>NC_083627.1:7072152-7397152 GCF_963584025.1 Labrus mixtus | reverse complement strand
CCTTACTGCATTTCAAAATAAAAGCACACAGCAATTAAAGGACTCTCAGCTTTAGACGGTACAAATTTGGGGCGCCGGTAGCCCAGGGGTCAGTGTGCCCCATGTACAGCGTTTGATTTCCTCAAGAGTGAGCAACCCGGGTTCGAATCCGACCTGTGGCTTCTTACCCGCATGTTGTACCCCACTCTCTCTCTCCCTGGTTAAAAGCGCCTCTTAAACAACGGATCGTATGGTCATTCATGGTTATAAATCTGAGTGCCTTTTGTTTTTTTATAAAATTATAATAATAATAAAAATATATATTTATAGTTTTAAATCAGCCCTTTTAGGTTTTAATGAATGAACCGCAGAGATACTGAAAGTTCTCCTTCCTGCGACCTCGTCCTCCATGATGGCCCAGTTCCAGGGTTCTGATTGATTGGCTGTGTAGCAGAGGTTACCATGGTAACAGCCCGAGCAGAGGAGGGAGTGTGTGTGTGTGTGTGTGTGTGTGTGTGTGTGTGTGTGTGTGTGTGTGTGTGTGTGTGTGTGTGTGTGTGTGTGTGTGTGTGTGTGTGTGTGTGTGTGTGTGTGTGTGTGTGTGTGTGGGGGGGGGGGGGTCTTTTAACTTGTTCTTTCATCCTCTCACTGTGACTGACTCCGTGTCCTCTCTGTTCTCCTCTCAGCGCCAAGACGCCAGAATCATCGTGGGTCTGTTCTACGAGACCGAGGCCCGCAAGGTGTTCTGTGAGGTAGCGTGACCCAGTTTATCCGTGACAGGCGCAGGAATTTTGAATATCAAAGACACCGAGCAAAGACCCTGACTGCACTCTTATTAACAGTATTTTAGGATTTAGTGCTCAGGTATCGTTTCAAACAGGATAAATCCAGAACTTTGACTCTCTCTCATTCTGTGAACTTATAGAATAATGACTTATTTCTCTAAATAAATCACATCACATAACACTCACATGCAACAGAAGAGGTGACTATTTTGATATTTTACAGGTTTTGCACAAGTGTCAACAACCCTCACAGCGCTCCCTCTAAACTTTCTAATGAAGAGCCCCGACGTTACACTTCTTCACCTCTGTGTACAACATTAAGTTTGCACTCCCATCATGTTGAGACCTACAAAAAGACCCTTTAGACTTTACCCCAAACCCAACAGAGAGTCAGCCATTTTTTAATTTAATGTGGAACTTTGTTGCTTTTTTTGCAACTTAACTTTGAAAGTTTGAAAGGTGCGATAAAAATTTAACAATGTGGATACCACGGCAACAAAAATGGCAATTTAACGGCACATGCTGGGTAATTTGATCGTCTGAATAGCACAAATTTGGCAACATTTCGGTGTTTGTGCAATCCAGATTATAAATCTTGTCTCTCTCTCCCTGCAGGTGTACAAGGATAAGCTCTACGGGAAGAAGTTTGTGTGGTTTCTGATTGGCTGGTACGCTGATAACTGGTTTAAGATCAAAGACCCGTCCATTAACTGCACGGTGGAGCAGATGACGGAGGCGGTGGAGGGTCATGTTACCACCGAGATTGTCATGCTCAACCCCGAGACGGTGCGAGGAGCCTCCAACCTGGTGAGTCAGCTGCTCCAGTCAGGGAGGAAGATCTGTAAACGGTTGAACTCGGATCACAAATTTCCAAGTCTGGCCTCAGAATAAACTTAACCCCCCCACACACAACCCCATCTCGCTCCTGGACGGATCAAATTGAGCTGCATCAGCATGAGAGGGCAGCACCACAGAGTAAAGGTGCACGGAGCAGAATATCCTGTGTGCTTTGTGAATTAGAACTTGAGACGGAGCAGATACCTGTCGCAGATGATGCTCAATGTTTGGAGCTTTTAGCGGCCACAATCTGTTCTTATTGAATTCCCCCGCTGAGCAAAGTGTTATCTGTCTGTCAGAAGCTACGACGTCACAGTCAGTCGACAGAAACAAGTGTCAGCCTGGACAGTAATGGTCACATTATGAGTTTATATAAGCCTGATTGATATTTATTAGCTCTCTGTCTATTGATCCATCCTGATGTGTCTGTGATTTTATGGGTCATGTTGTCATGGTGACACATCAGCTGATTTTGCTGCTGAGTCTCTGCGGTCCATGTTCAATTTGCAGACAGTGTATGATCTCTCCTCCCTTCCCTGATGCAGTTTCTCACCGTGAGCACCAAGCTAGTGCTATTGCAGCCCTGCTCAGAACAGGCTGTTTCTGTGTCTGTACCTTTAAATGTAAATGAGCTGTTTTTGACCACGCCCCCTCTTTGGAAGGGCTTGGGTGTCTCGGGCTTTCTCGCTCCATGTCCTATTGTTTACGGTGAGAAGGCAGACTCAGAGGGCAGAACAAACACCTAGCTGTGGGAGTGTCACCCACCTGGGGGAGGGGCTTCTGCCCTTTGTGATGTCATGAAGGGAAAATCTCCAAACGGCCTGTTTGAGCACACATTTTCTGAAAAGTGGAGCAGGTTAAAAGACGGAGAGGATGGCCTTTTCTCATCATTGGAGGGTTTGTAGACGGACTAGAGACACATATCCTTATCTCACATATTTCTCTCTCTCCTCTCAGACCTCTCAGGAGTTTCTGGCCCGGCTGATGTCTAAACTGGGGGGTAAGAACCCAGAGGAGACGGGGGGTTTCCAGGAGGCCCCTCTGGCCTATGACGCTGTGTGGGCTCTGGCTCTGGCCCTCAACAAGACGGTGGGACCCTTGAGGGCCAAGGGCCACCGGCTGGAAGATTTCAACTACAACAACCGAGGAATCACAGCCGAGATCTACAGAGCGCTCAACACCAGCTCCTTCGAGGGCGTGTCGGTGCGTACATGGGAGGAGGACGATGTTTCATTTGAATGAACAATTTGAATCAAATGTATTGATTTATTTTAATCTCCTAACTTCACTCTTACTCTCTCTCTCTCTCTCTCTCTCAGGGTCATGTTGTGTTCGACGCCCAGGGTTCTCGGATGGCCTGGACTCTGATCGAACAGCTTCAAGGTACAAAGATCCTCCTGACGTTCAGATATTGCATCAGAAACAGTCAAACCAATCTCCTTTAAAAAAACATTTTGCTAGCCTTTTTCTCGTCGTCTTGTGGACAGATCTTATAAATGATTAATTCAGCATCCTGATGTAGTTATTTCAACATTCCCATCAGCCTGTTCATCGTCGTTAAATCCAGTAAAATGTGTTTTGGTTTCATAGCGCTGTGGTTAGACAGATTTCAGCCGAGGTGTGACTTCTTAGACACAGTGAAACTGTTGCTCAGTGGAGACAGATGGACAGGAGCTCCACAGCTGAAACTGAACACAGGTAGTTGGTGTCCATGAGATAGATCCTGGGGCGGATCCGAGCTGACAGGTCGTCACACAGGGGCCTCACGTAGCTGGAAGCAGCAGGAGAGTTCATCCAGACACAGCTCATGGAGAAGGAGGGCAGATTAAACCAGCTGTGAGGGAGAACAGGTGATATGAAACCAGAGAGGATGGTGTTTAGTTTCTGGTGGATCTGGAAGAGAGTGTTGGACAAACAGGAAAACACAAATGCAGTAAAACTTGTGTGACCAATAGGAGTAAACTCTCTGAATAAACACACAGGCTGGATAGATCCCGTGCTGTCTGGCTGCATCGTTGTGTTTCCATGGAGATTTTACAGAGAATGTGTGCGATGGTGTGTGTGTGTGTGTTAACAGCAGAGGTGTGAGTCTCCGTGTGTTTGTCTCCTTCTGATCACTGAGCCTGTTTCTGTCTCCAGTCTGCCTCAGATCTCTGACTGTCGGAGCGCTCTGATTAAACGCCGGGCTCGTGTTGTAGATTTTTCTTTGGGCTCGGTTTGATCTGCAGTCTGTTTGATGACGATAATTGGAGCCATGCTGGACCGGGTCAGCTTTGTGCTCCAGCCCAAGCCGGAGCGCAGAGACGGACATGGAGAATAAAAAGCTCACTCGAGCCTCTGTAGCTGGGAATCATTTGGCTGGAGTAAAGCGCTGACAGCATGAAAAAGAAACTGCACAAGCACTCTAAATATAGCGCACTCTTACACTAATAGGGATGTGTTTGTGGCTAAAATATCCTTTAACATCTTTCTATGGTCAGGCAATTATTAGAAAAAAGAGATCTCTGTTGTCATAGATACGGTGAATCCTGTAAGGTTTTCTGACAGCAAAATAAAGGAAAAATCGTGTCATGAAAGATTAACCAGTGACTGTATGACCTCCACAAAGAGACATGATGAGGCGGTGTCTCTACTTGAGTATCTCTTCGTGTTTTTAGAGCCGATTCCACCAAGAGGCCAGCTCAGCTTGGTTCGGTAACGTACACATTAGTTGGCACTTCTGCTGTCAAATGTTGGTAATTGTACCAAAATCCGTCCAACTTCTTTGCTACCCTTCTGTTGAGGTGCCAAGTGCGCCGATCCGACCCTAGAGGGTGGAGCTAGACACGCTGCAGTGACTTCCCATGCATCAGCTGTAATCATGGACAAACACAAAACGCACCATGTTGTTAATATCCCTTCGATTTCTTGTTTTTTTGTTTTTTGCAACTAATGTCAGCGGGTAGCTCCGCCCCCATGGACGACCCCCGAGGTGCAGACCTCTGCTGGAACGTCCTCCACTGTTGCCCGTTCTTCTTCTTTGTTGAACTTATTTGCGGGCTACACTGTGTCGTGCTGCTATGATGTCACGCCTCCCCGTAGCTGACACGGCTACCAGCTTATACACCGCTTACAAAGTAGGACTACGGTTGGCTGAGGTAACGCAGGAAGATCAGGGTTACCGATTGGAACCGTACCAAACTGGACGGGGTGGTGGAAACAGGGCTTTTGTTTATAGAGGATTAGTTCAACACATTGCACTTTATAAGCCCCGCCCACGTGACAGTAAATATGCTCGCAGTCAGCCAAGTCCCTATATATACTTATAAAGCACCTGAGGATAGCTGAAAGCATACATGATGCAGGGCCTGATTCACAGAGGATTGCACGGCTCTGGATCCACTTTGGTCTGTGTAAGGTTCAGTTTTTGAAGTTTTTAAAATCTGACTTCCTGATTCTGTAATCGTTTTATAGATCGTCCCATCGTACCGCAGCTTTAAAGAGTTGTTCTCCTTGTTATCGCACTAAAGGAGAATGTGTTCCTTCAGGTGTGGACGTGGCTTAATTATCTTCTGTCGCCATGGAAACCTCTCCTCCATGCGAGCTCCTTCACTCTAATTTATAAAACATATCAGAGAATCTTTCTGTCTGCGTATAAATCACATCAGTTTGATGGTTTTTCCGGTTTATCTGCTCTTCTTTTTTTTTTTTTTTTGAGTTCTGATAGATGTGGAGAATATTAAACTGTTTTTATCTGATCTTCAGAGCAGAAGAAGAGGAAGTGTCCTCCTGCTCCTTTGCTGCAGGACGCTGCGTAATGATTGGGTGACGGTGCAGAGATGCAGTGTGTCGTTGTTGGATTGCCCGTAGGCTCAGCCTGTGTGCTGCTGCTGCTCCCTGATATTAAAGAGTTTTATCACAGAGAGCGCAGGACTGCGGCTGAACTCTCTTTCTCACATGGGTAGTTTTATTTATTTTATTATTAAAACCAGCCCGTGGGGGACGCCTGTGGCTGGATCTCATTATTGAAACGTCTCATGAAGTGAAGTGGGTCCTGGGAGCGAGAGGACATCAGACTGTCAGGACGTCCCGAGAGGCAGAAAGAGAAATAAATGAATGTCAGGAAATGACATTTATATTAAAAACAAACCGAAGCTGGATACTTATTAAGGATGAAGAAGGCCTGGAGCGGAGTCTCTGCACCAGAGGAGACTTTGGAGACTATTATCGCACATCCTGAACTCTTTAAATGTTAAATGTTTCTCTGCAAGCTTTATGCACAGTCGAGCTGGACACTGGATATATATGAGTGCTTACTTTCTTACAATATACCAAAGTATATACTGTACTATACTAAAGCTGTTATCGTTTCTTTCTGTTATGTTCCGGGTTACACAGATAAAGGATACGTCACCACACCAGGCTTATGGCTACTCCAACCCCAGACTCTAAAATATGATGAGGTAGCTAGTCCTTCCAGAGAGGGGGCGTGGTCAGACACAGCTCATTTACATATTTAAAGGTACAGACACAGAAACAGCCTGTTCTGAGCAGGGCTGCAATAGAGGGGTTTATAGACATGATCAAATACAGGATCAGAGTGGATTTAGAACAAGAAACTTCACACACATGTTTTGAGGAGCTCTGAGACTTACTTAAACTGGTTGACGAGGAAGAGGATATGTGACCTTTAATGCATGTAGCATTGGGAGCATTAGTGTTGCGAATCTTTGTGCATCATATCCAGTGTTTTTTTTGTTTTTTTTTACGACTTAGCAACTTTATAGTGATGTGCGTTTGTTTGCTGATTGCAGTCGCTCAGATTAACGTGATTTAAATTCTGGAATTTAACAGTAAGACGCGATAACAGCTTCTGAGCACCCTGAGTCTGACGTCATGGCAACGGCTGCCGTAAGAATATGGTCTCTGGAGCCGAACTCCATATGTGTCTGACACTCCAGGGGGAACCAACTCATCATATTTTGGAATCTGGGGTCGGTATAGACATAACCTGGTGTGGTAACGTTATCTCTCTCTCCCTCTCTCTCTCTCTCTCTCTCTCTCTCTCTCTCTCTCTCTCTCTCTCTCTCTCTCTCTCTCTCTCTGTCACAGGGGGGAGCTATAAGAAGATCGGGTACTACGACAGCACCAAAGGAAACCTGTCCTGGTACGGAAACGACAAGTGGATCGGTGAGATTCCTTCATCCTCCTCCTCTTTCTTTTACTCTTCATCTTCATCCTCCCCCTGACTCCTCCCTCCATCATTACCTCCCTCTCCCGCTCCAAGGTAAACAACTCAGATGGAGGGATCTGATTGGTCCTCATGACCTTGACTTTGACTTTGTGTGTGTGTGTGAGAGTGTGTGTGTGTGTGTGTGTGTGTGTGATCTAAAATCTGTAAACTCTGATGAGGATGCTGTAAGTGTGTGAAATGTTAAAGAAAAGCAGATGATGGGTGATGAAACGATCAGAGGCGGGGAGGGGGGTCGGGGTAAATACATATCAACCTTGACTTGACTCTGAGTGTGTTTGTTTGTTTGTGTGTGTGTGTGTGTGTGTGTATGTGTGTGTGTGTGTGTGTGTGTGTGTGTGTGTGTGTGTGTTTGTGTGTTTGTGTGTTTGTGTGTTTGTGTTACTGTGAGCCCACTGAGAAGCTGCTGATTGGATTTCTTGTTTGCTCAAAGTAACGCTGAATGATTCAAGGTGGATGAGAGAGGGAGGGAGGGAGGGAGGAGAGGGGGCACTATCACACCCCTTACATCTCTAAACCCGGTGAACCAGTGGAAATGCTTTGGTGGGCGAGTATTTTTTCTCTTCTAGTCTGCGTTAACATACTTAAATGAAAATGGCAGCTATGACAAAGGAGACATCACAGCACAGCACATAATGTTTTACACAGGTGCAGGTGTTTCTTCCTGTAATATCAGCCGGTGAACTCGTCTGTTGTGTGGTGAACCTCTCAGTCGTGCGGCGTGGATCTCTGTTCCCTCCTGTTCTTTGTTGTTTTTTCCACCTCACTCTCTCTCTGCCGTCACTGAAAGCTGCGAGCTGAAACTCTGCCAGCTGTGACTCCAACTAGATTTTTCACAACACAATGAACATGCAGCAAGGTCGTCCAAATGTGCCCCCCCCCCCAATCCTCTCCTCCTCCTCCCCTCGGTGGAACAGGAGGGGGGCCGCAGGAAGTGCTGACCTTATGTTTCTGTCCGACCCCGCGGTCGGTTTGCCTCTCTGGACCAGCTGGAGTCTGAAAGTCATTAGAGACTCTCAGACAGTCGAGGCAGAAGAACAAATACTTTGTGACTGAAGTAAAGTTTTAAACTTTGAGGTGATTCTAGTCAAAATCAAATGATATCGAAGCTTTTTTTCGATTATCACAGCAACACAAATAGAAGTCCTACACCACAATATTTCTTGTTTTTAATCTTCAAAAATTTCAGACAATCTCCTGCACACTGTCAAAGTTACATAATTACATTTGTGCAATTTAGACAGTCCTCTCTCTCTCTCTCTTTCTCTTGATGCTGCTCTTGGTCAAAAAATGTAAAAAAAGATATGCATTTTTAAAGCTTTGGTAGTGCATGAAAATGACCTAACGAGGGAGATAAGCTGTTAAAAATGGCGGCACTAGCCCGGTCTGCGTTGCTATGTATCCCAGCATGCAGTGCACAGCAAAGCAGCGGCTTGTACATGATGATGGTGTGATGGTGACGGCTGCACTTGTTGACATGCCGGTGCATGTCTCAGCGTTACTGGTTTATAGGACAGAGCCCACTTCACAATAGGTGTGAAAGGTGTGTCTGATACACCGTTTTTTTTTTTACGATATCTGCACTAATACTCAAGTCCAGGGTGTGTTGTGTTGTCGCCTGTCTGACAGTAGAAGAGTGACACAGTGAAAGAAGCCAGTTCCCCCTCCCCCCCGTCCCCCGTCCCCCGTCCCCCGTCTCAGCTGAAGTCAGGACGGCCTCCCCCTGCAGTGAAACCAAAAATATCCGGGGACTGTGCCCCGACAGAACGGGCTCTGTGAAGGTGACGAGGACGTTTGTTTGCAGCCACAGCTCGAGGTTCGGTTCAACACGAGTTACTCTGACTTCATGTTTGACACTGAAAAGGGGGGGGGGGGGGGGGGTCGTTGTGGCTTAGAGCACACAGGCTGGAGGGGCCTTTATTCCTAGATGGACGAGTTGAAGAGTGATTTTTAATGCTGGTCCCTCTCTTGTTGCTCTTATTATTATTATTATGATGATTATTATTATTCAATCTCTTTTTCTCATGCACCCTCTAGAATGTTTCTTGTTCGTTATCTTATTTAACTAACAGCTGCATTCACTCATCACGGGCTAGTTGCCTCATTGTAGATATTTTTAGCAGGTATGCATTTCTTACTTTTGTCTGAAGCAGCTCGTCTGTAAAGATTACACACCGCTCTGACCTGATGACGCGCGCTGATACAGAAATGTTACCTGAGTAGCTCAGTCTGCAGGGACTTGGGTTCGGAACTGTAGTAAGGTCTCCGGTTCAGGTCCCGGTGATGAACAGAACATGTGAGTCTGTCAGGGGGCAAGTTGTGATCTTCACGACTACTGCCGAGGTGCCCTTGAGCAAGGCACCGACGTGTGTAGCAGCCCCGCTCTGACATCTCTCCATTAATGCATGACCTCAGGTCTTGTTTGTGCGCGGGGGCTATTCATGAAGTAAAGGATTTTCTGGAAACATTGGGCTGATTGGTGTGTGTGTGTGTGTGTCATCTGGTGACACTTGACTTGTCACTCTGACACAGGAATGCGTCTCTAAGAGCGCCCCCTGCTGTTTAAGACCTCACACACCTGTGTGCTCTCTCCTGGCTCAATAACAAAGCTTTAGTTCTGTCCTCCAAATCCATTTGTTCTTCTTCTTCTCTTACCTTCTCTTTTTCTTACCTCCACCGTCTCCTTGACAACCACTGCTGCATCAATGCCCCCCTCTCTCTCTCTCTCTATCTCTCTCTCTCTCTCTCTCTCACATTGCCGTGGTTACCATAATGGAGCCAGTCGCCATGGTAACACGCTGTCCCGATTCCACCATCAAGGGCAGAGAGGTATTAATGCTTGAGAACACATTTCCCAAAGGGGACACACAGCACACACGCACGCACACACACACACACACACAGCACACACGCACGCACACACACACACACACACACACACACACACACACACACACACACACACACACAGGTACGCTCACACCTCCTCACATGCTTGATGTGTAATCTGTGTGAGTTATTAATCTGTATCACTTTGCTGTATTAGGAGAGCTGCTGCTGTAAACAGGAGAGAGAGAGACATCAGAGTAACTTCAGGGACAAACTGAGACAGCCTTAAAGTCTACATCACAGCCGCGTGACACACTGAAAACACAACAACACTATATTTACCTGGAGCTTTAAAGGAAAGGTGTGCTAAAGGTGGCTGACTGAAGTTTTGTTATTTTTTGAGTGAGCTCCTTTTTTTTTTGATATTTTTCGGGTCATTTTGGCCTTTATTAGACAGGACAGAATAAGAGAGATAGGGAATGTTGGGAAGAGAGAGTGAGGGATGGCATGCAGCAAAGGGCCGAGGTCAAATTCGAACCTGCTGCGACGAGGACCATAGCCTCTATACCAACATAACCACTAGGCTTGCTTGACTACATTTCCAAAACCCCTGAAACTAGAATTGGCATAGAGCCGATCTTTTATCGGTATCAGGTCTGATGTTGACATAATATACATATCAGATATCCGACAGATGGCGCCCTGTCACGATCCGGAAAGATGGTTGGGCACTTTAAAACATTCTCAACTCGTACAGTCTCACTTTGAAGACTTTCAGACCGAACTGTAAGAAGTTTCCACAAATAATCTCCATCAAGAGACGATTTAGATTTCTTGATAAATCATTTGATTTTGTAGGTAAACTTTGTAGTCACAGATGTAAATATATAGATAACTGTGTGTATGATTACATTATTATCAAAGTTTCCTCAAAGTGACATCGTTGACATGTGACAGTTAGTTAGTAGTTGTAACGGCCTCAAAGGATCAAAATATATGGCCGAGTATTCCTGCAAGCTCCGTTTCTACCCTCACACACTCTGCTGCTGAGGAAGAGCAGAAACCAACGAGTTCAACTTGACTTACATTTACATGTCATTTACAACATCTGCTGTGTGTGTGTGTGTGTGTGTGTGTGTGTGTGAGTGTGTGTGTGTGTGTGTGTGTGTGTGTGTGTGTGTGTGTGTGTGTGTGTGTGTGAGTGTGTGTGTCTTTGTGAGTGTGTGTGTGTATGTGTGTGTGTGTGTGTGTGTGTGTCTATGTGTGTGTGTGTCTGTGTGTTTGTGTCTGTGTGTGTGTGTATATGTCTGTGTGTGTGTTGTGTGTCTGTGTGTGTGTGTGGTGTATGTGTGTATGTGTGTGTGTGTGTGTATGTGTGTATGTGTGTGTATATGTGTGTGTGTGTCTGTGTGTGTGTGTCTGTGTGTGTGTTGTGTGTCTGTGTGTGTGTTGTGTGTCTGTGTGTGTGTGTGTGTGTGTGTATCTCTGTGTGTGTGTGTGTGAGTGTGTGTGTGTGAGTGTGTGTGTGTGTGTGTGTGAGTGTGTGTGTGCGCGTGTGTGTCGAGTTTGAATGGATGTTAATAGCAGCGTGTTGCCATGGAGTCTGCAGGTCAGAATAGAAACAGAAGCAGTTTTGTGTGTGTGTGTTTAGTGTGTGTGTGTGTGTGTCACACTTCACAGTGTGATGCTCAGGAGGACTTTGAGGATGTTTCTTCACAGGCTTAGTGTCACACAGCAGCTATTTTTATTCATGTCAGATTCAGAGAACACAACATGAGGCAGACAGCGGGAGGCGAGAGATCTTTAAAAAAAAGAAGAAATCCTTCAGAAACGTTGAGTGGACGGACTCACTGCTGCTCGAGCTGATCTGTGGGTCACTCTCTGCAGCTGCTGCTGGACTTTCAACAGACAACACGTCTGATTTCGTCACCAGATTAAGACAGAAATGTCAAATATGAATATTTGTTAAAGCCTGTAACTGCTGTGAAACAGATTACTGATGTGCTGTTGCCTCTCTGCACCCTCATGTCCTCTTAAGGCCTTTAACCTCGTCTTTGTGTCATGACTGTAAATGTTGACTCTGTGTGTTACTGGAGGATGCCTCTAGGGGGCACAACAGAGCGCTCAGTTGGTATGAAACTACATGATATGTTTGATGTAAACTACAAACATGGAGACGCTTGAGATGGTTACTATGATAGCGTTATAATGAATAGTAGCATGAGCTCTGATCAGCTCACACATGTCCTCAATAACAGTATGAGTAACAGCTCTCCTGTGTGTGTGTGTGTGTGTGTGTGTGTGTGTGTGTGTGTGTGTGTGTGTGTGTGTGTGTGTGTGTCTCAGGCTCCGGCCCTCCTGCAGACCAGACGGTGGTGATCGAGGAGTTTCGATATCTGTCTCAGAAAATTTTTGTGACGATGTCGGTGTTCGCTGGCTTTGGGATCGTGTTAGGAATCATCTGCCTCACCTTCAACATCTACAACAGCAACGTCAGGTAACGCACCTGCTCCACACCTTCATCCTAAACATCAACATCAACGTCAGGTAACACACCTGCTCCACACCTTCATCCTAAACATCAACATCAACGTCAGGTAACACACCTGCTCCACACCTTCATCCTAAACATCAACATCAACGTCAGGTAACACACCTGCTCCACACCTTCATCATCAACATCAACATCAACGTCAGGCAACACACCTGCTCCACACCTTCATCATCAACATCAACATCAACGTCAGGCAACACACCTGCTCCACACCTTCATCCTAAACATCAACATCAATGTCAGGTAGCACACCTGCTCCACACCTTCATCCTAAACATCAACATCAATGTCAGGTAACGCACCTGCTCCTCACCTTCATCCTAAACATCAACATCAACATCAACATCAATGTCAGGTAACACACCTGCTCCACACCTTCATCCTAAACATCAACATCAATGTCAGGTAGCACACCTGCTCCACACCTTCATCCACAACATCAACATCAATGTCAGGTAACACACCTGCTCCACACCTTCATCCACAACATCAACATCAATGTCAGGTAGCACACCTGCTCCACACCTTCATCCACAACATCAACATCAATGTCAGGTAACACACCTGCTCCACACCTTCATCCACAACATCAACGTCAGGTAACACACCTGCTCCACACCTTCATCCACAACATCAACATCAACGTCAGGTAGCACACCTCACCTTCGCCTTATTAGTCCCATTGCTAATCTTTGCCCCTTTACCCACTACACAATGACCAAGGCCCTTCTAGACCCTGATACGTCATCAGTAGTCGTCCGCTGCCGTACCCCTGGACGTGAACGTAGGGGGTAGGGCTTAGTGGTAGAGGCAAGGGGTCTATTGAGTCTGAACCTGAGTCTGACTCTTCTGCAGGTTTCAGGAGCGTTTTGATGTCTTTCAGCTGCAGCTTTGGCTTTATCCTTTTTACACATTTCCCTCACCTAGCCTGAAAACGTAAAACAAATTGACGGACATCGTGCCCCTGAAATCTTCCCGTGTTGTCCCTCACAGTGTGTCAAAGTTTTACCCGTCGGGTGGGAGGGGGGCGGGGCCTCAGTGTAAAGTTTACAACATATCCGAGCTGTTGGACAAAGCCTGCAGCGATGAGCTACAGTTACAGTTTTTGTCATATATTTATATAAATGCTGCGTGTAATCAGAAGTGTTCACATCATAATGAGAGTGGAGAGGAACGTACTGGTGGACAGAAGAGAGTGAAGAAGCTTCATTACCTGCTCAAAGACCGAACTGGTCGCCCCCCCCCGGTCGCATGAAATAAACGTCAACACTCGCTTAAACACTCTCTCCTGCTGCGTTCACACATCGTCTCACCATGATGCGACGCAGGAGTTTTTCTTTGAGCTGGCAGGAAAAAAAATAGGGTTGAAATATTTGCAAATCAAGAATGCAGCTCAACCTGGAAAATGATCATGAGTTTGGTTCATGTTGAAAAAGACTATTAGCTGTCCTTTTATAAAATCTGTAACTTCAGGAGAGACAAACCTGAGCGTATAAATAAAACCGAGTGCACATGGAGGTGTTCAGATCAGTAACAGAGCGGAGCAGAGAGACGGTTAAAGCCAGGCTTCAAATCTTTCTGACGGACAGTTAATAAAGTGAATGACAGTGAGGAGCCGTGTGTGTCTGTGAGAGATAACACCTCACACTGACACACACAGACTCTGTTATCACTCTGTGCAGGATACTGAACCTGTATCTATAGTGTCCCGAGTCCTGACCTCATGCAGGAATCTTACTACAGGGAAGGCAGTAAAAATTCTGTGTAAAGTGGGAGTGAAAAATGTGTCTTCTTGCGGCTCGCGCCCAATAAAACTGTCTGTTCCATATTTATCAATTTATGAATTCTGTATCCTGTCTACTGTTTGATAGAGATCAGATTTTGTTCCATTCTGCTCCTCCATTATTATTTTATGAGTGTTTGTTTACATCATGTATGTATTTATGTGTTTCAGGTACATTCAGAACTCTCAGCCGTACCTGAACAACATGACAGCGGTGGGCTGTATGATGGCGTTGGCTGCTGTGTTTCCTCTGGGCATCGACGGCCTGCACGTCCACAGGACTCACTTCCCCGTCGTCTGCCAGGTACGACGAGAGAGTCTGTTTCAAACACGCTGGTTTTAAACTTTTAAACTTATTATCAGACACAGTTGTCCATGTCGGCTGTGAGACATCACCAAGAAGTCCAACAAAAAAAGATACCAAACTTTATCATTTCATCCCTCAAAACTTATATCGACTACACTTCACTATCCTCTTTTTCAGTTTCCATTTCATTAATCAAAAACAATATGAGGATAAATGTTGTTCCCCACTGTGCATTTTATCTCCCTGTCAAAATATAATCAGGAGGGAGGAGAGGTGTGTGTGAAGCAGACGTTTGTTCAAAGGTGTAATATGCAACTTTCAGAGTAGATTTCCAGAAGTTGTTGCACCAGTCTTTCAAACCAAAACAAAACTGTCTCTGAGCTCCAGACCTCACAGGAGGAACAGCGAGGAGGAAGTTGTGAGGGTAGGTGTGTTGGTATGAAGGAGTAGGGAGGTGATGCCTTGAATGTTAGAAGGAGAAAATGTGTTTGGATCTGTCCCAGGTGGCTTTGCGCCACACACACACAATAGGGCCCTGAAGTTCTGGTCTGCTCGCTCCTCGTGCCGTCAGTTTGAATCTCTCCTCTTCAGAGAAGACGAGACACAGATGAGTTCTGCTTAGTCTCAGACGACAGGAAGACATTTTTTTAGAGGTCTATTAAAGTCAGATGGAGTTTAATGATGCAGCCTAAAGTTTAATGAAAGATTAATGAACGAGTGTGATAATAATAAACCCTCTCTCTCTCTACCTCTCTCTCTCTCTCTCGCTCCCTCTCTCTCTCTCTCTCACTCTGTCTCTCTCTCTCTCCCTCTCTCTCTCTTGGCCAGTTCCGTCTCTGGCTGCTCGGTCTGGGCTTCAGTCTGGCATACGGCAGCATGTTCACAAAGATCTGGTGGGTCCACACGGTCTTCACCAAGAAGGAGGACAAGAAGGACAAGAGGAAGGTAAGGAGACAAGGACTTAGGGGACGGATATTCTTACTTGTCCATCCTCCAACTGATGACTTATTTTTGGTTTGAGATCAGTGGACCACACCATGGTCTTCATGTAGACGTTAGATTGTTCCTTTATCTTCATGTAGACGTTCTTCACTTACAGCCTAACCTATCATTATTGTTGATGTTATATAAGCATTACTAAACCATGATTAACCATTTATTAATGCTCTGAATAAGCATTACTTAGCCATAATTAACCATTTATTAATGCTCTGAATAAGCATTACTTAGCCATAATTAACCATTTATTAATGCTCTGAATAAGCCTTACTTAGCCATAATTAACCATTTATTAATGCTCTGAATACGCATTACTTAACCATAATTAACCATTTATTAATGCTCTGAATAAGCATTACTTAGCCATAATTAACCATTTATTAATGCTCTGAATAAGCATTACTTAACCATAATTAACCATTTATTAATGCTCTGAATAAGCCTTACTTAGCCATAATTAACCATTTATTAATGCTCTGAATAAGCATTACTTAACCATAATTAACCATTTATTAATGCTCTGAATAAGCATTACTTAACCATAATCAACCATTTATTAATGCTCTGAATAAGCCTTACTTAACCATAATTAACCATTAAGGCTTAATGCATTAACTAATGTTAATTAATGTACCCTTATTGTAAAATGTTACCGGGAACATCAGAGGGGGGTGCACAATGAGGAGATCCCTAAAAACATCCCACATGTCGTCTCTCTGCTGAGAAAGAAAGGAGACAGAGTGAGGAGGATGAAGATGTAAACACACCTGTGATCAGGTGTATAAACAGTGTGGATCTGACAAAAAACCCACAGCAGGACATTTTCCCTTTAACCTCAGAGCGTCACTCTGCTTCTTTGTGTTTCTCTCCGCTTGCTTTCACTGTTTTTCTGCCGCCACAGTGCGCTGACGTAACCGTCTCCAAATCAATCTATAACATATGGATCATAACATATGGAGATTTAAGGTGTGAAATAATCCAACAAGATCAATCCTCACTGTGCAGTGTCGACCTGTTTGTTTGTTTACCTCGATTAAATAAATAAAAAGTTTACTTATTGATGGATCATAAATCTGTGAGAGATCAGACTGCCTCAGTTTGATTCTTATCCTCGTGTTGTTTTCATTCTAATATTGTTTTTCTTCATGAATCACAGACTCACACACTGTCTCTTTTTTTCCCAGCAGCACCTGGAGCCGTGGAAGCTTTACGCCACGGTGGGAGTCCTGCTGGGGATCGACGTCCTGTCTCTGATGATCTGGCAGATCGTGGATCCTCTGCACATCACCGTGGAGGTTTGATCATGTTTACAAAACTTTGAGTCTGTGGATTATCAGTGAAATATAAGAACTTCAGTGCGACTCAATTGTCCCTTCAGATCCGCACTTCACTTAAACTCTGATGAAGCGCTCAGAGGACACAGCTCACTTTACAGTGTGTGGAGACGTAGTGTGATACAGTAGTGTTGTAGTCAAGACCACACTAACCGAGACCAGAGTGCTCCGAGGCCGAGACAGAGACCGAGACAAGACCATAAATATCTCTGATAAATCCTCATCTTGATGCAGCATCGTGTCACTCACTTAGACCGTAACACCTGGAAGGTTGCGGTCGTAACCGGGGGATAAAAATCAAATTCTGAATGAACTAAAGTGATTTGTTCTTTTAGAAAGAGGTGATTTCCTTCTAATCTCAGAAATGACATGGACAAAGAAGCTTATCAGTGGTGGTCTTAATTTATAATCCTGAGTCTGGCCAGCCTGAGACAGAGACAAGACCGAGTTAAAATGCTTTCAATGCAGAGAGCTTCAAAAAGTGGTCTGGAGGGGCGCTGGTGGTGCACTGGTTAAAGCGTGCGCCCTATGTATGGAGGCTGTAGTCCTCCAAGCGGGTGACCCGGGCTCAAATCCGACCTGTGGCCCCTTTCCCGCATGTCATTCCCTACTCACTCTCTCCCTGATTTCCGACTCTATCCACTGTCCTATTTCTCTAATAAAGGCACAAAATGCCCAAAAATAAATCTTTAAAAAAAAAAAAAAAAGTGGTCTGGAGACCGATCTTTGATACAGAATGATGTTATGATGGAGTGAACATCTGTGTTTCCTTCTGCTGCACTCAGTAAGTCGTTCATTGGCTTTAACGCTCAGAAAGACGGTCAGGTAAGCAGACTCGAGCCGGGGTGTTTGGAAACATTTGGATAAAGTCTTCTGAGTGATCCTGTGTTTGCTTCCATAATGCTGTGTGAAAGGCGCCTCAGTATGCGTGGAGGGGTTCACGATGAGCTGGATGGGATCAGGTGGTTTTGTTTAGGCAGCGTGGGGCGGATCCAGGAAGCGACCTTGGCCCTGCTTAGGGTCGCCTCAAAACCAAAACTTGAAGAACCCCAAACTGTTAAGCTTGTGGTGATTACGACAGCCTCTGATGTGATTCATCCTGATTAAATGTTTTTAATGGATCGACAGGCAGCTCTGATATATTCATGTTGATTCTACCTGTTTATGTGTCGGGAGCAGAAGTTCACCAGAGAGGCCCCTAAAGGAGACCTGGATGTTCTGATTCAGCCTCTGCTCGAGCACTGCAGCTCTCAGAAGATGAACACCTGGCTGGGTGAGTCCAACACCTGCTGTGACATCACCTGTCAGATCTGTGTGTGTGTGTGTGTGTGTGTGTGTGTGTTCAGGAGGACTTTAAACCTGATTACGATTTCTTTTTTGTTCTGAGTGAAACAGCCAGACGTGCAAACGGCTGTACCTGTCCTCACGTCGACCATCTTGTCCCCTCAGGTGTGGTTTACGGTTACAAAGGTTTGCTGCTGCTGCTCGGCATCTTCCTCGCCTACGAGACCAAATCTGTCTCCACCGAGAAGATCAACGACCACCGAGCCGTGGGCATGGCCATCTACAACGTCGCTGTGAGTCCCCTCCTCTGTGTTCGTGTGTGTGTGTGTGTGTGTGTGTGTGTGTGTGTGTTACCATAAGCCTTCTGCCAACAAGAAGACAATCCTCCACACGGATCAAAGTAGTGACACTAAAACAGATTGTTTAGCTGCAGGTAAGAACAGACAGAAATGAAAAGATTTAACCTTCAGTCTCGTGACGTCAGCTGACCGAAAAAGAAACAAACACAAGGTGTCCTCCTCAGACTCGGTGTTAGACATCAAGGTCTCTGAGTTCAGGCTGTCTGCAGAGTCTCTTCACCGCCTGTCCTTCAGCACAGCAGTTTCTCTCTGCAGGGCTGTACACTTCCCCCCCCCCCCCCCCCCCCCCCCTCCTCCTCCTCCTCCTCCTCTTCCTCCCCCTCCTCCTCTTCCTCCTCCTCCTCCTCTTCCTCCTCCCCTCCTCTCCATCCTCCTCCTCTTCCTCCCCATCCTCCTCCTCCTCTTCCTCCCCCTCCTCTTCCTCCTCCCCTCCTCTCCATCCTCCTCCTCTTCCTCCCCCTCCTCTTCCTCCTCCTCGTCCTTGTTAGCGTGGCTCACCTTCAGACAGGTTGTGTGTTATAACGAGGACACAGGTGGCTGAATGTCTGCGGTCTGACTCGTGTTCTGAATGATGACTGAAGGACATGCTGCGGGGCGCTCTGAGCATGCTCAGAACACACTCACACACACGCACGCACACACACACATGCACACACACACACACACACACACACACACACACACACACACACACACACACACACACACACACACACACACACACACACACACACACACACACACACACACTGTGTCCTCATCAGCAGGCATAAAGTCAGATGTCAGAGTTTTTCACCTCGACACACTTCTCTGTTCTGAGGATTTGCACACAAATGCTCAGACTTATGTAGAACTCCTTCACAACACTAATACATGCAGGCATGCACGCACACACACACACACACACACACACACACACACACACACACACACTCTTTTTATTAAGCTGCCCCCCCCCCTTGCTCTGTCAAACACGAATCAGTCAAAAGTTCATCGTTCTGACGTGAACTTAAATCCAAAATCTTTGTCTAAAAAAATGCTAAATGTTCCTCTTTGCACGAAAATGTAAAACAAGACACTCTGCTACACACACACACACACACACACACACACACACACACACACACTGACTTTTTAATCAGTAACATCTCCACTCAGCTGATTTTTGTCTTTTTCATTCTCATTTAATTCATGTCAGAGGATAATCCATCATCCATGTGTGTGTGTGTGCGTGTGTGTGTGCGTGTGTGTGTGTGTGTGTGTGTGTGTGTGTGTGTGTGTGTGTGTGTGTGTGTGTGTGGATGTGTGCGTGCCTGTGTGTGTTTTGTTGTCCTCTTCCTCTCTCTCTAAAATAAATGAGTTTGATCCTAAAGCTGCTGGGCTGTATGCTAACACTGTTAGCTTTAAATCTGTTTCTAGAATATTCTCCATGTTTCTGATGAAAAAACGCCACCTGCTCGTCTTTCAGGAGGAGATTTAGACGAACAGGAGGTCTGATAAAAATGTTTTAGGTTTATTGTTCAGAGTTTTAGGGAATTTAATTTAATCTGGACTTTATGTTGTTGGATTTTTCAGTCTGTAAATGTTTCCCTCTCTTTTCTCCTTCTGAATAATATTCAGTCCACACAGGTTCTGTCACAGCGTTTAATACGAGTAATAAACTTTATAACATTTACATTTACGAGTTCAGTAAATAACGTTTAAAAGACGGGAATGTTTCTCCGCTGTCATCCACACGTTTTACCTTCAGTCTGACATTTTGTGAGGGAGCGCTGCAACTTCAGACGAGAAGCGCTGGAGATTAAAAATCTGTGTTCTGATGGCTGAACTTTTCTGCAGATCGATAACACTCATCACCTGTGTGTGTGTGTGTGTGTGTGTGTGTGTGTGTGTGTGTGTGTGTGTGTGTGTGTGTATGTGTATGTGTGTGTATGTGTGTCTTGAATCTTCCATTAACAGTGTGATGATATTTTCTGAGCTCAGAGATGTTTGAAAGCTGATTGATGAATATTGATCTGCAGTCTCACCACCTGTCTCCTGATTCATTTCACCTGTCTCTCTCTCTCTCTCTCTCTCTCTCCCACACACTCTCTCTCTCTCTAACTGAAGGTGTATCGATGTGACATGAATGAAAGCCGTGCTGCCACACACACCTCACATGAGAATTTCATCAGAAATGTGCATTTATAGCAGGCCGTTGCTATGCCTAATTGGCCAATCAGAATCAAGTATGCACAGCTGTGTAATAACAATAAGAGACAATACGCTTTTATGTAGTTTAGTCGAAATATATAAAGTTACAAACATTTTAAATCAAGAAAAATCAGGTTGCTGTTTGACAAAAATGTAAAACATCAGTGCATTAACAGGACCAGACACTAGAGGGCGACATCGGTATGCAGCTGAGGCGTTTATGCAGAGCGCAGGTTTGTTTGGTTTCTGTGATGGATGAGTAGGCCAAAATGAAAAAAACTGACAACTCAGGGAATCACTTAAAAAGATTAAACTCTTTATAAGTCCTCATAATAAAGTCATCATAGTGATCTGTGAGTGATCGACAGGCTGGACACAGTTTGTTTTTCAGATGTATCAGAGTTTTTTTGTCTTTTTGAGGGGTTGGCGGTGGATCCTGAGGCTATAGACAAACTTTCATAGAGGACAAGACAAACTTATTAAATTACTAATGAACCTATTTATTATGTTTTTGTTTCAGAAGCTGTCTATGAGGAGAAAATGTTGACCGTTATTTACCTTAAAATATTGAAAACGTTAAGTCAACGTGTGTGTCTGTGTGTGTGTCTCTCTCAGGTCCTGTGTATGATCACGGCTCCGGTCACCATGATCCTCTCCTCTCAGCAGGACGCCTCCTTCGCCTTCGCCTCCCTCGCCATCGTCTTCTCCGTCTACATCACGCTGGTGGTGCTGTTCGTCCCCAAGGTAACTTCAGAGCGCCTTCCTCCTCCTCCTCCTCCTCCTCCTCCTCACCCCAGAATGTCGGGCTCACAGTTTGCGCCGTCTGTTGCGACATTGGGTGGGCTTTAAGGGCTGGGCCTGCACCCCTCCCAACCCCTCATTCCTTTGGCTTTGTCATCAGAACTATAACTACTGTCGTGAAAAATTACACATTTCGGTCTTCATCATCCACCACTAACTGCTGACCTTTTAAGGTTATAGACGAGCTGAAGGTTAATGTTCCTGACGTACTAAACGCCAGCTTGTGTTCGATTGGCAGATGAGGCGTCTGATCACGCGGGGGGAGTGGCAGTCCGACGCTCAGGAGACGATGAAGACCGGCTCGTCCACCAACAACAACGATGAAGAAAAGTCGAGACAGCTGGAGCGAGAGAACAAGGAGCTGCAGAAGATCATCCAGGAGGTTATACTTTCTCTCTCTCTCTCTCTCTCTCTCTTTATTCTTTCTTTTCTTCACATTAAGCATGGAGCGATGATTGATTGATTAAATGTTGTTTATTGAGGCGTCATGCACACAAAGTGTCGATGACTATTGCAACTCCTTCCTTGTAGGTCTTCCTACATGCACTATCAAACAGCTTGACTGGTGTTGAACCTCCCTAAAAGAGCACATGTCACTACGCTGTTCATCTCCCTCCACTCACTCCCTGCTCGCGTCACCCGCCCACTACGCTCTGCAAATGAACGGCGTCTGATCCAACCTTCACACCAGGGTCCTAAGTCTCTGACTAGACTCTTCTCCTCTGTCGCCCCCTGGTGGTGGAATAAATGACCAAACTCCATTCGATCAGCAGAGTCCCTCTCCACATTTAAGAAAAGCTAAAGACATAGCTCTGTCATGGACACCTACGACCTTAGTGATAGGGATGGGACTGA
The DNA here is from genome assembly GCF_963584025.1 of Labrus mixtus. Taxonomy (NCBI): domain Eukaryota; kingdom Metazoa; phylum Chordata; class Actinopteri; order Labriformes; family Labridae; genus Labrus; species Labrus mixtus. The sequence continues at coordinate 7,375,023 of NC_083627.1, read as the reverse complement.
TAATAATCTGGTCACTTCCTGTCAACATATTTGGTCACTTCCTGTCAGCGACTGTGTGTCTGATCAGACTTAAAGCTGTTTGTTTGCACTTCCTGACATTATTTCTTCCTCTCTAGATCCTTGCTCGTGTTGTGTTGTGTTGATAAAATCGTCTGATAAATTAATTGTAAACATGTATTTGGACTGGATGAAGAGGATACAAGTATTGACTCTGTGTGTGTGTGTGTGTGTGTGTGTGTGTGTGTGTGTGTGTGTGTGTGTGTGTGTGTGGGTGTGTGTCGTTGTCTGCGTGTTTGTGTGCCCCTCAGAAAGAGGAGCGAGTGTCAGAGCTGAGGAACCAGCTGTCGGAGCGTCAGGCCCTGAGGTCCAGGAGAAGAGCGTCCACCGTGTCCAATCAGAACCACAGCTCTCCGCCCCTCACCGTCCCCTGCAGTGACCCCCGCTCCCTGGCCCCGCCTCCAGGATACCCCGTCCCCACCCTCGAACCCCACCCTGTCTCCGTGTCCTTCGCCAACTCGTCCAGCCTCTACCAGCCCGACAGCAAGATCAGCCGGAACAACTGTCACACGAGCCGACTGCAGCTGCTCTACAAGTGAGGAGGACGACGACGACGAGGAGGAGGAGGAAGGAGAAGGAGGAGGCGAGGAGGACACTGCAGACATGGGCGCAGTATTCAGGACTAGATGCAGGTGGAGAGAGTGGAGAACAAACATGGAGGATAAATCGTTCTCTGTCGTAGACTCGTGCACTCGCTCTCTGGATCAGCATGAATCAGTCCATGCTCTGAGACTAAAAAAAACGTGTACATATATCTCGTTAAAAAGACCGCGATGTCATTCAGAAACCTTTTATACCATCTGTGATCAGCAGTGAGTTAACGTGTGCCATGTAGAGTCTGAGCCCTGTTAGCTACGGATGCTAACCTGTCCGTTTTTTTTACTCTACCGCTGCTCTCGTCTACGTAGATTTAACCTTGAAACTAGTTGTGTGAAACCCTTTCTTTCCCTTTGGTGATAAAATAAATCAGAGCAGATATACTTTTGCCTGTGGGTTTCATCACTGGCTGACTGTTTTCAAAAAGTGAATCTTTAAGTGTCTGTGTCCACTATGGGGGAAATGTGTGCTGGCAGCCCTCAGTTTCAGAGCACGTATTGTTGCTAGGTAACGAAAGTTATCTTCCACCTCCCTGCGTACTGACCGTTAGGTTTGTTTCTAGAAAGCTCAGTGTGCTTGATATTTGATTTTATTCGAGGAAATGTCACAAAGAAAACATGGAAACAAAGTGACGGAGTCATGTCCTGACATTGGCAGCAGCGCCACACCTGGAAAATGTTCCCTCGAAAAGACGAGTCAGATAATTTTATCCTCCGCCATTTTTGTTGTTGTTGTCAAAGCTGAAGGAGAGAAGCCCCGCCTCTTCTTGATTTTGATTGGGCGGTGAGGAAAGAGTGACATTTACCAGTGAGGCGATGCTCCAAAAGTAAAGCAACAAAAAACAGTTGGCGCTGAGGGCGGTATTGCCCCAGGACGCTGAGCGCTGAAACGCTGACAATGCATGAAAAACCCGATTATCGGTCCTGTAAATGCCCGGGAATTTCCATGACTCCTGGCAGTGAATGGCACTTTCCACTGATGTTTGCCTGTCCGATTATTGTCAAGAAAGAACTTGCAGGGTTAGGATGGGGGGTGGTGGTAAGCACGGGAGGGGTTAAAGCGTTTCTCCTTCTGTACCTGACGACCTCCTCGTGTTTTTGGTGTTGGAGTCTGTGCGTCTGTGCTGACAGGTGAACACACCTGATCCTAAATCATTAAAGGTTTATGATTAGCTGAGTCATGTTTGAGTTTTACATTGTCTCTGTTCAAAGAGACTGCCGACTCGTTGTATATAAAGCGTGTGTGTGTGTGTGTGTGTGTGTGTGTGTGTGTGTGTGTGTGTGTGTGTGTGTGTGTGTGTGTGTGTGTGTGTGTGTGTGTGTGTGTGTTGTATTTGTAGAGGACTCGTAGGGTCTCAACAGTTGTCTGCTTCATGTCAGACTGCGGCCATGGGCGATATATTGGGGGGGGGGGAGGGAGTGGGGCTGACTTCCCAGGGCCCCAACGAAGCCAGGGGCCGTTATTGGGTCAGAAATAAATCTATTAAGGACCAGCGTTTGTGTTCCGTTCACTGTGCTTATTTACATCCGGGTTGTAGAGCGGTGGGAGCAGGCCCATTAACCGGAGCTACAGACACTTTATGGTTACAGCCCCATCTAGTGGCTGGTGGCAGTTTGAGCACAACATTTGACCATAACACTTCCAACCAAACGCTATACATTTTTTTCAGGTCAATAAAGGTGGCTTCCTTCACTGGGGGCCTTGAGTAGTCAGTCCCACTTATTTCTCCACTAAGACGTCCATGATGCCAGACTGGAGGTTTAAAAACGGTACTGATTCAAACCTCAGTTTTAAAACCGTCTGAATCATCAAAATATTTCTGACTTTTGTTTCAAGCACCAACACAGAGTCACACTTGTTGTTTTTCTTTATATATCAGGAGATATCTTTGTTATATCCAATCATTATTCTGTTCATTCCATAGACAAAGACATGTAGGTCTGAGTATCGTCAGCGTAGATCTGATAAATAGTGATATGAATACAATCTGCATTTAAAGGGGCCGTGTAATGATCCCTGTGGTACTCCACAGGTCACACTAAACCGCTCCGGTGTGAGATTCCCATATTAAGAGAGAATTTAAATTTGGGAACAGAAAATCTAAACATGAAGACCACTTAATTTTTGCTTTCGGCTTCTTTTTTTGGACTTTCTCTTTAAATGTGTCAGTGAATAACAGAGGCCGGCCTTTCGTCCGACTCGATAAACAAACAAAGTTTCTGTTTTTTCTTTCTCTTCTGCAGAATTTAACCACCAGTCGACTTCAGATTTCCCTCCGGCGGGCCTCGTGTTCCCTCTTCTGCTTTTTACTCTCACAAACACTTCTCCTTTCAGACACATTGGAACTTTACCTTCCTGAATAACAACACTCCTGTTTCTTCCTAAAAATAACCCACAGCAACAAGAGAGAAGGGTTTTCTGGTTTCTAAGTTTATCCCTGAGTTTCACATTTTAGGGCCACAGCTGGTTCTCACCAAATTCAGTAAGACGAGATGTTGCCGTTCTTACATCATAATATTGAAATTGTGAAGGATCTCCTGTTTGTTTTTATTAAGTCACTGACTAACTTTTTAACTCAAGTTCAGCCCACAGTTCACTTCATGTTGTTGATTTTTTCCACATCTTCGACTTTAGTGTGATTGAATTGATTCTGTTCTGTTCTTTATTTAATTTGGCATCGAAACGTTTGTGCCAAGCCTCTCTGAATGGAGAAATAGTACCAGACACACATGTATAAACTGTGTAAATATCTCCTGTCTGTCTGTCTGTCTGTCTGTCTGTCTGTAATGTGTTCTGTCAGGTGTGTTCAGGTGAAGCCGCTGTGAGTATGACTGTACATAGCGAGGATGTAAATAATAAACACATCGGCCGTATTTCATGTGGTAAAGTATTAATCTATATTTCTATATGCTGTAAAATCAGAGTGAAAATAAAACTACATGTTTTTCTCAAACGGTCGGTGGTGTTGATGTTTGAACATGAAGGAAAGTGTTCATGCTTCGGTATCTAAGGGGACGGGTAGCGACGTCTCCAGGCCGCGTGAATAGATCTCACAATGGGCGACCCGCCATCACAGCCTCAGTCAACCCTGAGGTATTCCTAGAACCACACCTCCAGGTTCCTGGTTTGAATCCCCGTCTGACAGGAGCCTCTCTGTGTGGAGTTTACATTCTCCCCTTGCATGTGTGGGTTCTCTCCGGGTACTCTGGCTTCCTCCCACAGTCCGAAGACATGCTCGTTAGGTTAACTGGTAACTCTAAATTGCCCGTAGGTGTGAATCTGAGTGTGGCTGATTGTCAGTCTCTATATGTCAGTCCTGTGATTGGCTGTGTTTTCCGCCCTGTCGCCCAATGACAGCTGGGGTCGTCTCCAGCCCCCATCGACCCCAAACGGGAAAAGCGGTATAGATAATGGATGGATGGATGGTATTCAAACGCAACCAATCAGGACCTAAATAAAGTGGAGGTCTGTTGTGACTGCGCCCTCTAGTGGATGCATTTTTCAATGTCCATCCCAACATAAAGGACTCGTGGGAGTATATGGATAGTGACGGTTATATTGTTTAAAATGTACTTACCTATTTTAATACATAAAGAAAGCATAACTTAGCCTTTCAGTTTCCGAGTTAAGCTGCATCAACACATGAAGTGTTACAACTATAGCGCCACCATCAGGTTGCAGTTTTGTGTCACAGCTACTTGTCTTTGCTGTTAGATGGTTTGATGAAATGAGGTTCGGACCTTTTGTTCCCCTCTGGATGGACTTTAATAACCTTTTTGATCCTCTGACTTTCCATGTAGCGCCACCTTGAGGTTGGCCTTTTAATGCGTTTCATATTTTGGTTTATGATCAAATCCCTGCAGACCTAATTCCCATGAGCCTCAGCTGTAGGTCTGCTTTAAAACACTTTGTGAGCATGCTGCTAATGTTAGCATGTACATTAGCATGTAGCATAGCCTCACAGAGCTGTGTGATGTGGACTGTCAGTGTTGTTTAGTAAACAGGGGTTTCTATATTTAGATTACATAGCCTGAGGCTAACATCAGGGAACATCACAAAGTGTCTGTTACACATGGAGCAAATGTTTCTCTAAAGGAAGGAAGGAACAGATGAGTTTCAGACGCGCTGTGTTTCCTCAGGCTGCGGTCAGGAAGGTTTCACAAGTTTGCACTGCAGCGAGCGCGGTGCTGTCACGGTAGGTTCTTGTAGTGACCTTAAACGCAGGTCAACCCTGATCTCGATCACTCACAACGCAGTCTGAATTACTCTAAACAGTCGAGACTTTCTTCCTTTATTTCTTTTCAATTACATGATATGGAAAAAATAACAACATCTGAAGTCTTTTTTTTGACAATATTGTATGTTGACTTCAGCCATTTCATCCAGCGCTTCAGTAACACAGATCAAAGACGAGAGCTGTAGCAACCCGACAGAGGACGCCAGCTTTGCGGTGATGAGGTTCAGAGGTCTGTTCATCACCACAAAGCTGAAAAAGTGGAGCCTATGTTAGAAATACTGAGCTGTGTGGGTTTCACTCCATCAGCCATCGCTTACATCAGAAGCACCCTCAGCGACAGAGAGACAGAATGTGGTAGATCTAAGATTAAAGAGTCTGTAGGAAATACGAGAGGAAGAGATAAGGTCAGACACAATAAGAGATAAGGAAGAAACAAATAACTTCAATATAAGAATTTACTAATATGGAGATATATTTTTACAGAGGTTGCAGGTTTTTATAGGTTATCTGGGGGGCATTTTTTTCCTTTATTGGATGAAGAGAGAGCGAGGAAATGTTGTGAGGAGAGAGCGAGGGATGACATGTAGCAAAGAGACCGGGGCCGCTGCGACGAGGACTACAGTATAGCCTGCTGTACATGCAGTGACGATTCTAAAGACCCTGACAATCCAAGCAAACGGTAAAGAACTAGTGTCAACGAAGGCCGTCTGTGCCGTTGCCTCACGCCGCCTTTGTCTTGGCCAAAAAGTTGCACTTGAACACACCGCAAAGACTACAGCCGACGGGAGAAATAACTCTCCATGCCAGCAGGTGGCGGTAGTCCGCTGTTATGATACGAGAAGACCATTTTCACACCGCTGTCGCTCACCACTCGTGTTATAGGTAGCCTACTAATGGAGAATAATGTCTGATAAAAAGTTGAAAATGGCGCTGGCGTTGTCAGCCCTCTCACTGACCGCGCTGACTGAAGCCGATTCAGCATGTCAAATCGATCAAAAGAAAGCCGAAGGAGGCCAACGGGTAGCGACGGAGCATCAGGGCCTTAAAGAGCGTTGGGGACGTCTAGGCAAATATGGGGGGGGCCCTTCAACCAGAGTTCATCACCGTTATGTCTGCCAGTGTTGTCCTCTTTTTTTTCTCTTTTCCTCCACTAGACAGAAAATTCTTCTTCATTTTTATTTGTTGACTTTCATTGACAAACTTTTTGTTTTCACAGCAATAATGCACACGACGCTTAGCATGGCAACGAGAATGAGTGCTGTGAGATGGGGGGCTCCCTTAGGGAGAATTCCTACTGTCACTGCAAAATTTGGTCTTGGTTTGTGAGCCCCCGTCTACTGGTCTGGGGCCCCAAGCAGTTGCCTGCCTTGCCTGTTGACAAGCAGCGCCTCTGTGAGCTTGGGACGCACACGACTTAACCGCTAGAAGCTGGTCTGACGGTCCAGTGGCTGCACATACCTGCGGAGGTTTTTTAAAACTCTAACCTGAAATATGACTCTTTAGAAAAATAAGACACATGAATTTGTGAATTACTCATCTGTGACAATGACATGCAGAGGCTGATTTTTCGCCCTTGTGTGATCCGTACTTTTTTTTTGGTTGATGAAAAGTGAAACATTTCTGTCTGGGGTAAGGTGCAAAACCGAGGAGATTATCTTTTAACTCAAAATAGAAACCGAAGTAATGACCAGAGAGCTTAAATTGAAAGTCTGGTTTATTCCCTGATATTCCTGTGAGCATGTGGTGTTATCTGTAGGCGGCAGAAGGAGGAACTGGGGGGAGTCCCAGAGGAGGCGGGGGGGTTCCCTTCAACCCTCCCCCCTCCTCTCAGTGTGTGTAGACAAAACGTTACTCCCCTGGAAACTTCCTCTCATCGCTGTTAAACCATGAATGAGTGGATTTGACAAACGCAGGTCATGGTATGTTGTGAAACAGCGGCTCTATAATTATCTCGCGGCTCTGACGATGCAATCACTGGAGTTTGGAAATGTTCCAAACCAAATTCCTCATCTTTCATAAGTTTTATCAGCTGAAAGAGTCTGACATCACCGGGACTGATGTTTGTTGTTTTGTAGAGAAAGAAACGGTCATCACTAAAGCTGCCCGAGTACGTTTCATTTAATTATCCACCCTCCTGATTTACATAAATTCTGCTTCATTAAACTTTAGAGGAACATCTCCTCCAGAGGTTAAAAAAAGACATTGACTTTGTGTTGATTGCTCAACACTATAGTGTAAGAATGTGGCAGGAAATCCATATTTGGGCAAAGAGCCTCTTGCTTGATGAGTTGGAGGAAAGAGTGAGTGAGCAGCCTACTCGGTCTTTCTCGCTCCATGTACTAGTGTTTACGGTGAGAAGGCAGACTCAGAGGGCAGAACAAACACCTAGCTGTGGGAGTGTCACCCACCTGGGGGAGATCCTGAAATTATTACGTTATCTTTGTTCATTCTTTGGTTCAGCTCTCACAGAAATACTTTTAGGGTTGATTCAATTTTATTTAAATCCTTTTTTCACAGCGCCACAAAAACAGAAACATCATCTGCAAATGTCAATAAAAATACAAACAGTCCATCAAACCAATTTAAAATCTTAATAAATTATTGAATAAGTTACAAAATGGAACACATTCCTTAATAAATAAATATATAAATAAGTCAAATAAATAAATATATCTTGAATAAATACATCCTGTATAAAACTCTGTCAGCTGTAGTGACATCACATAAACGCAGCAGTTAAAGTACATTCAAACCGGTAGTACATAGTACATAACATGATAGACCCATGGGGGTCTCTTTGGTAAACACTGAGCTCTGAAATGAACAACTTTACAATCAAGTCGATAAATCAGATTTTAGTGCAGAAGAAACTATCAGGACATCATCGTGCTGAAGTCCTGACGGAGTCTCTTCAGGTCCAGGTCTCGTGCTCACAGAGCAAACACTCCAAAGAAAGTCTTCCCCGGCTCGTCCTCCAGGTCCTGCAGCATCCTCTCCTCCATCACCGTCCGCAGCCGGTCCCCTTGGCTCAGGTTGAACACCGCTCCCATGTACACCGCTGAGAACCATTTGCCCTCCTGATCGGGGTCGCTGCTGCTCGTCTTCTGGCAGGCGGTGCGGATCGAGTGCAGGATGGTCTCGTACTTCCTGTTCTTGTCATCGCTCTCGTATGTGCTGGACGAGCGCTTCACCGTGTGGCTCAGGTGAACCAGACTATTGTGGGAGGACAAGTCATCTTCTCCACTGCTGCAGCTGACCCTGAACGAGGCCTGGCTGTAGACGAAGTAGAGTCCTCCCTGAGGGATCACGATCTCGTTGTGGTCTAGTTCGAATCCTCCCTGAGAGTGAAACTGGTCCACCTGAGGTTTCCACTCCACTGAATTCTTCCTCATGGGGTTGTAGTGTCCTGAGGAAGAGGAGGAAGAGACGGAAATTAGGACCGACTTTGAACGCAAAGGTTTGAAAACATTTTTCAGTCAACACAGAGATATTTAAGGAAAAGTCACCATTTTTCTTTTACAAACTGAATCATTGAGAACAGCTTTAATAATCTGTTTGTCCCAACCAAGAGGCCAAACACGCTCTCACTGGCCCTTCAGTCAACGTGCTGCAGACTCGCTCGTATGCTGTGAATTCGCTCGCACACATTGCGCTCCAGCTGATCGTTAACCCTCGTTGTCCTGACACCACGAGGTCTGACTTTCTGTACCATCTTTCTTGGGCAGAAGTTTAAGTTCAGCTGTATGTTCCGTCTCATTCAAACTGTTCATCTACCTGCGATGTGATCCACCACAAACATGACCACTGCACGATCCAATCTGAGGCGTCCTATTGACTCACTTTTATTAATAGTTTGAAGAACATTTCTCTTATCTCTCCGTCTGCATGACAAACTCTTAACAATCCTCCTCACCACTCCCAAACGTTTGTCACCTCAGGAACGCTCTAAGAAGCTTTGTGAATAACTTTTATCTTATCCAGGAGCGACTGTTAACTTTTAAGGATAAACTCTCACACAAGTTTTCTTATAAATTAGTCAATAGAAGAGCTACTCTGTGCACCGGGAAGCTTCATGATTACGACCCCAAAGGTCCAAAGGACTAAAACGTTCCTCTAAAATACCACAAGTATCCGTATAACTGATAAAGGACACCAAGAAAGCCTTTTGACTTCCCCGAGAGAGCCAAGAACTGACGACCCTTCTGACCTTTTGGGGTTTTAAGCAGGAGGTTTCAGAAAAGTTGCCACAGGGATTACTGGCATGTAGCGGCAAAGCGTTCATAGAAAGCATCGATGACGACTCTGACTATCAATGTGAAACAGAATCCACCAAGCGTTGGATTGTTCACACGCTAACAGGGAACTTGAGCTGGGTGAGACCGTCGTCTGACAGCTTTGTCAGGGAAGGGAGGATCAACAATCAACAATCGCTCTGCAAAGATTTATCAGAGCTCCGGCAATAACTCCTGAAGTTCTCGTGAGAAGCTGTTGATCTTTACCGAACGCTGTCAGAACCACTTAACCTCCAACCTCTAATCCCGACTCGTTAAATGTCTTTTATCTACTTCAAGTATTCAATGAACCCACCTCTCCTTTAAAATGTAAAACAGTCCCCACCACACAAACTTTAACCTGATCCTCAAAAGAACACAAAACTTTTCAAAGCAACCCTGAGAAGCCTCGAAACCACCTTAAAAAAGGCTCCAGACTTCCTCAAATAACCCTGAAACTGTCTTATCAAGCTGTGTAGCTCATTTGTTATGTGCAGCACTGTGCAGTGTGTTTCTGTGTTTACCTTCTAAATGAATGGCTGCTCTCACATTTGAAATCTGCCTCAGCGTGTGATGAAGATCTGAAAGAGAAGAAGAAAAGTCAGATTAAAATCCACAGCTCTGATTTATCACAACAGCTACACGTGTCCAGGATCAACTACTAAAAAGTTCAGTTTTAAACTTCATAGAGTTCTCACCGAAACTGTCTTCATCTCCTCGTGGTTCCTGTGAGAAGAGGAGCAGAGAAGAAGAGAACAGAGTGTTAGAGAAAGGCTGTGTTCAGGTGATACCTCCACACACTGATGTGTAACAGACGTGTTCTCACCTGGTGCTGTTTGTTGAAGAGGAGGACGGCAGCAGCAGCAGCAGCGAGGCAGAGCGTGAAGATGAGCAGAGCCGTGGTCAGCCTGCAGCTCGACGTCTGTTTCTCTGAGTCTGAGTCCGAGTCCAGCATCACTTTACACTCAGCGGGCATGTTTACTTTAAATCAGAGGGATGTGTGTTTGTGTGTCTGTGAGCTCCTTGGCTGTGATTGTCTGAAACACACTCACTCTGCCTCTCTTTTAAAGCAGCTTCCTGAAGAGGGAAACTCCGTGATGTCACTCAGTGTGAGCGATGGAGCCCCGACCACACACTCCTACACGTTTACTTATTTTAATAATATGCTTATTAGAGTGTGTGTATAATCTGAAATGTTGCCCTGCCTCACTCAATGTTGTATTCTTCAGTTATTTGAAAAGTTAAATCAAAATAAATGTGAGTGTTTGAGACCTTCAAACACACAAAGATTGGTCATAAATGGAGTCTTTGTGGAAAGTCTGCTGTCACTCTGCAAAACTTTTGAATCTGAGCAGGTTTGTTTGTCTCATTTCTTGTTTAAAAAAAGTCTCATTACACTCAGTATAAACCAGTATAAACCAGTATAAACCAGAAAAAAATGTATTTAGAAAAAAATATTATAAATGTTTAGACAAAAGAATCCACCTTTCATGACAGCCCCATAAAATACCTTTTATCTTTGTCAATAAACGATTAGGAAATGATGAATGAATGAATTTTTTTTTGTACTTTTCTAACCAAAAGTCAGACAACCAACAAGTCCGGATAAATGTGATAGTATGTGTTTAAAGATGGCTTGAACTGCTTGTTGTTTTTTTTTTTTAAGATTTATTTTTGGGCTTTTTGTGCCTTTAATGGAGAGATAGGACAGTGGATAGAGTTGGAAAGCAGGGAGAGAGAAAGAGTGGGGAATGACATGCGGGAAAGGAGCCACAGGTGGGATTCAAACCTGGGCTGCCCGTTTGGAGGACTACAGCCTCCATACATTTTTGATTTTATTTTTATTTTTATTTATTTATTAGCACACATATAAGAATACATCAAAAATAGGATTAACAAAAACATAAAAGGTGTGTCAGGAGAGGTCAAGAAGCCAACAGGCTTATACAAGATATATACTCTTATACTCTTAAGAGACAAATAAATCAACTAAACAAATCGAATTACACAATTTCAAAACAAAATTAAATATAAACACATGTACAGTAGCCTATACATGTATTCATACACACACACTTAGACACATACATACAATAGAAAGACTGAGGATGTTAACCCTCGATCAGCTAAATGAAACAGGCATTGATCTATTAAAAAGGGAGTGAATGAGTGAGTTGATGGAAAAAAAAGAAAATAAATATATTTTATATATGCAAAAGTTTGACCTCATGAATTAAATGTGAAGACAGTTTCCTTTTAAAAATCTCTGTAGACGAAGAGCCGTTAACAACGTGTCTTTTGGAATTCCATATTTGTACCCCACGATATCTGATGGAAAACTGACCGTGTTTGGTTTCATGAAGATGATCAATCTGTCTGGTAGAATATGAATGAATCTGGGAATTCAGTTTAAAAAAATGCTGAAATGATGATGGTAAAGAAAAAGGTACGAACATATATTTATATTCACACTTTTCATGCTGCTTCAACTGCTTTTCTCGCAAAGGTGCCACATTAAAGGCAGGGTTGGCAATTTTCAAAAACTAGCTTGATTTTGAAAGTAGCATTCCCTCAGTGCTCCGGTCTGCACCGACCCCTCTGTGCTCCCTCTGAAGCCACGCCCCTCACTTACTAAACGAGGGCCGTTGCTCCAGAAGCTCATCTCTTCCATTGTGTAGAAACTACGTCGTCTCGCGTCTCATTCAGCGGTTAGTAAACTCACAGTATAAACTCCGTCATCGGTGACGTGCTTTGAGTGAGGGCTAGAGCACGCAAGAGGTAGAGAGCGAGCAGTGACCAATGGCTCCATGTTTCCATGTTTCCTGTTGTTTAGGGCATAATTTTCACACTTTGACCGCGTGACGCCATCAGCTGTGTGTTGTCGTGTTTTCGGGTGTTGTTGTCTCTATGTGGGTCATTCAGATGGAAACAGGTCAACGTGTGGGTTACAAACGCATCACTCCGTTATTAAGACTCATTCTGATTTGAAATACAGACCGGGTTAACTGACGAGTCATCTTTAATATTCACCCGGAGTCACTTCACTTTAGTTAAAAATAGAAGCAGCAGCTGGGTCGTGCACTTCTGCTTTTTTTTTGATATTCATGTGTAATATTCCTGATGTGTAAAGTGTTTGTGATGTGATGATCAGCGTCACCGTGGGAAACAGAAACACGACTGATCGACGACTCAAACTCTCAAAAGTGCTTCAGATGAGCTTTTGCAGTTTCCGTCTTTCCATCATGATCCAGAATCCAAACAACTTTCAGTCAGAAAAAATTAAAGTAATTTCTCACGGATCTGACCGCCCGAGATCAAGTTCATTAAAATCAAGCGGCAGCCTGAGGTGAGCTTGGTTAACAAAAAATATAGCTTCATTAACCGTTCATTAACGCTCATAACAGTAAATCCGTTAAGTTTGTAAATGATAATGGCTGAAGTCAACCTGAAGGTTAACCAGTGTTACGGTTTAAAGAGTGACTGTGTTAACCGGTGACCTTCAGTTGAATGCGTCTGTGGTTGTCATGGTTACAGACATATCTGATCGTTCATTTTAACACCTTCTGTCTGTGTTTAGTGTCGTAACTATGACAACCACGAACACATTCAGCTGAAAGTCTCCAGTTAACATGGTCACTTTTTAAAACACAACACCGGTAGTATATAATAATGACATCAGTGCGTTTGGGGGGCACGGCTGTGGCTCAGTTGGTAGAGTCGGTTGTCTCTCAACAGGAAGGGTCCGGGGGTTCAATCCCCAACTTCCTGGCTACATATCGATGTGTCCTTTGGCAAGACACTTATAACCCCAAGTTGCTCCCGCTGCTTTGTCAGCGGTGTGTGAATGTGTATGAATTGGATTAGTTTCTTCTGATGGACTCTTTTCTCAGCAGCCTCTACCGTCAGTGTGTGAATGTGTAGGCGTGACCTGTGGTGTAAAAGCGCTTTGAGTAGTCAGAAGACTAAAGCGCTATACAAGCTGTGTGTTTTAAACAAATCTACAAATATTATAAACTTTTTTGGATATGTCACCGGTGTCTTCACTCTCACGTCCCTCAGGAAGTAGCCTACCTTCATGTAGGGCAAGCAACATTTCAAAATAAAAGCGCCCCGGGGCTCGTTATTCAACCCGCTCTCTAAAGTACAGAAAGCCATATGCTCTCCATGATCCATTTTAACATGTTCAGCAGGGTTTGGACGTTAACAGACAGACCTACTGAATTTACCAGAAGTTAAAGGTGTCAATAATCATTTTTCAAATAATCGTCTATGTTAAAAATGTGGCCTATTAAAAGATTTAGCCTAGTTAGATTAACAGATTAACGGATGTGTGCTTAGCTCTGAAAACAGCGTCATTAAAAACAGAAAAGTTTTTTTTTTTTTCCTCATTACATTTTTAAAATAGCCTATTAAATGTGTAGGCTAATATGTTGTAAAAATGATTATATTCTACACTTTATCTAGGCCACATCAGGAAATGTTCGACCAGTGCCCGTATGAAACTCTTCGGGAGCTAAAAATAAATAAAAAGAGCCAAACTTTGAAATTCATCAGCCCATATATTTGTAGACATTTTTATCACTTTCCTTTATGTTTGAGATTCAATATAATAAAGTAGGCCTATCTAATATACTTCATATCACTGATTCATCGTCAGACGCACAGCTGTTCAGGTTTCACACAGTAACCATGACAACCACGACCAACAACCTCCTCACTATCAGCAGGCCTATCAACTGCGGTGAATAATAATTAACACGTGTTTTTTTTTTCATCATGATAAGACGGCTGAGTGTGTGTGTGTTTGTGTGTGTGTGTGTGTGTGTGTGTGTGTGTGTGTGTGTGTGTGTGTGTGCGTGTGTGTGTGCGTGTGCGTGTGACAAACTGTCAAACAAGAAATCAGGTTTTTTGCTCCAAATCATGAAAAATGTTTTGGCTAAAAACAACAGAGAACTGAGATCAGAGATAAAGAGCTGAGAATGAATCATGTAGTCCTACAGTTTACCAATGAAACAGTCGGAGGCGTTCATTCAAAATAAAGGATTATCTCATGTTCAAGTATGACTATTATTCACACACACTGGTCTCAACTTCAACATCCACTTTATTTGTTCCCAGAGGGGCGATTGGTTTTGCAGCATATCTTAAAAAGGACAAAAAAAAATACATTTAAAAAGCGAGGTAAAAGGTGAGAGGCTCTGAATATAGCAGCCCTTCTGAGAAACAACAGTGATCCTTGACGGATGCTCTTAGCAGCCGCCATAATAGACAGGAAAAAGTGTTGAGTCATCTTGAAATATAAGCAGGTTACTGGTAAACATTCAGTTTGGTTACCATGGAGACATGAGGTTCATTTTAGAGTGTCGCGATCAAACTTAACAAATTATTGTCACAGAATTTTCTTCAATTCTACAATTCATTTATCAGACGTTTTATCCAAAGCAGGTCGCCATGTGGTGGACACTGAAGCTTCAGTGTTTATCCAGCTCTGCATCGGTCTGTAAACCTTTCTGTGTTCTAACCTCTCTCCATTTTTCAAAAAGCATCTCCAATATTGATCCTAGTTTGAGCACGTTTCTGCTCGTGGAGCTTATTAGAAACACGCAGAGGCTTTTTAGGTCGGGTACAATCACTTCTATCTGAACCAGTTCTTCCATCGTGCAACACCTGTTGGTTTGACCTGATAACTGCTCTCATATCTGGCAAACCGTGGGGTGTCCAAAACAGCCATGTGGGGGGTGCCTTAAAACCGCCTACCTTCTCTGGTCCAAAGAAATCCAGAGCATTCAGGACCAGAATGTAAAGTTAGAAGGAGGACATACTGGCTGCTGCATTGTTGTCAGAGAAGCCAGCACTTCAACACAGCATGTTTCCTTAATGTCTGATCATATAGTAAGATCACTTTATCATTTCACTCACTACACATCTCACTGGTTGGACCTTTAATAGTGAATCCCTTAAGGATGAGTTGGGTGTCTCAGGAGACAACACAGAGAGAAGTGTGCAAATGTATCTGTGCAATTTTTACATTTAATTTGGTAGTTGACAAACATCACGTAAAACTTTATTTAAACATGAAGAACAGACGTGTTACATGGCATAAGTGAGGGTAAATTAAAGCCACAAACAGAGTGAAGGAGGTGGCGGTGGCGGAGGGAGGAGGGGGGAAACCTGACAGCTGAACAGGAAGAGTTTGAAAAAGATAATTTTTTTCACAAACTGCCCCCTGTGGTCTACTACCCCCCCCACACACACACATAAAGTTTTTCTATTTCACTGAAAAGGAAAAGTTGATGAAAGTCCCTGATGTCGGTGAACTTCAGCCTTCTCTTCACTCTGTTTCTAAACTGAGCCAAAACCAAACTGAGCCAATCCTCTCACAGAAAGTCTCTGAGGCTTTTCATCGAAACCACCGATCTTGTTTCCTCTAACACATCTCAGTTCCTCTGATAACTGTTGGTCTAATGTTGGTGAACACTGCGCTTCAGAAAAAGTAGAAATATTCATGTTGTTTCTCTAAATCAGAAAGTAAAGACGAAACACAGAGCGTCCTCCCTCAGATCCACGCGGGTCTTTACCCTGCCCGGTCTAAAGCAGGGGTGGGCAACTGGCGGCCCCCATCAACCCTCAATGTGGCCCTCAGGTCAATTTGTACATATCAATGAATTGGAAACATGAAGAAAATGTGACAAAATCTGCCATGAAATCATGAAAACCAGAAATACGTCCATAATAATATTTGATCACTGGCATATGTTGAGTTATATTTGAGACATAATTTTTTTTTTTTTATAATTGATTCATAATTGATTGTTTTTGTATTCTACAATTTGGCCCTTTGGCAGGGAGAATTAATTGAATGTGGCCCTTGCCGTGACCAAAGTTGCCCATCCCTGGTCTAAAGTCTGAGGAAACACTTTAAAGCTACTGAAGTCAACATATTTTCATTAAAATGTTGGTTAAATGAATACATTATGATCATTGCATTTCACCAATTGACCAAGTTGACCTATTATTCTGATCCCTAAATCACATATAGTGTTACAATGCTGGATGCCCAAACTGAACGAGGGCAAAGTTTCAGATCACGAGGTAAACATATGTTGGAGTAATCCCAGGACAAGTCTGCAGAGGGCACTACCTGCACAGGAGAGCAGCCCTCACCTGGCAGCCCTGCAGCGTTCTGCCCCCTGGAAGGCTGCCAGAGAGCTAGCCAATCAGAGGAAAGTGGACACGTGAGGGGAGGAGCCTTAAAGAAACAGCAGCTGAAACGAGCTAATCGAGCTAAACATGCAAAGGGTGAACATGAGGAGGATATGGTCTGTGATAAGTTTGAGATGTGAACGCAACCGTGCTCAAACAAGGAAGTGGACCACCTTATGACGTAAATCTTAACGGCTCCTGTCGCTTCAATAACCTTCATATTCGCTTCGTGTCGTCCTCTGAGCTGCGCGTTGGATGTGGAGGTGGGAAGAAGGTACATGTTGGCGTCTCAACAGAAACATCCACAGTTAGCAGGATGGACTGTGGTGTGGTTGCCATGGTTGCTTCGTCTTCTTTATTCTTCTTCTCGGCGGATTTGAAAATCAACCATGTGCCTCCGGACTGAATACATACGCAATGTACTCGGGTACAGAACGATGTTACTAGTGTGAACGCAGACCAGGGTGGAGAGGGGAGGGGGTTGCAATGGTGCTCGGGCACGGTGCGAAACATCCTTAAGCTGAGATCACGGGAAAATCAAATTCTACCTCATGTTGATGAAGATTTTAAACATCCTTCATTAATCCTGCTGTGATCGTCGTGTTCAGACACATTTAGTCAACCTCCAGTTCAAAACTACAGTAACCTTTATTGTTCCTGTGTGTGCTTCTGTTTGCTGACTTCTTGCTTTTCTCTTCCTGAGTGACACAATTCCTCGCTTCAGTTGACACGTAGAGTTCAGCGAGGTGATGCCTGCAGCTCTATACCTCCAG
The DNA here is from genome assembly GCF_963584025.1 of Labrus mixtus. Classification (NCBI taxonomy): domain Eukaryota; kingdom Metazoa; phylum Chordata; class Actinopteri; order Labriformes; family Labridae; genus Labrus; species Labrus mixtus. The sequence goes on along the minus strand of NC_083627.1, from coordinate 7,357,885 downwards.
AGCAGCGGAACAGAGAAGTGCATCACTGAAACACAAGCTTAACCACAGGAGAGCTGACGATGGAGGTGATACTGAGAAAAACCTCTACTTTATGATTCAGAGAAAATAAGAGCTGTTTGAGTACAGCAGAGGGGAAAACCCCTCATCTCCCCTCCTTTGTTTGATTCATACTTTAACTGAGAAACACACACACACACATTACAACACAACACTACCAGACTGTAAAATCATATTTTTGACACACAGTCATCTGAGAAGTCCACCTCTGACTGTAACTGTACAGATGGTTACGGGCTGTGGTCATCTTTAAACTGTAAGAGGAAATTCATGCTTCACCTCAGAAAGCTAAGAGAGAAAATTTTTTTATTTTGACAACAAACAAAAGATGAAGCATTTTTGGTCAAACACCCAAAACTTCAAAATGTTGGTGGAGATTCTAAAATCAGTTTAAAAATCGATCTGAGAAGATCGAGGACAGAATAAACTCAAGCCCTTTACAGATTGTGATTCTGCAACAGCATCATCATTACACCTTTGTACTTACACATTGCATCCTTAACGAGGCAATATTGTTGTCCCATTGTGAGAATTCACATTGCATTGCTGCGTTGCGGAAGTGTGAGAGTCATGGTGTGTAAGCACACAGAAGGAGCTTCACATGCACACACTCAGACATCGCTGTTCCACCTCGCAGCCTCACGTGTTACATTGAGACACAGGCTTTAGACTCGTCCTACAGAATTAATTATGATTTCTTGTTCTCAGGGACAGACAGCCTCCAGTGTTGAAAAATTAAGCCAACGCGGAAGAAGTGGAAAAAACTGCAGTTCCTCGAGTGTCCACCTAAGGCTGGCTGCCAAAGACCCTGAAGACACATACACACTCCATATTAAGATGTATTAAAGGGGACATATTATATATTTGGGTAACCTGAGTGTCTACCGACCCACAAAATGTGAAATAAACCCATCCAGTTCTTTGTTTGTGGTCTGTATAAGTCTTACAACACAGAGAAAAATGCTCCATTTAAAATGTGCTCTCCTTGTGATGTCACAGTGGGATTCTGGTAGAAAAAAGTAATACCCTCCCCTCCCCTGGTATCTCCACCGACAGACTCCACCCCCAGCCTAGAGCAAAACTTTTTTCCAGGTCCGCCATTTTTATTCTCGCTACAGAGGAGTGATGTCTACAGGGAAAACTCAGGGGGGGGGGGGCTCGTTGCATTTAAAGAGACACACACACCAAAACGGAGCGTTCTGAGAGAGCTGGTTTATACAGGGTCACAGACCTCCTCTGGTGCTTGATTCATGTTATATTTTGACCAAAGCACAGCACAGATGTTTAATTTAAACCACAGGGGGACTGTTTGAAAAGGTGGAGAAGGGGGATAATATGGGAAATAGACATTTTTAAAGCCAAGACACAAATTTGGTCTGAATAGTTCATGTCTTTGTCTGCACAACGTTCTGATTTCATGACAATAAGGGCCGTGACTGATGTGACTGCAAGCTACGCGGTTTGTTAGGAGGCTGAAGGCCCACCTCCATGTTTTACACACAGTCTTCAGTTGACGTCACTTTCTAGAACATTTCACGCAGAGTGTCCCTGAAATCTTCCTGAAGTGCTTGTTCCGCACGAGCATCTGCTGGAACTTTTGATTGATTCTCGGCTAAGGTGTCAGACTACTTCAGTGTGGGATACGTCATTTAAATGACGTGACACGACAATGATATTCATTCCAGGCATGACGGAAAAAGAATTACCCCCTCAAGCACCCTTGCAGTGAACTTTCCTGAATATTTCCTGTCGCTTTCTCACCTCCCCTTCATGCAGAAAATGTAGTAGGAGGCTGGCAGGAGAAAATATGGGTAAAGTCAGATTGAAAAGTGTGGCTGTTTACGTTCCTGCATCTCACCCTGAAACTTTCAGGAAGTTTTCAGGAGATTTCTGCATGTTTGAAAGCCCCATTTCATATTAAAAAAAACATATTTTTATGGTTTCATTCTCTTTCATTAAGAGGAAGTAACAGTAAGAATAACAGAAGTAACAGTGAGAATATCCAGAAAAAGTTCAGTCCAATAAGTATTTAGTTTTAATCAGATGACTTTCTACTTTGACGTTTCTGTTTCAATAGCTAAAATAATTCCCTGTTGTTAAACTGTGAATCTATAAAAAGACGGTCAGCCTGCGGCGTTTGATTTGACATTTCTGCATGAAGGCATAACAAGTTTCTGTTTGAATCAGAGCAGAAACAAACACACATATTCCAAAGGTTGGCAGGAAACCACAAGTTTCACACATAGTTTCTGTACCTGGTTTCACCCGGGTCTAAAATAACAACACCCCCTCTCTCTCCTACCACCTTGGTCTCGCCTGTACAGGTAGAAAGGAGAGCCAGATACCTGTGTTTCCTCATTCAGCCACTGTTGCATAACTCTGGTGTTTCCTTTTTCATTACTACAAAATCATCACATCACACTCTCACAGTCGTGTTAGAGCAAGTGCAAACGCACACCTTGGTGTAATCATTAATTCATATCATAGCGTGTAAATGAAAAGTGGGTGCGGCCACAGTGATGTCACTTATGGCTTTGTGGTCTATACTTATGAAGAAATGAGTTATTATTCTCTGGAGCCTGACATGACTGAGTGAGGAGTTAGCGTCCACTAATTTGTGAGCAGGATGTTTGGATATTTATAGATTAAGTTTTGATGATGACATTGACCTGCTGACAACAGACTGACTGTGGTCATGTACAAAATGAACATAACATACTTCAAGTTTCATTGAAAGTGTGTTGACCTTGTGCCTGTACAATATTGGAACAACCTGGACAAAGTTGTTGAACGAGGTGGGAAATGTGCAGACCCCTTTGGTCTGGGTTTGAACTCAGGTGTTTTACCCAATAAGGCGTGTAGCTGACCTGATTGACAGACAGGCCAAAAGAAAACTTTAAAGTTTCTTGAAATGTTATCTTTTTGAGAAACTTTACTCATTACACGCAAAACAAAGCCTTATTTTTTGCTTTTTTTAAATTTTGATATAAGATGTTTATCTGGACTTTTCATGTGGCTTAGACTATGTATATTCACCAGGTAGTGCAACATGGACACATCATCAGTGATGTGACCCGGGGTCATCGGGAGTTTCGGGTCTTAGCAGACACCTTCACCCGGACGACCGAACCGGTGTCTCCATGTAGTATAACTGTCACCCCTCTTTAACCAGAGCCATCGAGAAGCCTTCTAGCTCTCCTCCTTCGCAGCCCACAGAATCCCGAGAGGCCCAGGACCCGGTGAAGAGACTGGCCCAAAGCCCCGACACCCCACTTCAGGTTTTGTTGTTGTTTTTTTGCAGTGTACTGTAAATTGTCTGAGCAGTCAAAGATCTATTATTGCCCTTGTGTTCCACCGTGCATGTCTTCCTCAAACATCTAAATGTATGCATTAATGTTTGATAATAAGATTTTATTCAACAAAGTGAAAAGGTCCAACAGTGTTAAAGTCATGTTTGTATGCAGTCACTCACCCATCTCTCATCGGACTGTAGGATACACTCACCTGCAGCTCCACCTGGTGGTGACTCAGGGTGCCTACAGATCAAACAGTTAAAGCTTCAAACATCACCTGCTGACTCTGAGGGAGCAGACAGACTCACCTGAATCTACTCTGATGTTTTAAGACCACATAGTCCTGAAATAATAACCTGCAACTTCTGAAGAGACACAGAGTGAACAACAGTTTAACAAAATCAGAAATACTTTATTAATCACGGAGAAATGTGGTTGTTACAGTACAGTAGCCTAACTCACAAACACAATATAGAAGCAGGAAATATAGAATATGTCAGCAATAAGTACCAAAGCACAGAGAATCCAAAGAAATAATAAGCTATGTAAAAGGGAATAAACAGGCTACAAGAAAAACGAAGAAGAAAGAGACAAAAGGAAGCACTGTTAAAATAATAATAAACTGCAGCCTGTGAAGAGACACAGAGGGAACAAGAGTCTAACAAAGAGACAAAAGGAAGCACTGTTAAAACATCGCTGTAGGCTACTGTTTAGTGAAAAGATGATGATCTTTATCACATAAACATAGTAAACTGATTCTCTGTCTCTCTCTCTCTCTCTCTCGCTCTCTCTCTCTCTCGCTCTTTCTCTCGCTCTCTCGCTCTCTCTCTCGCTCTTTCTCTCGCTCTCTTTCTCTCTCTCTCGCTCTCTTTCTCTCTCGCTCTTTCTCTCGCTCTCTTTCTCTCTTTCTCTCTCTCTCGCTCTTTCTCTCGCTCTCGCTCTCTTTCTCTCGCTCTCTTTCTCTCTCTCTCTCGCTCTCTTTCTCTCACTCTCTTTCTCTCTCTCTCGCTCTTTCTCTCTTTCTCTCGCTCTCGCTCTCTTTCTCTCTCTCTCTCTCTCTTTCCCCCTCTCTCTCTCTCTCAAATTCAGATGAGCTTTATTGGCATGACAGATCAACAATCTATGTTGCCAAAGCAGTACAGAAAGCATTTTGAACAACAAATGATAACAATATAATAAACAAATACAACAAATATGAATAAAAGACATTAACAATAACATGAATTATTTTTACAGTGTATTTCTATGAAACATTCAGTGTATTTTGTCTCAGTTTGTGACAATCATGAACACATTTAGCAGCTCGTACTGCGCACAGACTTTTCTCTCCATAGAGATGGAGCAGCTTCTGAGGATCAGGGAGATGGAGAAAGTCAGGATATTTATTATAAATGTAATCAAAGAGAGCCTCTCTTAAATCTTTATACATGTCACAGTGTAGGAGGAAGTGAGATTCTGATGGCAGAGTGAACACAGCCTGGCCTCTCTGGGTAACCAGTTCTGTCTGTGACGGCTTGTTTCTATGGTCAGACTGTGTCCACTCAGTCTGTACATCATCATGGTTTTCCGTAGTTTCACATCCCTCACTGTGCTCAGGTACTCTGCCAGCTTGTACTCTCTGTTTAGGCTCAAATATAATTCAAATTTACTTTGTGACTTGGTGCTTTCCTTCCAATATTTGATATAATTGTCTTCTTGTTTTGAGATAATTTGGTCGTTGGGCCAGATTGTTTGGGGTGTGTCCTGAAGCCCATGGTGTTTGAGGGCGGAGCTTCAGGATCAGCTGGCAGAGGGGACTCTTATCTGGGTTCAACTCTTGGCACTGAAGGGCTTTGAACTGGTAGGAGTGGGGGTCACTGGATTGGAGGTGTTTATAGAATGTGATGGCTCTCTTTTGGATATTAATGATTAAAGGGTATTGGCCGAGTTCTGCCCTGCATGCATTACTGGCCGTGTGCCTGTGGACTCTCAGGATGTTTCTACACAGTTCTGCGTGCAGGGCTTCCAGCGGATGTTTTTCCCATTTGGGGAAGTCTTGGTTGGTTAATGGGCCCCATACTTCACTACCATATAAAATGATTGGGTCTATTATTGAATTGAGAATTTTGAGCCAGGTCCTAATTGGAATGTCAATCTTGTTTTTTTTCTTTTCATGGCATAAAAAGTCCTTCTTCCTCTCTCTTTCATTCACAGCCATGCCAAAATGTCAGTTACTTCTGATGGTCATATAGCAGCCTCTACCATCAGTGTGTGTATTTATATTTGGGGTGGCACTTGGATTGGTCAATCGTGTTTCCATGTTACCCCTGGTCACCCCTCTGGACACGGCCCTGGTTACTATTATTGTTAAAACTTTTGTTACTGTTGGAGCTATTTAATTGGGGTTAAAATTAGTTTTTGTATTTAGTTTATTAATATTTGGGTGGTGTTGTTTATTTAATTATTCTCCACGTTTTCTTTATTTAGAAAATATTTTGGGTAACGTTTTCTTTTTTGCTAGTTATTTGTTTAGTAAATTTAGTTTTGCATTAGTATTTCTGTTAGGTATTTGGGTAACACTGTGGGCACCGGAGATTATTTAAGGCAGGTAGAGGACCAGCATGCACCTGGGTGGGCCTATTGTTTTTTTTCTATACCAGATCAAGAGAGGCAGCGGGAGCCACGATTTTCTTTGTTCTTTTGTTTGTTTTCCTCAAATAAACCAGCAAAATACCGCAGCTCTTGCATGGACATTGGATTTCTTTTGCCTGCGTACATCACATCCCCATGGTGCATCAGTGGTCATTTGATTATTTTTGATATTAGTTTATTTCGATTTTTTTTTTTTGTTTTTTGGACAAATAGCCACTACAGTTACTGTTGCTAATGAGTAGTAAAAGTTGTTATTGTATTAATCAGTATAAGACTAGCAGTAATAATTATGATAGCAGATAGTAAACCTGTGTTAAACGCCTAAATTCATTTTACCGTAACACCTGAACAAAATGTTCCTCGAACAATTAAGGAAAGTAAAAATAAGCCAATTAAAGCTGACTAAAGATGTAACCATAGTGTACACGTGCTCACTTTTTAAGTTTAACTAATAAACATGTAAGATAAGCTTCATAACGGATCATGCTCTCTGTAGTTTTGTAGCAGATTCCCGGGCGCGTCTTTTCTCGTCTTTACGGTATTTGTTGTCTGGGAGTGACTCCTGCACAGAGACACAATGGAGCTGCAGCGACAGAGTAAATACTGAATCACTGCATTCACACAAAGCCTTATTTATCTCTGACAGTGTTATGGTAAAGTAATGCTGTCTGCGGGCTGCTAGCACCATGCAAAACGCTTGTTTTAGCACTGAAGAGTTAACTTCGTTACTTAGATATTTAGCTAACAGTCCTGCTAGCCGGCTAAGTTAGCCTCGATAAGCTAAGCACCTGCCTCTGTGTTACATCTGCTAGCTTGATATCAAAGGTATTATTATGGAGTTTCCTTTTGATGTTAACCAGTTATTCTCTGAGAAGGTCTCCATCTTGGACCAGAGCCTTTTAGGAAGTCGTAAATCTGCCTCACGGTAAGTTTTATTTTGGTCTTATTGTTTCACTGATTCTTCACTAAAACAGTCAATTAAAGAAAAACATGCTTATAATCAAATGTGCACAAGTTAGATAATGTGGTAATTGTTTTTTTTGTGTTGTGTTGTTGCTGCTTTGTGTCTGTCATTTGCCATTTTCTTAAAAGAACAGGGAATATTGATTCTATATTTATTGTGGCAATACCAGATTTTACACTTTGATACCTGTAAGAATCGTTTGACATCGATACCTGTTCCAATACAACAACAACAACAATACAGGTCCGAGGCGCAATTGTCAAAAAAATTGCAAGCAACCAGCTGGGTATTGTCCACAACCTCACTATTCAATTCAATTTTAATTCTTTGAGTCACGATTTAATATTAATATCCTTCGATATCGACACAGATGACAGAAATACCCAGATATATCTGCTCACAGTACCTTCTGATATTTGTTAAGTAATTATGTGTGCATTGTTTGTATAGGTTTAGAACCAACAACCCTACTTTTTTTTATAGTAATTCTTTATTTATCTATCATACTATGCACTGGCAGAGCTAGTATTTTGTACTGTTATCTATGAGTAACAGCTACTTATGCACATGGACCATCCATACCACTTCTTTTTTATCCTGGCTATGTATTGTGGGCTCATGTTTTGTGTATGGGTGGGATATGTATATATGTGTTGTGTTGTGTGTTTGTATGTATGCTGGCTGCTGGAACACCTACATTTCCCTGCTGGGATGAATAAAGTATATCTTCTCTTATCTTATCTTATCTTATCTTTTATCTTTATCTTAACTGACTCAGAAATGTATTTTATCGTTGCCTTATTCTTTAATAAACAAAGAATAAAACATTAAAGTACAGGATGATCTAAAGTGCACATTTGTGCCTGATCTGAATTTGCAGCAAAATCGTAATAAACATAACAGTGCTGTAATGGCATGGACAAAAAGGTATATGTAAAGTGCACTATTGTGCCTGACTTAAGCGCCCCCAGTGGAGAGAGGCGTCATTACAACGAAAAAAAAAATCGATCTCAGGATTTCCCTGAATCGATATTGAATTGGGAAAATAATAATTGCAATGTATTGATGAAGTGATTTTTTTTAACCAGCCCTACTGCACGCTGTCTCAATTCACAAAAACATTGTGCAAGTGGTTGCCAACCAAAATATTGCCAATGAGTTTGTGCAGCTCATACAGTGTGCAGGTGGTTGATGGATTTGTTTCTCTCCTATGCTCCTGTCTTATGAAATATATGTAAATAATAAATAAGTTTCAGTACTTTTCAATACTTTATAACTGAGATATCAGAGGTTGTATTGTTTTAAAAACGTGGTAACAAAATGTATCAAAGGGGTAACGTTTCATCGACCTGATTTTAAAGGGTTAAGTCGGTCCCTTGTGTAATTGTGTTGGGGTTAGAGGAGCAATATCACAAGAGTTTGCCAGGCTGTGGTGGACGGGATATCTTTTCATGGGGCCAAGAAATCCTGGCAACAATCTCCGTTAATCTGAACCGAGCAGACGATGCTCCCCCAAACCCCGTTCAAATATCGGTCAATTTAAGCTAGCATGCTTATCAGCACAAGTTAAATAATTGATGTTATTGTGTTGCTGTTGTTGTGCTCCGTTACAAACAAAGACACACACACACACACACACTCGCCCGTGGACCATGCTGCAGCTGTAGTGTCAGGCGGTTAAGCCTCTCCCTGCTGCCTGTCTGTCTCTGTCTGTCTCTCTTTCAGTCACAGCTGATCTGATCATGTTGTGTGTTCTGTGTTCCTCTCTGTAGTCCAGATCTACAAGCTCACATCGCCACTGTTATTGATGAACTGGGGAGAGCCTCAGCTAAGGTGAGTCCGTGCGTACCTGCAGGAGGGTCTCAAAGATTTTTTTTAAAGGGATTTGTTTAAAGCTATTGATGTGAACCTGTTCTACTCTGTCTTATTTAAATCCACTCTGGTCCTTGATATCAGCCTGTAAACATTGAATAGAATAAAGCGCCTTTATTGTCGTTGCACATTGTACAACAAAATGTGCTTTGCTTCTCTAAACAGGAAGAATAACAGTCATAACATGTCGCCATAATAGTTATAAAAAAAGATGAAATTTGAGGTGAATTGTTGTTTTTTAGGAGTCAGAAGTGACCATGTTTGTACATCAGGAACTGCAAAGTTATCAAAGCTGTACAGCCTGTAGCCGCGGCTAATTCAATATCTGCTTGTGAGCTAGTTAACCGTCGTATTTCCCAAAGAACGAGACCCCATTAGTGGTTGTTACTGGTCAGTTTTTTCACGACTATGGCCTGCCGTCTTCAGGAAGAGCCAACAACAGTCCTGACTCCCTTTTAAAACGTGCCGCTACAAATGCATCAATGTATGACAAACAGTGAATGAGCTAACTAGCCACATAGACGCCGAGCACAGACAGATAGCTGCTAATGAGTGCTAACATATAAATAAAGTCATGTTTGACTGAGTGGAAAGTGGAGCTCAGACTTGTTGGGCCGTCTCTTGGTACAATAAAGCTCACAGCAGGACAGGTTATTTTAAATTCATGAGAAAAAATCTACAAAAGGCTCCCGACAGCTCAAACACAGCCCAGAGGTTAAAGGTCAGTGAATGAATCAGCTGAGGTGACACCTAGCAGACAGCTAACAGCTCTTACCTGTCAGTCAAAGAGGCCACGCCCCTTATTTTACATCCCTTTAGGCCTTGATAGAATGTAAACAGACTGTTTTTGTACCAGGCTGTCAACATGGCTGTGAAGTTCGTCATGTTAACGTGGGGCTCTGTTGGGACTGACTCACTTTTGGGGACAACCTCTAGTGGACACAGGAGGAAGTGCAGGTCTCGGTTCTTCAGGTGTGTAACGGTGTGTCTCTGTCTTCAGGCTCAGCAGCTCACTGCTCCAATAACAAGTGCTTCAAAACTGCAGACTCAGAGACATCAGCTGTACCTGATGAAGGATGGAGAGAGCAACGGGTACACACACACACACACACACACACACACACACACATACTGAGTCACAATGCATGTGCTGTACTTTTGACACATAAGCGACTGTGTGTGTAATGCTCATGGCAGCAGATCAACTTTCATCACTCGTACTTTGTGGAAACTATGTCTGACTCACTAAACTTTACTTTACCCCCTTACACACACACACACACACACACACACACACACACACACACACACACACACACACACACACAGGGGACGGGGAGTGGTCGTTGGATTTCTTAAAGTCGGCTACAAGAAGTTGTTCCTGCTGGTGAGTCACCCGTCTTCATTTGTTGTTTTTTTTTTTTGTTTTAACTCGTCCTGCAGCTCAGATTTGATTAAACTCTCCTCTTGTTGTACTTCCTCTCAGGACAGACAGGGGGCTCACATAGAGGCCGAGCCGCTGTGTGTGTTGGATTTCTTCATATCAGAGAACGTGCAGAGACACGGCTACGGGCTGGAGCTCTTTGACTTCATGCTGCAGGTAAGTGATTGAAAACATCATCTTCATATGGAGGCGACTCTCAAGGGAGTGAAGCTCAAACACTGTTATGATGGACCGATGTGTTCAGGGGTCAAACCAAGGGTGGGTATTTTCAGTATTTGAGTGTATTTGCTCTTAGATGGCCTAGCGTTTCTTGCGGGCAGAAGAGCGCTGGCTGTGCGCTCGGGAGTGTTTGCATGAAGTGTTTGAGAAGAAAAGCGCTGCACGTCCATCCTGTCTCCATGACAACAGTCTGTTGACAACAGCCGCTGTATCTCCATTACTTTTTACTGCATGTTTTATATTTGAGATCGTTTTTTACCCGATCAGACACGAGGAGGATGTGGGTGCAAGACACGATCTGTAGGAGGTTAAAATACGGGGAATATCATACATTTAGAAAAGAGCGCCGGTGACGTCAACAGCGCCTTTCTGAAAAGTTGAAAGATTTTAAACTTGAGCACCCGGAGCGGCCGCACAAAAAGGAGTTTCCCTTTAATGGGTTAACGACTTCTAGTTATGTTTCAGTGGAATGGAAAGAGGTCTGGTACTGGTTTCATGTTTATCAGTCTGGTCTTGTGACCGGCCCCGGGAGCTCAGTAACGTCCTCGCTGATGAAATGTTTCGTTTTGTTTCTTTGTTTTGTAGCATAAGAGTTTAGAACCGACCCTGATGGCGTACGACCGGCCCTCGCCTAAACTCCTGTCCTTCCTGGCGAAACATCACTGTCTGACTCAGAGTGTTCCTCAGGTACAGTGTGTACTCTCCATCTCTGCATCACAGTCACTGTCCTCCTCTATCAGTGTGACCTCCAGATTATACTCATGTTAATAACCCTCAGGGGACACGGAGACGTCTGCGCTCATGTGACAATCTGATTGTTCCATTTGTTCGGGTTATATTTAGACTCTCTCTCTCTCTCTCTCTGAACGCCCGACGTTTTTTTTTTATGCGTTTGCAAGCAGATCTGTCTCTGAGATTGTTTTATATGAGATCAGATGTTTAAAGTAGAAACCAAAAACGGAGAAGAGAGGCTCTGATAAACCTACAAAGATTTTTACACACAGTGTTTCCACTGAAGCTTCTTCTTTGAAACATTTTGCTGACATGAAATTGTGCAATTGTCACTTAAAGGCAGGGTTGGTCATTTCCTCCAGATCCACTTTCTGAGATTTTGCTTGAAATTGTCTTTAGGTCCTGACAGAAATTAATAACTCATGTTCTCTGAAAAAGGAACAAAGAAAACCCGTCATCTGTATCAGTTTGTAAGCCTGTAAAAACTTCCACCAATGTCTGCCACGAGGTACCAATCTGATGAACCAATCAGACGCCTCCCTGTCTCCCTGCTCGCTCTCTACCTCTTGCGTCCACTAGCTCACACTCAAAGCACGTCACAGATGACTTTAAGAGTTTATACTGTGAGTTTACTTACCGCTGAATGAGACGTGAGACGACATAGTTTCTACACAATGTAAGAGAAGAGCTGAGGTCCACTTCTGGAGCAACGGCGCTCGTGCATGTAAGTGAGGGGCGTGGCTTTAGAGGGAGAACAGAGGGGGGGGAGGGGGTGTAGACGGAGCACTGAGGGAATTCTACTTTCAAAATCATGCTAGAAAATTACCAACCCTGCCTTTAAACATGTATTTCAAAACACCGCATTCTGTTTTTATTTACATTTTACACAAAGTCCCGCCCACTTTTCATGAGCTGAGGTTGTATTAACGTTAGTGTTTGTGTTTGTGTGCACAGGTGAATAACTTTGTGGTGTTTGAAGGATTCTTCCAGAACAGATCAGGTAACTCTTCTTCTCTTATCTCTTAGTACGTTGTCGTAGTCAGGTCTCTTTCTCTCTCTTGGAGGTATGAATGTGGGCTGTGTTTGGTATTCTCGGTATTTCTCCTTCAACTTCGAGTCTCTTTGTCTCTAAAAAAAGAAGCTTTATAATCCCACACCCTCTCTCTACATTCCTGTGTTATTCATCAGGCTCGATGTGAAACATGTTCAGCATGCTGCAGATTTACTGAGAGACCAGAGCGACATATTCATTTTCTTTTCTTTAGTTCATGAAGTTGTCCTCCATCAGTACCGATGTTAGAAACACTTAAAGATCCTGATGTGTTTTTATTCCACCTCCACCTGTGCTCACACACTCTCTCAGGCTCTGTCTGCGCTCCTCTGACGGATCAGGGCATGTACGGATATTTGTAAGAACATCTTTGATTTTCTAAACACCCCCCCCCTCCACCCCTTTGTCCTATAACAATAAGAGCATTTATCCCATAATAAGCTTTATATAAGACTGTGTGTTTGATACTTTAACTTCTTTCTCTTCATGTCTTCATCCCCTCACCTGTATTTATCATCCTGCACGGGAACAACATGTCATGAATCTTGAGTCCTATATTGTACCAGCTGTCCAAGGTATCACAGCATCCTCAGAGAGACACAGACTGTAGACTCCCTCAAGCCCCCTCAGACCCCCCAGACCAACTGATACCTGAACCTGCCCCGCAGACTCTCCAAAGCTGTTTTCACACATGCACTCCTGAAAATTTCTAGAAAATTTCAGGCAGGCTGCTCCTGAAATCTACCTGAGTTGTTTGTTCAAACGTGTACCTCACAGCAGGAGACTTTCCCTGTCGGAGGGGGGAGGGGGGGGGGAAGACATGATGTAAAAAGACGCAGAAGAAGGAACAGAGTCCGACCAAGAGGACAGTTTCTTGCTTTTATATCACTGATCGCGTGCAGACAGTGTATGGTTTTGGGCTGCCTTCTTCTGCTCTCGGTGAATATTTCCTGCTGCGTTCCCACATCAGCTCATCCCGACGTCACTTGTAAAACTTACCCGGGGGCGTGGCAGGTAAGACTGGAGTGACACACTCAGCTGTTTGTGTTCACACATGCAGCTCAGCCCGAACACTTCAGGAAGATTTCAGGAGATATGTGCAAAATGTGAAAACACCACAAACGTCTGTCTGTGGAGCAGAAATACCAAACCTGAAGCAAAGTCTTCCTGTGTCACTTTTACATAAACTGTCAGAGCAAAGACACAAAGAAGACGACGTTTTAACATCGCACAACATGTTTACGTTTCTTTCTGAACATGGGAAGTCTGTCAGCTTTGAGATTCTTCTGATGTCGACTCAGATACGATCCATTCAGGAAAGAAGCATTTTCTTCTTCTTGTTTTCTTCTCGTCTTTCAGACAGAGCTGATCATGACGTTGTTATTTCAGCATCCCTGCAGCCTGTTGTTCATTATTGAATCACAGTAAAGTCTGTTTAGTTCTTGGATAGAAGGGGCTAGTGTTGTGGTACTTGAAATCGGTCTCCGTCTTGGGACCACTTTTTGAAGGTCTCGGCCTAGTCTTGGAATCGAAAGCATTTTTTCTGACAGTATCCGGTGACAGTTCATTATTTCAGTAACTTTGTAGTTTGTGTAGAACAGCATGCCGTCATGTCGTTGTTCCTGGTCCCCTCTGTAAATGTGTTCTCCTCCCCAGCGGCCCAGTTGAGAAAGGTTCCCCTCAGAAAGCCGGACGGAGATATCAAACCCTACTCTGTGATGGAGAGAGAAGGTAACCCTACATGAAACACTACAGATTTCTAATGTGAATATCTTCATAGATATGTAGGTTTAACATTTAAATACTATTATATCCCCCCCCCCAGCGGTGCGACGAGAGCAGAGGGTTCCTCCGTGGCCGTTTGTTCCGCCTCACTCCCCCCAGCGATCGGTATCCTCCCAGTACTCCCCTCCCCTCAGCGTGAGCTCTTCCCCCAGCAGGGCCTCCACTCGAGCCGCTCCGCTGTCTGCCCATCAGTCCCCCCTCCTCGAGCGCTGCAGGGCAAGACGCACCAGGTGAGACCGGCATGACTCCGCCCCCTCTTAACATGTTTACGGGTGGTGACCTGGATGAGACGTTATGGCCCCCCCAGTGTCTCAACCAAGCGTTTGTTTTCTGAGCGCCAGCGTCTTTTTTCAGTTGTTTTCAATGAGTAGAGAGCGATCACAGCAGAAAGAGAAAAGCTCTGCCTTTTTTGTGCGGACGCTCCGAGCGCTCAAGTTGAATATCTTTCAACTTTTCAGAAAGGCGCCGTTGACGTCACTGGCGCTTTTCTCCAAATATTCCCGTACTTTTGCCGCCTACAGATCGTGTCTTAAACCCTCCGTGTCTGATCGGGAAATTAATTAAAAATCTAAAATTAAAGACATGCAGAAAAAAGTGACAGAGCAGTGTCGGTCATACAGCGGCCGACAACAGACTGTTGTCATGGAGACAGGACGGACGTGCTGCTCTTTTCTTCTCAGCACACAAACGCTGCATGCAAGAGCTCCGAGCGCACAGCCAGCGCTTTTCTGCCCGGAAAAAACGCTAGGTGGACACGGGGCCTATCAGCTGTTTTTATAACTGACTGACTATCTCTCTCTCTCTCTCTCTCTCTCTCTCTCTCTCCTCTGTGTGTCATCCAACCCTCTCCATGTATCTTTCTTTATTTTATTACCTCTCGGTTTGTTTTTGGTGTTCTGTCCTCCAGTTCCCTTAACAGATCAGAGTCTGGTTTTCATTGACCAGCGTCCTCCTGCCGTCTCGTCTCTTTGTTGGACGTCTGAGTGAAAGACGTTATCTTGCTGTTAGATTATCAGACTCCAATCTCTCCGTTTTACAATCTGCCCAGCAGGAAACGACACGCCTGTGTGATGATTTTGTAGAACCATTAAACCCAGTTCGACTAAAATAACCCAGTGAGAAAGTGTTTTTATTCAAAGTGTCCGTGTCACAGAGGTCAGAGGTCACCTCCTCCTTGCAGCCCATTTTTTCTATCAGTGTTTTTTCATTTTTTTGATTTAATTTGTTCATGTTTTCATTTTATCCTCAGTTCTTCCTTCATGTTCAGTTTTTATAATTTTTCTTTTTTTCTTTTGTTCCGTTACTTCATCCCCCCACCTCCTCCCCCTCTTCCCTTCTCCTCCTTTTATGTCATGCTCCTCTCTCCTCCTCTCCTCTCCCTTCTCTTCTCTCCTCTCCTCTTCTCCTTCTCTCCTCCTTCTCTTCTCTCCTCTCTTCTTCTCCTCTCTTCCTCTCCTCCTCCTCTCCTCTCTCTTCTCTCCTCTCCTCTTCTTCTCCTCCTCTCCTCTCTCCTCCTTCTCTTCTCTCCTCTCCTCTTCTCTTCTCCTCTCCTTCTCTTCTCTCCTCTCCTCTCCTCTTCTTCTCCTCTCCTCTCCCTTCTCTCTTCCTCTCCTCTTCTCCTCCTTTTCTCCTCCTCCTCTCTTCTCCTCCTTCTCTCCTCTCTTCCTCTCCTCCTCCTCTCTTCTCCTTTTCTCCTCCTCTCCTTCTCTCCTCTCTTCCTCTCCTCCTCCTTCTCTCCTCTCCTCCTCTTCTCTCCTCTCTCTTCCTCTCCTCTCCTCCTCCTCTCTCTCCTCTCCTCTCTCCTCTCTTCTCTCGTCTCTTTGCTAGCGATCAGGGTCTGGTAGCGAGACGCAGCCTGTACAGTCGACACCTGGACATTAGAGCTGCCGGTCTGCAGGACACACACCTGACAGGTGAGCTGGAGTCGGAAGTCAGTGCTGCGCTCACAGGTCCTGTGGAAACCGGCAGTAATGCTCTCTTAGGTTTCAGTATGAAACCTCTCGTTCAATGTTCCAGTGTTCTCATGTTAAACATAACCCTGTTGCCGTTTCTCTCGTAGTTTCCTGTGAACATAGAGTCATGTTAGATTTACCTCACAGTGCAGTCAGGTGTTCTCTCCGCCCTCATGTGTCAGCACCTTGTACCTCCTCAGGTGTGAGAGCTGTGGAGGATCAGTCACAGGCAGCCGGACACACAGGCACACACAGGTTGGCCACTATTCACACTCCTATAACCAGGTACTGACACTTCAGATGTAAACCTGTTTATTATCAGGAGTTGATTTGATCCTCTGATAGTAAAGAACTTTTGTTTGCTCCTGCATGTCTGCACACAAAGTTAATATGATGTCCGTTATAATCTAAGTGTTTGTCCTCCTTCATCAGGTCCCGCCTCCTCTCGCCTCCTCCTCCTCAGTCTGCGTCCATCACAAAGGACGTCTCAGAGACACAGCCGGGTCCATCTGATGAAGAGGAGGACGGGATTAAGGACAGAGATCAGCATCCAGGAGGAGCAGGAGGAGGAGGAAGCCGAGCAGCAGCAGAAGGAGGAGCAGGAGGAGACTTGCTGTCCAGTCAGAGATGTCCCTCACGGGACAGAGACAGAGGAGTGTGGTCGTGGACTGTAGGAGAGAATTGTTTCAGCGCTCAGTGGGTCAAACAGAGGCAGGAGCGGAGGAGCACACGGCCGTGGTGACCAGAGAGAGAGAGACTGATGATGAGCGACAGGTGGTAACATGTGAAGACTGACTCTACCTTTAACCCGGACACATGAAGTGACGGCTTCACTCTGCCGAAGAAGAAACATTTCTGCCCCTTCAGCTCATTCTAAAAGCTGCAGGAAGTTTTCAGGAGTTTTGTGCTAATGTGAAAGGACTAATGATGATACGATTTTTAAAAGGAGATAAATTACTCATCAAACATTTCTTGGTTTATATTAAAATAAAAGTGAAACAGTATGCAGTGTGGACCGAGTCTGTTCATGTTTAGGATAAAAACTTGATCCATGTTTAAAGCTTTCCTCTATTTGACCTGTGACCTGTGCAGCTTTATCATCAGGAACATTTATTTTTCAAAATATCAGATTTGTTCTGATCTGTCCCGTGTCTTAGCACAGATTACATTTCACTCTTTATCTACAACAACAGGGTTTTTGGAGGTTTGGATTATAATGCCGCTGTATTGTCTCTTAGCTCCGCCCACTTCCGACTCCACCTCTTCACGTCCCAGCATCCTTTGCAGGTACAGGTGCGTCCTCGGATTAACCTGCCTGCAGCCCAGACCGATCTCACCTGAAACACTGAACACTCAGACTCATGAGATTAAAAAAAAAAAACATGTTTTATTGTTCCTCTTAAAAACTCAAACACGCTCATTCTCTACCTGTTGAACAGGTGTGTGTCTGAAGGTGAAGTGTTCACACACTCAGTCTTTGTTTGACCCTCTCCAGGACCCTCTCCAGGAGACACAGGACAGAAAGTTCACTGAGCTCATGTTTCCTCTTCCTCACCGTGAAATTCAACTTTTACAAGATAGACTTGTTTTTTTTGAGTCAGCAGAAACTCAGACGTTAGAATTCAGACGTAACCCTGACGTTGTAAGTCGGGTTAATGAAGCGTTAAAGCTCACAGGTGATGGGGGAGGGGTTAATGATTAAAGGAGCAACAGAGTTTCACACAGACGGGAAAATTCACCTCTGCAGCTGTTCTCTGTGTTAAACAAGAAAACACGATAATGAAGAAATTAACCTCCGAGGAGACGATCACATTTGTTTTTTTTAAAGGTGGGATTAATCCTCAGGGAGAAGTCTCTTTAGCCACGCCTCCTCCAGAGTCCAGGTGTGTGTGTGTGTGTGCGGTGTTAGTCGTCTGGGTGCCGCAGGGACAGGTACATGTTGGACTGAAGGAAGCGGGGGTAACAGTCCAAGTCCAACAGGGTGTAGATCCGTGCCTGAGCGCGGGACAACGAGGTGTGGGAGGGGGCCTGCAGCAGCTGGAGGGTCAGCTCCCGGGTCTTACTGTCCAGGTTCACCTGAAACAAAGTAAAGCCGGGGACAGGGAGGGGGGGTGGAGGGGGTGTAGCTTAGAAAGATTTCCTCATAACATCCACGACTGCTGGACTCAAATCTCACTCCCAGTTTGATGATAAGGGTTTAATTTGTTACCTGTGGGTGTTACATGTATATGATGTATAGAAGCAGACAGGTGTGCACCTCTCTGGGTGGCGATAAAGCTTCATGTCACAGGTGAATATGTGAACAGGTGTGCACCTCTCTGGGTGGCGATAAAGCTTCATGTCACAGGTGTATATGTGAACAGGTGTGCATGCCTCTGTCCTGGTGAGTGTGTGTGTGTTTTGCTCTCCTGGTGATAATAAAGCTCAAGTGACAGGTGTGTTTATGTTCTATGTTCACAGGTGTGTACCTCTCTGGGTGCTCCGGGCTGGATGTAGGTGCTGATGATGTCTCGTGCTCTCCGCTGCATGGTGAAGTTGTTGGACGACTGTTTGTACTGTTCACAGGCCAGGTAGAACTGAAGGTTCTCCTCGCTGAACTCTGAGCGCAGGAACGTCTTGAACACCTGGACACCGGCTGAGGAGGAGGAAGATACTGTGACATATTGTAGGTCTCAATATACAGATTGCCTCCAGGGGGCAGAACGCTGCAGGGCTGCCTGTGGTGGAATTTCTGTAGTTATTTAGATTCTAATGTAAAGATGTCATTAGGTTTATTCACTGTTCTCTAATGTCAGTCAGACCTGACAGAGCTCAGTTGTTATTAGAACACCAAGTACAGCTTAGAGAGTGTCAACTGTTTTTCCTGATATCTGCAAGGATGTTTGGTAGACTTATTGTCCGCTCCAGTGTTATTGACGTCACAGTTTAGTCTAGGTGGGTCAATGTGACACGACCCTGATAATGGTAATGTCTTTTAGGATATATGCGATGCCTTTCGAAAAGTTCGGCAGATGTGATTGAGCAAGACACGAGAACAGAAGTGTGATGTTGAATCATGTCTCCTCATGAGTATTCTTCTTATGCATAAACTTTCATCAGCGTAAGCCATCTGAGTCAACTGAGTCTTAGTGTGTGGAGTCAAGTCTTAATCGTTTCCTCAACACTGCCAGGGGAGGGTTGCTCTCCAGTGCTGGGAGAAGAGAGCCTGATGTAAGAACAACAAGCCGTTGAGTGCGCTCTGCAGACTTCTCCTGTGATTACTCCAACATACGTTTACCTCATGATCTGAAACTTTGCCGACGTTTAGTCTGAGCATCCAGCATTGTGACACTATATGTGAGTTTTTAAAATGGGGTTCTGCGTCATCAGGTCAACTTCAACTTTTAACTTTTGATCATTGCACGTCACCAACAATATTAAAGCTCCCGTGAGGAGTTTGTGTCTTGTTATTAAACAGACTGAAATAATTACTGATGGATATTTATGAGCTAAAAAAAACGTATATATAAGACCATCAACTAGAAGGTGGATTATTCCTTTAAAGTTACTTTTAATACTTGAAACAAACGTCTGGTGCTGATGTCGGATAGGGCGATTAAAATCACGCCGCAGAAACAGACTTCACAGTGAGCGACATGTTGACTGATAACACACAGCAGGAGGAGAGCGCACACTTCAGCAAAGATTTATCTGTTCATCAGCAGTGGGCGGGACTTCCCGTGTGTTATTGTCGTGCGGTATTTGACACAGTGATGAGCCCAGTCGCACAGTAACAGCAGACGTGATGCCAGTCGCTGATTGCTGTGATCAAAGCACCTTGCAGACCGGGGGAAACTTCAAGTACAAGTTTCACCACGCACTGTTGGAAGATCCTGATAAACACTCGGGTGTTTTCAGGTCACACCTGATAAGGATGTGACACACACACACACACAAACCATGAGGAACACATTGTGATTTACACCTGTGTGTGAGTGTTTTCTATAGATAGCAGCAGCTCTGCTCTTTATGACTCAGCACACAGAAACAGTGACGTCTGTTCACAGGTCAACAGCTCTGAAGGTACAGGTGAGCTCTGATAGAAACACAGACAAACATACACACACACTAAATGTCACAGTGTTCACATCAGACATTTCTGCAGGGCATCAGCTGGTGATCTCAAAGGTACTGATGTAGGACACAGATTTTCCTCGCGGGGTTGGCAGGGAACATGTCGGGTGAAGTCGGGGGTGAAACTTTAACATTTAAAAAGGAGATTTCTGTGTTTTTATGAATTAACAGGTAGACTCACTCTGACTGGCCAGCAGGGCGTTCAGAGACTCCGCCCACTTCTCCAGCTCCTCCATGCACACCTTCCTCTTCTTACCGTGTCCCACCTGAGACCACTGGTGCATGAATTGCAGCCGAGACCGCCGCTCCACCACGCTGAGCCGGAAAGGGAAGGCAAACGTTGGTTGATTAAATGTTGGTTAATTATTTCTCTCCAGTTTTGGTGAAGCAGGACGAGCAGCCGTACAGTTAGGCATTATGTGCTTCTCACCTGTCTTTGTGTTCTGGGTTGAACAGGTTGGAGTTTGAGGAGTGAGGACTCTGAAACGGAGAGCGCAGAGGTAACATCTGTCGTGTTTAAAGTTTTTATCATACAAAGACGTACCGCTGCAGCACACTTACTTTCAATCTTAACATGAAACGAAATGAGAATTTTTAAACGATGAACCAATACATCTTTAAATATTCTGCAGATATTTCAAGATATCAACAGGGAGCCTTCGGCCTAGCGGTTAGTTTGCGTGCTTCATGTACAGAGGAAGTCGACATTACTTGTATTTCATGTTTATTTTGTATGAAGAAAGTAAATCATCGCCACACACGACAGTAATCATAGTCTGAAGCCTGAAATAGTCCTGAACAAAATCCTTCACATACTTAGCGATGCACTACGTGTGTTACTGGAGGTCACCACTAGAGGGCACACCAGAGAGCTCAGGCTGCACGGGATGTGTGGGATATAAACTACAGTCATGGAGACACTCGAGGAGGTTACTGATTTATTTTGCTGGATACAGTCAGATATCAGGGAGAGAGAGAGAGAGAGAGAGAGTGGGGAACCATATGTGGGACAGGAGCCACAGGTTGGATCCGTCGTGTGTGTGTGTGTGTGTGTGTGTGTGTGTGTGTGTGTGTGTGTGTGTGTGTGTGTGTGTGTGTGTGTGTGTGTGTGTGTGTGTCTCTCACCGGTCCAAACAGACTCTTCAGGTGAAGTTTGGCCGCAGACAGTTTGTCTCTGCGGTGTCCATGTGTGGACTTCAAGGAGTTGGCGGAAGAGGAGGGAGACGGGTGAGGCGGGTGTTCCCTCCCCATGCTCTCTGTGCTCCCCTGGTTGTCGGGGGCGAGCTGCCCGTCACTGTACGCCCTGCAGCCCTCACTCATCACCCGCAGGTGGTTCTGTTTATGTAACTCGCTCAGCTCCTCCACGCTCACGCTGTGCTCCTTCCTCAGCTCCCCCCTCCCCCCTCCATCCGCCCCAACAGGCTCCAGGACGGTAGGGGTGTCCCTGCCACTCCCCCCATCCAGCCCGTCCTCCTCCAGGTGAGGCGTGTAGGTGCCAAAGTCACGCGTCCCCTCATCATTCGGGTTTTTCAGGGCCACCTTCTTCCACGGGAGAAAGTCCAGATCAAGGAGGCAGCCCTCAGAGCTGAACCTCCTCATGATTGCTGTGAGGAGGAGGAGAAGGAAGAGGAGGAGGTTAAAAAAAAGTTATTTTTGTGTTTCTTTTCACACTTGCACAAACTTCATGAAATCTTCTAGGAATTTGTCCAGGTGAGCTGCATGCATGTGTGAACGCAAACAGTCGACTAATTTTACTCCCGACGTCTGTCCGCCAGCCCGCTCCTAAATTTTGAGATGAGATTGGGGGGGGGGGGGGGGCTGCATCAGGATGAGCCAGAAAATCTGGAAAATTCCATGCAGGCAAGAGTCCTGAGGGGAGGGGGTGATGATGTGATATCTGTGGACCCGTTCTTCTTCTTCTCCGCTCTTTAGTCGATAATACTAACTTGTCTAACATGTCAAAAAGCAACATTTCTTTTTGTAGCATTCGACTCTGTTGCTTCGTCCTCCACTTCTTCCACGTCATGTCTCCCATCTGACTTGTATAGTCTCCCGCTGTGAGGTGCATGAGGATCAGTCTGTCTGACTTTTTCAGGAGTGCATGCGTGAAAGCACACAGAGAGCAGGCGATGTGACAATGTCTTAATTGTACAAATATGTTGGCAATGTTTCAAGGTATTTGCACAATTTAGACAACGTGCAGGAATTTCCCTGCAATATTTCATAACTGAAATCGGGAAAATTACCAAATGTTGGGTGCCTGAGACTTCTGTGTTTGGTGTTGTTGTGGTATTGAAACGGGTATGGATAGCATTTGATTTTGTTCTGGTATCTTTTTGAAGGTTAAAACTCCATCGTGACGACCCTAATCTCCTCCACTAAATGGGACGCAGCCTTCAGGAACAAACTCCCAAATGTCTCTTAATGCATGAACACACCCCAAACAAACTCACACACACACATTCTCAGACACACACAAACTCACACACACACATTCTCAGACACACACACACACACATACACACACATTCTCAGACACACACACACTCAGACACACACACACACACACACACACACACACACACACACACACACAGGTTAAATCATTTACAGAAGTGTCACATTCAGCTGTTCTGCCTCAGAAGGTTCCTGAATAACTTTGGCTCAGTCTTGTTTTTAATGTTTGTGGATCATGAATAAAACTAATGATGTGAATCTTTTCCACACACACACATGAAACTTTCTGTGTTTTTCTGTAAGCAGCAGTCTGTAGAAATCTTTAAATAACTAACTGTTTGCTAACTGACACGTTAACATTTGACCTTTAAAACACAGACATCACCTGCTGCTGCGAATGTCACGATCACAGAGTTAAGAAGTCAGGAAACGAGCAGAAATACTTTTATTAAGTAAGTCAAAGTGAGCTCTGACTTTATGATCCAACCTTTCTGCTTCACTTCTTTTAAAATGTTGTATTTTACTTGATTTAACACTTTCTATGAAATCTAAACTTTAACTTTATTATTGTGATTTGATGGGTTTTATTTTTCTAATGCTGTGAAAAGCATGTAGTGGACTTCTTGCTGTTTCTCTTATGTTTCTCTTATGTTTTAAGTGTGTTTTATTTTGAAATGTTATAATAATTACGACACTATCTCCCTGTTTTTATGTTAATCTCGTCTGTATTGGGTTACTTTGAGCCCACGGTGCCTCATTGTGAAGCACTTTGAGCAGTTTAATGTCATTACAATTAAACATTTAAACATTTATTTTCTCTATCTGAACTGATTCTTTACACAAAAGCAGATACTTACATCAACACTTTAAATGTTCTGGGTTATTTACATCCTTAACAATTAAAACTTATCTACGTTAAATTGGCTTCAGGCAGGTAAATGACATGAAAGTTAAAACTTGTAAATCTGTTTGTATAACTCACTTTTAAGCGCTTAAACTCAGGTACAAACACTCAGGTGAAACATTATTTACACTAAGACTAAAATGTCACGAGTTTTAACGTGAAATCAAATAAGGACTTACCGCCCAAAACGTTGTCTTTTTGTGAACACTTTGAGTTTGAATCATTGCTCACTTTGTATTCTCCTGGTGGATCAGAGAAGCTGAACATGACAAACTCTGACTGAGCTGTGTTATGTTGGATTGTTTAAGAATGTGACCTTTAATCGAACTACACTGTCAAATACGACAATTTAAATGGATCATTAGGTCGCTCTGCTGTGATAATTACCTTCAGTGTGTGTTTACCTGTTTGTCCTGCAGGTGTTAAACTCTCTCCATGCCAGCCTCGTTCACTTCCTGTACAACGGGAACATATGCACGCGCTGACCTCTCAGGAATCCAGAATACAGAAGAAGTAAAAAAAAAAAAAAACCCAAAAAACCGATTAATCCAACCTTAGAGGATCCTGCTTCGGTCTCACCGCGTCTCAGAGCCACAGAGCTGCTCTCTCCTGTGCTCCAGACACACAACTGCAACAAAAACAGCAGCTACAGCAACCTGCCCGCTCACATTAAACCCACAAAGACATACACACACACACACATACAGAGACACACACACACACACACACACACACACACAGAGAGAGACACACACTGCAGGAAAAGTTTCTGCTCCTGTCACAAGAAATACACACTGACCGCTTCTGCTGCTGCCACACCTTCACCGTGTCTGAACAAGTCTGTGTGTGTGTCTCTCTCTCACACACACACACACACACAGTCATAATGTGAGGTGTGTCTTGGAAAACACGCACAACCCACTGCAACAAGCCACAGTTCACAAAGCGCTCAGTGTGTCAGAGCACAGACATGTTGAGCTAATAATAATATATACAAATTCTACCCCCTACCTTTTTTTTGGACTATAGCTACCATTATAATTCAGACGAGGCTACTAATAACAAAAATAATATTAATGTTGTTCATATATAATTTAAATGTTCTTATTTGTCCTGTATATTATTTTTTTAATCAAAATAATACATTAAAATTAACTTTATAAGAGTTTTCCACAAAAGCGCTCAGGCACGACACGCACGCATGTCGTGACGTCACGCGGGTCCTGTCTGTGACGTCGCATTTGGGTAAATCAAGTTAGTTATGAAGCTAGCGGTCGCGCTCATTCATTAAACAAGAGTTTCCGTTAAATTAAACCGGCCTGGGTTGCGGGTGACCTGTGGGCACGTGTGGACCTCTATCCGGATCCACACCGACCGTGTAGGAACGATCTAACCCGGGATAGATCTGATATTTAGCTCTGTTAGCCTCCCGGTACCTGGGATTAGCTAACTCAGCTGGCTAACAAAGCTAATAACAACAACATTGGTGTGGAGCTGTCAGTTAGCAGGTCAGTTAGCCTTTTACTCTTAACACATTAATCTGTTTAAATGCGGTTAAATGTTACTGACATTATGACGCAGCTGTAACTCTGCTCCTTTTGACTGTATTAAATATATATATATATGTATATTATATAAACGCTCAAACAGTTTAACATATTAACTGTGACACCGGTGTATCGGTGTAACGAGTGACCGTGCTAACTGATGACTTTCAGACGAATGCGTCGTTTTAACAACAAGCTGTTGAAGACGTAAAGTGTTCCAATGAATGCATCTTTCTTCCATTATTTATCATAACGTCAGACACTCATCTGACCTGTCTTTGATTAAAAACTGAACAACGACAACAGCTGCTTGTTACCAAGACAACCACAGACGCGTTGACTGACAGTCACCACTTAACACGGTCACTGGTTAATCCGAAACACCTGACATTTGACGATGATCAAACGATATATTGATACTTGTTTGGACACAATGACAACTAAACTATAAGACTCGGGGCACCAGTGTGGGGTAATGAATTGTTTATAAATTAACATAAATTAATAAACACTGGATTTGTGTGTTCTTTCTCTTATTTCTTTCTCAATCATTACTTTGCATACATACTATTATTGTAATTATTGTTACAACAATTATTGATGCTGTATTATTATTAGTACAGTTGTAATATACTTATATTATGACTATATAGAATTGCCTAATTGATATAGGGATGTATTGGAAGTACACTTGCTAAATCTATTTAAGTATATACATCTACATTTTCTCTAGTTATTCATGTATTATTATTTAATTTTTTTGTCATTATTATTTATTTATATGTTTTTGTGTCTATTTGAAACACACCACAAAATGTTCATGTTGACAGTGGATTTGCTTGTAAAGTTTTATGGTTTCCTAATAAACAAATCTTACAATTAAACAAAACAAAAAAAAAGGCGAACTCCTGCACAATGTCTCCGTTCATCACTGAAAGGTTGTTAACATATTTTAGCATTTTTTCCAGTGATAATGATACAGATTAGACTTGCATGATGTAAGAAAAACATGCAATGTTCGATAACACTGTTTTATATTACAATAAATACAGAAGAAAGAGTGCATATTAGCTATAACTCCCAACTATACCCAGTTTTTTTTTACCATAATGAATGTTAATAACTAAAAGCAGGTTTCTTTCTCCATTAAATTGGCACCAATTAATCTGAGGGTAGCCGATAGCTGGCTAAAGCTTTAAATTAAAAAAATGTCTTTGTCGTCGTTGTGCTGTTCAGAATAATCTTTACTGAATGTTTCACGTACAGGTGAACATGGCGGAGTCCAGCGGGCTGATCGAGGTCACGGTGAAGACTCTGGACTCTCAGAGCCGGAGCTACAGAGTGTCAGGAGAGGTAACGTTAAGCTGCTCTGTTTCTACTTTCCTACCCCGCTGGTTCTTCCTTTCAACTTCTGCAAGCTGAATGTGTCTGTGGTTGTCACAGTAACTGTGTCATAGTCTAGGTTTGAATTTGAATGTGAAGGTATACTCAACAGAAGTGTCTCTAATGAAAAACGAAACAGATTTTCTAGGCCAGAACACTTACCGTTTTCAACAGCTGTCGTCACTACTTCAGCTGGACGTCACCGGTTAACAGGGTCACAAGTTAAACCGAAACACCGGGTCAGTGGTATGTGTGTGCGTGTGAGTTAGTGAAAGGTGTGTTTTTCTCCAGCTCACAGTGAAGCAGTTTAAGGAGCACATAGCTGCATCAGTGGAGATCCCTGTGGACAAACAGAGGCTCATCTATCAGGGCCGAGTGCTGCAGGATGAACGCACTCTCACCGAGTACAGTGAGTAACACACAAACACACAACAACAACAACAACAACAACAACAATAATTCACACAACGTAATGTTGTCAAAATGTAAGATGCATAGATACTTTTTGATACCACATGTTTTAAAACATTTTAATCGTTGTTTTGTTTTGATGATTGAGTCGACAGCCAAGTGTCTCATACGGTGAGCTGAGTGTCTCCTCTCGAGTCGTGAGCCAAGTGTCGTACACAAACATGCTCTGTTGAAGTGCTGGCTTCTCTGACAACAATGCAGCAGCCAGTATGTCCTCCTTCTAACTTTAGATTCTGGTCCTGAATGATCTGGATTTGTTTGGACCAGAGAAGGTGGGCGGTTTTAAGGCACCCCCACATTGCCGTTTTGGACGCCCCTCGGTTTGCCAGATATGAGACCAGTTATCAGGTCAACAGGTGTTGCAGCGATGGAAGCGGGCAAGAGAACTGGTTCAGATAGAAGTGATTGTACCCGACCTAAAAAGCCTCTGCATGTTTCTAATCAGATTTCATATTTTCACTCTCTGTTTGTGTTTCCGTCAGATGTTGACGGGAAGGTGATCCACCTGGTGGAGCGGGCCCCCCCTCAGGCATCCATGACCGGTTCAGGGGGGGCAGGTGTTTCCTCCGGGGGAGAAGAGGGTGGAGTCAGCATGAGCAGCCACGCCTCCACCTCCTCGCAGCATGCACCACATGACCGCAACGGCAACAGCTACGTCATGCTAACCTGCCCGTTAACATCATGGACCCCCAGCAGCTACAGGTGAGGTGCAGGAGATGGAGGGTGTGTGTGTGTGTGTGTGTGTGTGTGTGTGTGTGTGTGTGTGTGTGTGTGTGTGTGTGTGTGTGTGTGTGTGTGTGTGTGTGTGTGTGTGTGTGTGTGTGTGTGTGTGTGTGTGTGTGTGTGTGTGTGTGTGTGTGTGTGTGTGTGTGTGTGTGTGTGTGTGTGTGTGTGTGTGTGTGTGTGTGTGTGTGTGTGTGTGTGTGTGTGTGTGTGTGTGTGTGTGTGTGTGTGTGTGTGTGTGTGTGTGTGTGTGTGTGTGTGTGTGTGTGTGTGTGTGTGTGTGTGTGTGTGTGTGTGTGTGTGTGTGTGTGTGTGTGTGTGTGTGTGTGTGTGTGTGTGTGTGTGTGGGTAAGTTTGATACTCCATAAACTGCAGTATGTGTTTGTGTGTTTGTCTGCGTCAGATGTCGATGCAGCAGATGATGTCAGGAGTCGGTGAAGCTGGAAGGAACACCCGAGTCAGCAGCAGCTCCGGGGTACCAGATCAGAACTCACCCTACCTCTGTCATCCCTTCACACTGAGTATAACTGTGCAGCTGACTGAAGAGTGTGTGTGTGTGTGTGTGTGTGTGTGTGTGTGTGTGTGTGTGTGTGTGTGTGTGTGTGTGTGTGTGTGTGTGTGTGTGTGTGTGTGTGTGTGTGTGTGTGTGTGTGTGTGTGTGTGTGTGTGTGTGTGTGTGTGTGTGTGTGTGTGTGTGTGTGTGTGTGTGTGTGTGTGTGTGTGTGTGTGTGTGTGTGTGTCTCTTCAGAGTAACGGCTCAGTGGACGTGCAGATTAACGTGGACCCGGCGGTGCAGAGTGAGTCCAGGGTGAGGCTGCAGCTGGCTGAGAACCTGCTGAGAGATGCCTGCTCCCTGATCCACAGGCTGGAGGTAAACACACACACATACACACGTAGACATACACACACACACACACACACACACACACACAAACACACACAAACTGCACTTTGTGGACTTTGCTGAACATGATGGAAATAATCACGCAGGAAGACAGTTTAAACCTTATCCCTCTGGGAGACCCTCAAAAAACCGACTGCGCCTTACATTCCAGATTTTACGACACATACATACTGATGATGTTCCAACACTTCATGACTCAGCAGGTCAGAGATAATCTGCAGAGCAAGTTATAGTTCTGAGGAAACATTTACATGGATTATGATACTCCTGAGTTTTAATTCATTAAGTTTGCTCCATTAATGGCACTACATTTCCCATCATGCTTTGACTGATGCATTCGTGTGTCGTAGGGAGTTTCCGGTGATTCACAGCCAGGCGTCCCTCCGTCCTCTTCCTCACCGCCTCCATCCTCCTCCTCTTCCTCTCCTGATGGAGGAGCTGCAGCCGCACAGCCCACGGACACCAGCTCTGCTCCTTCCTCCTCCACCTCCACGCAGACTGAGGGAGCAGCAGGCGGCAGCAGCAGGGGGTCCAGGTCAGTCAGCATGTGGACTAGGACTGTCACAAAACCAGAATTCTACACTTAGATATGATTCTAGTAAAAATCAAACTTTATCAATGCACAGCAACTAAAACAAAAGTCCTATGCGTCGAATGTTGGGTGTGTGTATGCTTGTGTGCCTGTGTGTGTGTTTCCTCAGCCACCCGAGCCCTGCAGAGTTTGTGGAGGTGCTGTCAGAGGTGAGGAGGGTGGAGGAGCGGTTACGGCCCTTCATAGAGAGAACACACTCCATCCTGGGAGCAGCAACATCTGCAGACTACAACAACAACGTAAGAGCACACACACACACAAGCACACACACACACACACACACACACACACACACACGTATGTAAACAGACACATGTGGAGCTGATGAAAACATAAACACAAAGTTAAATCATTTTACGTTAAACGTTGGTCACAAATCTCTCGGACTAAACCATTTGCCAAATCGCCGTTAAAAAAAACCCTCTTTACATCACCGATATTCCTCGTAAACACACAAGTCAGACGTCGTCTTCGCACGTTCTCTTCATGTGTTTGTGTGTTCACGTTCAGACTCAGGAGAGGGAGGAGGATCAGCGCGTGCTCAACCTGGTTGCCGATGCCCTGCGTCTCCTTGGCAACACCTTGGTCGTCCTGGGCGACCTGCGCTGCAACCTGGCGAGCTCTCCTCCTCGCCACCTGTACGTGATCCGACCGATCACCCACTACTCCCCGCCGGTGCTGGTCCAGACTGGTCTACCTCACGTCCCCCTCCCAGTATGTCCACAGCAGTTGTTTTTTTTTTATCAAGTTTTCAACCTATTCAATCTTAGACACACACACACACACACACACACACAATTTATCACAGGAAGAGCAGTGGTTTCCGAGGCAACGGTTAATGGAGATCTGGATACATGATGGTTTACTGATTGATTCATGAATTTATTCTAAAAGGTTGATTTCACTTATGGATGTGAAGTCTCTCCCCTCACAGAAACAGACAGAATGACATCATCCATATGTTTTGATGACATCTCACACAGATGATGTTTCCGATCATACGATTTGTCACTCCACCTCTCTGCAACAGATCAATTTGGGTACGACCGTCACCATGACGTCCAATGGCAGACAGGCAGCTGAAGGACCGTCTTCCCACGCTGCTGGCCAATCAGATCAGCAGGCTGCAGGCCAGGCCGCGCCTCCTCCGTCTAATGTGACCAATCCTCAAGCAGGAGCTGGAGGACCCCGAGTGATCCGGATCACCCACCAGACCATGGAGCCTGTGGTGATGATGCAGATGAACATCGACGGTACGTTGGATTAGAATTGACGAGGGAATATATACTTCTGGGTACTTCAGCTCTCTCACACACACACACACACACACACACACACACACACACACACACACACACACACACACATACGAGGCTGCTGGCTTAATGTAGCCCGAACATTTTTACATGCAGCAGAGTTTAAGATTTTGATTAAGCATCAGACAATATTCTGTGTGTGTGTCTGTGTGTGTCTGTGTGTCTGTGTGTGTCTGTGTGTGTCTGTGTGTGTGTGTGTGTGTGTGTGTGTGTGTGTGGAACAGGTGAGTCAGCTGCTTCCTCTCAGGCTGCAGGTCAGACTCATGCTGCAGGTACAGGACAGACAGGTGAGTCCTGCTGTTAGACATTTTTTCACACACTACATTAATTGTACACACAGCAGTTTTAAGGACACACACACCCCGCACTGACTCCTGCCCCCATTCTCCCTCAGGTCTCCCCCCTGAGTTCATGCAGGCCATCGTGCATCAGATCTCCCAGCAGGCAGCTGTCATGGCTGCTGCAGCCTCGGGGGGAGCCCCCCAACAGGTCACACCTGGATCGGCACCCAGCACTGAGGGCATCAACCCGTCACAGCTCCCCCACCCAGCCCAGGCCAGGGTGGTCATCACCAGACCCTCCTTCTCCCCCCATCTCCCCCCACCTGTTGGAACCAGAGGAGCCACAATCAACCTGAGAGCCACAGTGCCCCCTGCTGGCCTGCAGCACGGACAGGTATTTCCCTCTCTCTCTCTCTCCTGCCGCTGTGATTAAAGAACACAGACTTTTAAAAAGTGTTGTTAGCATGTTAGCTCGTTGTTAACATGTCCCTCCTCTGCTGCAGGCTCCTCCTCTTCCTCCCTCCTCCCTCACTCAGATGATCAGTGGTCTGGTGGGACATCTGCTGACACCGGGTCACACAGGTCGGTGTTCACTCTCTTGGTGCTTGCACACATGAACCAAACTCCTAAAGGGCACGATCACACAGAGCAGCGTCGCTAGAAAAGCGTCACTCTGGTACCCTGTGGTTGTTAGGTGCTCTTTCTGCTGCTGTTTAAAAAAACAAACTATTGCTATATTAATTATTCTACTAATAAACTGTTCTCTGACAGGTGACCACATGCCCTCCTCCTCTGACTCCTCCACGTCTCCTAACACCTCCTCTCAGACCTCCACACACACCACCAGCACCACCTCCACCGCGCAGCCAGCAGAGGCCTCTGCTGAGGGGAACCTGGCCCAGCTCCTGGGCTCTCTGCTGGGGGGGTCGGCAGGAGGAGGAGGGGGGGTCCCAGGGTCAGGACAGGCCCCCTCCATCACTGTGACTCTGCCAGGGGGACCGGGCTTCTTCCAGGGTCTGTTGGACTACAACCAGGTGAGTCTAGGTGGAGAAAAGTGGGTGGAGTCATGATGAGTGTGTACTGACAATAAACGTCACATAAATGGAGTATTTCTTTTAACAACGATAAGATAAGATAATACTTTAATGATCCCCAGAGGGGGAATTTAGGCGTTGCTGCAAAGGAAGTCAAAATACTTTTCTGTTATTTACAGACAGTGAACCGTTTCCCTGCAGCTTTGGATGATTGTAAACAAGAAGTAATCCAATATTTGATGCCTTGAAATTTTATTTTTTGTTGCCGTAATATCAAAACAGCTATAGATATTGTTTTACTAGATACTGAAGTTTAAAATTCTGATATTGTAAACCTGATCAGAACCTTTACTACTACTTTGAGACCAGTTTGACAGATGTTAGAGAGTGTTATCACACTGTGTGAGACATGAATCCTGAATAATTTGTTCACAGCGAACTGAGAGAAAATCAAACTGATCTGTAGTGAAGCAGTGAGTGACTGTGAATAACTCTGCACACAGAGGAGCACTTCATATTTACATTCCGTCTCATTCTTTTGTTCCTTCCAGCCATCTGTCAGTGCTCCCGGAGCCCCGCCCCCTTCTCAGCCTGTTGGCCCCGACCCCACTCAGCCTGCCAGCGGTTCGGAGTCTCTGAGCCCCGAGCTGTTCACGGGCATCGTGCAGGGCGTCCTGTCCACCATGATGAGCTCTCTGGGAGCTCAGCAGGGGAGCGGAGAGAGCATCGCCCAGTTCATCCAGAGACTGTCCCAGACCAGCAACCTGTTCACCCCGGGCTCCGGGGACGCCGTGGGTGAGTCACGACGACGACGTTACCTCTAATGTGTAGCTTTCCTACTTAGAAGAGACCAAGTGACGACCTCCAGTGTTGAGGAAAGAAGCTAACACTGAGGTGTTTAAAAACTGCAGTTCCTCTAGTGTCCACTTGAGGCTGTCTCTAAAAGTTAGTCAATCCCCACAGAGCCCCGAGTTGAAGAGTCCAACTTTACAGCAGACATGTTTACAGCCAGATACAGCTTAATTTCTCTCTTATTTATATCCAGCTCACCTGTTTAAATGATGTTAAGGCTTAGAGTTACATCCGCATAATTAGAGGCACGGCTGAGCTGACTCACAGGTGGATGCGTTGTAGCTGTTTGTCAGGAGGCTTAAGTCGGGCGACCCCTGTACAATTTCAGGCTGATGTAGACCCGATTTTTGAGTCTTACAACTAATTTTGACGTCGGAACGAATTCCAGCTTGATCATCGTTTTTAGATGTGCAGCGTAGACTGACGCACGGCGACTAATCCCGGCCCGATCAGCTGTTTCCGAACAGTCAGATGATTTTCTTACAAATCTTCACAGCTCGCACAGTCAGAGCAGAGCCTTGATTCAATTCCCCAACTGGACTTTGGACAAACAGAATCTGGACTTTTTTTTTTACTGATTGATTGTGCCTGCACAAACTGACAGGCAGTGTCCTAAA
Source organism: Labrus mixtus (assembly GCF_963584025.1). Taxonomy (NCBI): domain Eukaryota; kingdom Metazoa; phylum Chordata; class Actinopteri; order Labriformes; family Labridae; genus Labrus; species Labrus mixtus. Next base: position 7,324,691 of record NC_083627.1, on the reverse strand, counting down.
TGAATGCGGCAACAGCAAACGGGGGCGGCCACACGTCCATGTTATGGAGTAGACTCCAAACTGAAGCTCGCTGTCTTTGTTAGTACTGATGTTCTGTGCGTGTGTTTGTGTTCCTCAGGGTTCTTCGGGGACCTGCTGTCTCTGGTGTGTCAGCGGTTCTCCATGGTGGACATGGTTCTGCTGCTGCACGGGAACGCTCAGCCTCTGACCCGCATCCAACCCGAGCTCAGAGACTTCTTCACCGAGCACTACCTGCAGGGCCGAGAGCCCGCGCAGAGCAACATTAATGTAGGGATACACACGCACAGAAGCCACACAGAAGTTAACGTATCTGTCTACTGGTACTCAGGGTTTTAAACAGCTGTCATGTCCTCTGTGAGGATTTTCAGAGGGGTCGTTCTTAGACAAGCTGTTTTGTCTTCTGTCACTCGTTCAGTTACATTTCTGCTCTAAAATTTACAAACTGAGCCTGAAAATAATAGTTTGCCAGGCGTTCTTTCTGTGTGTCACTCTGAAGGACTGGGTCGTAAAAACCTTATCGTCTCTTTCATGTAGTCTCGACGATAGCCCCCTTTTCAGACCGCGGTAACGAAGCGCCGCCATCATTACAGCTTAAGACATTCTTTGTGATTCTGCAATGCCGTACGGTGTCTAAGTCTGAATTGTTTCCTATTGTGAGATCCTCTGATGTGTTGTTGGTGATGAGGTGTTTGATCAGCTAATTATTCTCTCTCTCTCTCTCTCTCTCTCTCTCTGTTCAGGCAGCAGCCGAGGAGCTCATTAACGGCCTGGAGGAATACATCACTGACAGCTTTGTAAGAATCACACAACACATACACAACAATAGAGTCCATCTGAGGCACATCTACATCTGTTTGTTTACGTGTGTGTCTCTGTATCAGGGCTTTCACACCTGCACAAAACTGCTGAGGGTGAGCTGCATGTGTGAACGCAAACGGACGAAATTTTCACCCAGACTTTATCAGGAGAATTCACCTAAAGCGAGTGGGAGGGGGTTTTGATCAGTATGTTCTTCTCCACTCTTTAGTTCAGATTGAGATTCTGTTCAACTACACGTAGCATTGATAAAAAGACAAATATTCTCATTATAGCGTCGGATAGCGGACTCTGTTGCTTCCTCCGCTACTTCGCTACGTCCTTCTTTTTACGTCATGTCTTACCTCAGGAGACCCCCTGCCCCCCCCGCCCCCCCTCCTGTCCGTCAGGGATAGTCTCCCGCTGTGAGGTGCATGTTTGAACAACCAGTTCAGGAGGATTTTGAGGAGCAGACCTCCTGAAATTATCTAGAAATTTTCAGGAGTTCATATGTTTAACGTGTGTGTGTGTGTGTGTGTGTGTGTGTGTGTGTGTGTGTGTGTGTGTGTGTGTGTGTGTGTGTGTGTGTGTGTGTGTGTGTGTGTGTGTGTGTGTGTGTGTGTGTGTGTGTGTGTGTGTGTGTGTGTGTGTGTGTGTGTGTGTGTGTGTGTGTGTGTGTGTGTGTGTGTGTGTGTGTGTGTGTGTGTGTGTGTGTGTGTGTGTGTGTGTGTGTGTGTGTGTGTGTGTGTGTGTGTGTGTGTGTGTGTGTGTGTAGTCCTCAGTTACAGTCAGAGAGGGGGTGGACATCGTGCAGACCAACCTGTCGTTCCTCAGACTGAAGTTCACTCAGATGGCGTCTCACATCCTGCACTGCTCAGGTGAGAACAGGTAGAAAGGCGGGTGTTACCTCTCTTTGATCATCCTCTGTTTAATATGAGTGTTTGATATTTCTCTTCAGCCTGGAGACAGTATGTGGTTTACACGCTGGTTAACTCCTTCAGTCTCTCCTTGTCTCTGTCTTCCTACAGATCACACATTCGGGCCCCGCCTCCTGCTGCTGTGCACTCAGGGTCTGTTTGAGTGTTTGGCTCTGAACCTGTTCTGCCTGAGAGGAGAGCAGAGAGCGCTGACTGCTGTCATCAACCACCGCATCGTCAGTATAAAACATATATATATATATATATATATATATATATATATATACACAGCGTTGCAATGCCCTGCTGAAACCAGTTTACCGCCCACCACCAGGGCTGCCATTTTTCAATAAAACTACTTAGAACGACCCCCTCCCCAACTTATGATTAAGGACCGACCTATTTTGTTTATATTTTTGCCAGAAACACAGGTCTATTAATTTCATCAAGCTCAAGTGCAACTCTCTTTATATTTACAATTTTTACCTGCAGACGAGAAAACCCGTTCAGAGCTCACAGACGTTCCTGATACAGAAATATTTGCGAGCCAGCGTGGAGAGTTTCGGGTTTGTAGTGACCCTGAGTCTCTACACCGAAGCAGTGGGGCTGCTGTCTGCAGAGAGAGGAATCTTGCTTTCGTTTTTGCCACAGCATTACTGTCTTCGTTTACTGAGGTAAAGAGTGCATGCAATGGTTTTGAAGTTACACTAAGAGCGCCCTCTACTGGATCAAACTGATAGGCTGTATGAATTCAAACGGCTCGTTACAGTTCGAATGTGAACTTTCTTCTCCAGGCTCGAATGAATGTTTGAATTTGGAATAAGAATTGACGCCTTCCCCACCACTAGAGAATATGTGTGTGTTTACTACCTGTACTGTGTTCATGCGTTTCTGTAGAGGAGGATGTCTGCAGAGGTGAATCCCAGTTTGGTGAACTGGCTCACCAGTATGATGTCTATGAGGCTTCATGTGATTCTGGATCACAACCCGGTCACTGAGGACCAGATCCAGCACTACGTGATCTACACACAGGTGATCACCAGGCTCTTGAATCACTGAACACTGACTGGTTAATAAATACAGTATCGTGTATCATTATAATTTTGAGCTCCAGATCTAAATATCGAAGCGCTGTGGAACAAAACAAAACCTTCTCTGTGTGTTTCAGGTGAACCAGAGGACTGAGGCGGAGGTGGGCCCCCCCTCACAGAGTCTGAATGTGGAGGTGAGTCTGACTCTGAGAACCTTCTGAATCTTTCTCTCAGTTCGTCTGGAATTTATCGTCACAAGGTCCAAACCAACAACATAGTCATGAAGGGAACTTTTAAAATGTAAACTCGTTTAATTTGAAAAGTGCAGCAACAGTCCAGGTAGGAGTCTACAGGTAAGGTAACTCATGTCCACCCCCCCTTTCACAGATGGAGGAGAGTGTGTCCCCCTCAGAGGACGGCGGAGAGAGAGAAGCACTTTCATCAGACCCTCAGCGTCATGAAGGGGCCGTCCCAGCGCAGGAGGGGGAGGAGGAGAGGGAGGTGGTGGAGACATGGGCAGCAGCGGTCCCACCTGTAAGAGATACACACACCTACACACGCACACACTGTTTTTCTGTGACGCCGGTCGCATGACTGAAAGCTAACAGTGCGATCCTGTGTTTGTCAGGAGTGGGTTCCCATCATCAGACATGACATGCTGTCTCAGAGGAAGATCAAAGCCCAGCCCCCCCTCTCTGACGCCTACCTGCATGGCATGCCGGCCAAGAGGAGGAAGGTGAGAGTCAAACGCACACACTCGCACACACAGAAACTGAGTCCTGACTAACGAGAGAACATCAGATAGTTTAAGTTGATACATACCAGTGTGTGTTCAGCTGTAATGCTCCATGTGCTGCAGACGGTGCTGAGACGATTGTAAACGATGGAGTCAAAGCGTAAGACATAAAGACATAATTTATGAATCACCTTATGCACACTTTACAAGTCAGCTCCACTTGATAGCTAAGGGGGGCTGTGGGTCGTCTCTCAACTGGAAGGTCAGGGGATTGTCCTTTAGTAAGACACTTAACCCCAAGTTGCTCCCACTGCTTCGTCGGCGGCGTTTGAATGTGAATGGATGGTATTAGTTACTTCTGATGGAATCTTTACTCAGCAGCCTCTACCATCAGTGTGTGAATGTGTAGGAGTGACCTGTGGTGTAAAAGAGCTTTGAGGAGTCAGAAGACGAGAAAAGATTTATACAAGCTCAAGTCCATTTACTATCTACAATAAGATAAAGCTGTTGGGTTACAGAGACAGGCTAACCGTTTCCCCCTGCTCACAGTCTTTGTGCTAAGCTAGGCTAACCACATGTACATGAGTACATGACATGTTCCTTTCATGCAGAGCAGTCAGTGGTGTGTTTGTGTCCTCAGACGAGTCAGAGTGACGGCCCTCAGCTGTCTCTGTCGGACGCTGTGAGCCGAGCTGCTCGAGCTGCCGGAGCGCTTCCTGTCACCCCCCCACACAGCCTGCAGGGGGAGCTGGAGAGCCCTGAGCTGCAGGAAGAGTACACCCAACAGGTGAAGTTGTCTGACACTGATGCAGAGATCACATGAAGGCAAATAAAACACATTTGGACTTTAACATAAAATATACACAGACTCGATATAAAGATTCTCTCTCTCTCTCTCTCTCTCTCTCTCTCCTGCAGGTGAGGAGTGACATCAGTGAGCGAGTTAGAGATGATCCGGACTACAACTCCCAGAGGTTCCCGAACACACAAAGAGCTTTCTCTATCGAGGACTCGTAGTCCTCCACACACCTGATCCGCAGACCTGACGCAGAGAGGAACAAGTCCAAGATCTGAACTCTACTAATAATCCCAACCTGCAGACTGCGGACCCCTCTGGATCATCCCTCGGCTCCTAGACTCTGACAACGGTCTCTGTGATGATTCAGAGAAATAATCTCTGAGAATAAAAAAGCAGCAGCAGAGGATGATAAATTGAATCTGAGGGTCTGATCCTCAGCCGGCCTGAAGAAGTCTGATCCTCCTCAGATCCAGAATCGTCAGAGGACCAGGTCCACAGTGAGGACTGAAGCAGACCCAGTCACAAAACTGTGAGAATAAAATATATTAAATCATCGGAGAATAAAAAAAACAGATCATCGAGTCGTAACAAAACCAGAACAAATGTTGTAAATAAGTCTCAAAACATGATGAGAATCAACGTTAAGAGAAGTCATTTTACTGTGACGGTAAATTTATGTTGCACTTAAAAAAGCTGCTAGTAAGTCCTTAATCTGAGCTGTATCGTAATATTATTAATTATAATGTTTCATTTAGAATAATGTCATGAAGAAGACAAATGTTCTTATTGTACAGAGTGAAAAACCAAACTGTATAAAAAAGGTTGTAGGAATAAAAACGTGAAAGAGGTTGTAGCTTATGTCATATAATTGATATAATTATGTAATATAATACTTAAATATAATTACTGTATAGTTACATAACAGGGTTAAATTATTATGTGAAGATTTAATGTTAAACTTTCTTTGAGTGTTGTTCCTATTAGAATAAAGTTATTCTGTGAACATCAGAAAAGATGAATTCATCTTCTGTGTGTTTCTTCATATTGTTATTTACAAAGACGACATCAGAGCCCAAAGCTGGTGAGACTCCTGTTCCAGGACAGAAAGGTAAAGGTCACATATTCTCCTCTTCAACAAGTTAAAATAAGTCTTAGCGCTCCCAAAACCATGTGTGTGAAGTTTCTTGTTCTAAATCCACTCTGATCCTGTATTTGAATATGTCTATAAACCCCTCTATTTCAGCCCTGCTCAGAACAGGCTGTTTCTGTGTCTGTACCTTTAAATATGTAAATGAGCTGTGTCTGACCACGCCCCCTCTCTGGAAGGGCTTGGGTCGGCTCTGGCTTTCTCGCTCCATGCCCTATTGTTTACAGTGAGAAGGCAGACTCAGGGCAGAACAAACACCTAGCTGTGGGAGTGTCACCCACCTGGGGGAGGGGTTACTGCCCTTTGTGATGTCATGAAGGGAAAATCTCCAAACAGCCTGTTTGAACACACATTTTCTGAAAAGTGGAGCAGACAAAAAACAGAGGACGGACTTTTCTCATCATTGGGGGGTTTGTAGACAGACTAGAGACACATATTAGAGTTAGAGAAACATGGTGAAGTGGATTTTACAGAATATGTGACCTTTCAAGTTTTTGTTGGAGTTCGGAGAAGAGAGAGATGTGGCAGTTGCTCCTTCATCAAATGATACATTACTCAAACACCAAAGATAGTTAATTATATGTTTATTTATTCACACAGGTGAGATATTGCAGCTCTACATGTGCAGATGAAGCCACACTGATTGGTACAGGATGATGACACACACACACACACGGCTCTGATGTGTGACCATAGACTGTTTATACAAATGGACAGCGTGCCTCGGCCTCCTCCTGGTGAGCAGGATGAAGCCAGAATATCCCAGAGACCCGGAAAGTTCAGGGACTCTCGCCGTTTCTGCTGATAATCTGGTGCACACTGTGGCGCAGACGCGGCATTTGTGAACAGGCCGGTCACTCACCGTTTTAGAGAATCAAATAACGTCTCAGAGAAATATGACTTGAACACAAAACAGCGTGGTAACTATCATTCAAAAAACATTATCTGCCGTGCATTTTTATCCAGGTCCTATTTGTGAACGTGGAGGAGCCGGGGCTTATCTACTGCAGCCAATCACCAGGCTTCACTCCCAGGCGGCTGTCCCTCCGTCCATCTGAATATACAGTCTACAGGTGTGACAGGTACAGCATGCTTATTGCTCTGTTTAAAGGAGAACTACACGTTAAGAAGCCTCAGTATGTACAGCTGCTCATCCAGGATAAATTAAAGGTTCATGTATGTTCAGACAAACAGGACGTCATGTCAGGTTCAGGTGATCAGGTACAGTCTGAGGATCATCACACTGCGGAGGCTGTGCACATCTGTACAGTTTGTGTGGATTAAATACTAAAGAGTCGTCTGTTGCTGCTCCTCTGATGATTCTTCAATCTGTAGATACAAAAACTAAAACTAAAAGGCTTTAATGCATTCATTCATTTCCTTCATTGTGTTTGTCTCATTATGAAATGTTGTCAAATTTTACAGTAAGCAGTTTTTTTCCATGTCGTCAGGTCGTTTGATGCAAGGTTCATCCTGATCCGGACTCTCAGAATCAAAAATCTGAAGGGGTTTAACGTCCTTTAAAGGAGCAATCTGTAACTCTGACCCCTAGTGTTCAAAAGTGTGATTCAACAGATTCATTCTTTTTGAAAATGATCACAGAGACAGAAAATTAAACGGTCCAACCTTTCATATTCTACATGTTGATTATTAGAATGAGTTTGCTGGAGACGTGTGTGAACGTGAAAGAAGGTGCTTGAACAGTGAAGGTTAAAGGAACAGTCCGCTTGAACTCCAGCAAACAACTTATCTCAGAGACATGATGGGTGTATTTGAGTTTCTAGTTTCCTGCAGTGATGAAGAGTTAAGTGTTTTTTTTTTATGTCAATGAAAGTGACCGACTGGATCCTGTTCAACACTCAGACGTGAGATCATCTTAGACCTGACAGGGTAATGGGTTTATTTTGTTCTTGAAAGAGACATGTGATCTGACTGTTTATGTTGTTAGCTTGTTTAACAGTTAGCTGCACGTAGCAGAAACATCATGTGAGTCCTCAGCAGACATTAGCACGTTAGCATGAGAGAGTCTGAGGTTGAATTCTGACGTTCTGCTGACAGATCAACGTGTTTTGTTTAACATGTTTAACAGATATTTAAAGACGTCTTTCTCATCAGTCTGTTCCTCAGACTCTGTGTTCACACTCTTTATGTTTTAATCTTTAACCACGGACAGCCGCTCTGTGAAGGGTGACAGCATGACCACATGTTAGCACACACAGCTCCATGATAGCGTGTTCCTGTGTTTGATGATGAATGAGTCACATGACCTGACACCTGTCCTGTCCCGGGTCAATCTCTGCTCTGTCTCACGGAGGACAGCAGGGGGGGCAGAAGGTTCAGAGCAGGACGGTGCTCCTGGATACCCAGAGCCACCAGAGCTCCCGCCAGGAGAGACCTGACCCTGGGCAGGATGGGGGGCCGAGCTGGCATCACCTGCAGAGAGAGAGAGAGTAAAACAACGTTAAGTATGTAAATATATTAATCAGAGGCGGTGCTTTAACCACTGACAGATACAATATCACGCATGCACAGGTCGAGTAGCAAAACCATCAAAGTCACATGTGACCCCCGATGACCTGGACCGGTCTTTATCTTCTGGTGTCATCAGAGGATCTGTTCTGCAGAACATCTCATGAAACCAAGAGGGTTCTGAGTCAGGATTCATAGAAACGTAGTTACATCTGTAACTCTTGTTGTTGTTTTTTTTTTTTATCCTTCCTGACCACCAGGGGCGAAGCTTTAAGCACTCTGGGGAGAGGACCACACCCGGTGAATTGGGAGACGGTACCCTCACTCAATAGTCCTTGGCACAAATGACCTTCGGGGACACCTCTCTCAAGGTTGCCCAAAACGTGGAGGCACCTCTCGTTTAATAGCACCTCACTCCAGACGGCGACCATGTTGATAACATTCTCAATCTGAGGAGGCAACCGCTGCTTGGAGAGAGCCATTCCTTTCTAAGGACCACCAAGACAAACAAACGGTCGGTCCTATCTCAGTATACTGAACGTTCTGTCTACCTGTTGTCTCCTTCACCTGATTGGGGGGTTAAACTACACTGGCTCTATCACCTGATACAGATCTGACCTTGACACAACTTCCAGCAGAGATGCATTATTTGGCCACAAGGTGCCCGAGCAGAGTAAATCCTGAGTTTGCTGTAATAGAATTATCATCTGTATTGTCTTACAGCAACAGACTTCTTCTTCATCAGAGGTTTAGGGGCGACAGCGGAGCCCTACTGGGACACACGCTCTGTGTAAGAAGAAAGGCTGAGAGCTCCAGTTACACCCAAAACATCCCTACAGACACTGTGAAGGTGAACAGGTGAACTTGAAGTTGACATCTTCTTACCTTTTCCACTTTGTGACAGTGAATGAGTCCGTCCTGTCCGATGTAGAACGTAGAGAACGCATCAAATGACCTACAACAGATTACACATGGTTAGCTTATTTTATAAACCACTGTGATAAAAAATACTTCAGTGTCTTTTAAACAAATACTTTTATTCATCAGAGCGTTACCTGTACAGGTGAGACTTGTCTTTGCGGTAGAAGCGCAGCAGCAGAGAGTAGACTGGGAGGCCTCTGATCCTCCAGCGGGCCTTGATGGTCCCGTCCTCCATGTGCTTCGTTAGCTTCAGCACCTCCAGTCGACCGTCGGCATAGTAACACAGTGAGAGGAAACGCCACAAGGACAGGATCAGCTGGTACAACACCCGGCCTCTTTAACAGACAGAGAGATAGCGATGTCATACACGTGACCATGGGGGTTACGGGGGAGGGGTTAATGTGTTGAGGTGTGAGCAGGGCTCACCTGGTCTTGGTGTTGAGGAGGCCGTTGATGAACTCCAGGTCTTTGGAGTACATGCTGTAGTCGTGAGTCTTCATGAAGAAACTGGGGAGCTGAAATAAACAAAAAACAGTAAAGCTCAAGGTCAGGAGGTCGTGGCTCGAAAATATATAATTCAGATTTTTTCCCATGTTCTCCTGTGACACTGGTGTTTGATCAATGAGGTCATGTTGTAATGACAGCTTCACTGCTGTCACCCTTCCGAGCGTGCTCACTACACTCAGAGTGAACACGGAGTCCCCCGTGCAGGCACATCCTGTCTCAAGACGATGCAGAAAAACTAGTCAATGTATTTGTTACTTCTTGGTTGGATTATAGTAATTCTCTTTTATCAGGCTGCCCAAATAAGTTTCTAAAAAGACTCTTTGTCTGGTTCAAAATGCTGCAGCACATGAACCAACTACAACTGGGAAAGAGATCACATTAGCCCGACATTAGCTTTCTGCGCTGACTCCCTATAAAATCTAGAATATAATTTAAAATCTTTCTTCTCACTTCTTAATGGTCAGACTTCATCATGTCTCAAATATCTCATACTGCTGTTATACCACTTTAAAACATAACACTCCCAAAATACAGGCCTGTTTGTTGTATCTAGTCCCCAAAAGTAGTATGGGAGGTAGGCACTGCACAGTGTAACTTCTGCAGAAACAGAGTGTGTTCTTACCTCTATCCTCAGCCGTTCATACATCAGAGCCAGTTTCTCCTCCTCTTCACTGTCTCTTGCACTTTTCACCTCCCCCTCTGCTCTCTCTGCATGGCTACACAGATAGGTAGGGAGCATCAGAGGCAGCTCCACAGGTTTATAAAGTCCAATATCCTGTGTAGACCCCAGGCTGCTGCCAGGTCCCGGCTCTGCTCCCGACTCTGTAACCGTCTCTGTACCCGGGCAGTGAAAACAATAAAAGTGGGATCCGTACATGAACGGAGCGGGACACCTCTCTGCTTCAAACAGACTTCTGAAACATCCATGTTCTCTCTTCAGAACATCAGCACTGTTCCTCCTGAAGCTGTCCACGCTGATGTCGTCCTCTCTGCAGCCGTCCACAGTGGTCAGGGGGAAGGAGAACTCAGAGGACCTGTTGTGACGGGGTAGAGGGATCTCCAGCAGGCCGTCCAGCTCCCCCTGTCTGACCAACACACACACACTGAGAGGCTCCTCCCAGTGCTCCTCCCAGTAACCCCCCCTCTGAGGCTGGCTGGCATGGTGGAACGGGTGGGACAGCAGCGGCTGCCTATTGTTCTGGTACCTCAGGCTGTTGGGGGGCGACAGGGCCCATGATGCACCGCTCAGGGGGCGACTCTGACAGATCCATTGCCAGTCTGTCGTCTGTGGGAAACCATATAAACTCAGATTACACTATCAATGAATACTACAGCAGTCTGACATCTATCAACTATTTTATTATGGAGAGAATAGAAGATAATTATCAGTTAAAGTTCTGCTTGCCAAATCAGAAGCAGGTCACAACAGTATTAAATATGTTCAAGTTAAAATCCTACACTTCTCTGTGTCCTGATAATGGGCGAGGGGAAGTTACCTGGCTCAGACTCCAGCTGTGTCTGTTGATGGGTTGCCGTCTGCCTTGGCTGCGGACACAACCCACCCAGAAGGCCACGCCCCCTCTGCTCACAGCCATTCACCACAGGGGCTGAGCTAACCCCAGTCACCAGCTGACCATCACCTGCAGCACCCACAGGAGGACACGGCAGAACAGCACAGAGAGTCTACTCAGGACGTACAACTCTGGATGACCGTCAGATGCAGCCGCAAGACCTCGACACACCTGAAAACCACAATGAGGAGGATAGAAGTGATTCTACCCGACCTAAAAAACCTCTGTATGTTTCTAATAAGCTCCACGAGCAGAAACGTGCTCAAACTAGGATCAATATTGGAGATGCTTTTGAATTTCTGATCGTATCAGACACTGTTTGGACTTTTAAAATACATGTAAACATCTTAGTCCGACCTACATCGGACCAAAATCGGACCATAACGGACATCTCATAATCGGAAAAGAACACCTAGATAAGTCGTTCATAGTCGGCAAACTAACGGCATGTAAACTCAGCCATCGTATCGTAATCAGATTTCGCGTTCTAAGCATGCTCAAGAATTTCTGCCGGGGCTTTCAACCGGAAGTGGAAGGAGACAACGTAATAAATAGTAGTTTTGTTGCCGGAAATGGCGTCCTTCTGCTGTTATCGCCTCAGCCAACTGAGCTCTCTACAATGTTTTGAATTTGGACTGCAGTACCTGTTTTAAACTCTAGGCGCCAGAGTCATACTGCTCCTTTAAGAAGCAAACAACAAACACTGGATTGTTTGATTACAAATAAAAGATTTTTTTTCATGTTGGTGAGTGAGACAATGGATTTGGATAAAAAAAAGTCATACATAATTTTAACTTTGAAACTCAACAGCTAAACACAGACATTTGATCTGTAGTTTATGTAAAACAATATTGTGTAGCTCTAAATGGAGAACACAGTATTGGTGTCATACTGTCAGAGCCTGAACGTTGTGTCTTCTTAAAGAAATACTAAGTCAGTCTGCAGCTGAACATTGATAGATTTCTCTCCGAGGGTTTCTTCCAGCAGCACATGACCTGCAGCCGACCACACGTTTATAATCAGAGAGTCCATGCAGACAGCTGACTCTGAATTAACAGACTGACTGACTACACACAGTCAGACTTATATAACTGATATACACACACCTTTACAGTGTGTGCATACCTGAACAGTGTAATACAATGCCAGTTAATACCTTCAGCTTGGTAACAGATACTTCTTTAAAGATGTCTGAGGATAATGTTTAGTAACTTGTGAATGACATTGACATAGAATGACAGTTTAACCCTTACAGTGAGCGTTCATCTATAAAGGTTGTCAAACGCTTTGATACTTTTGGATACCTCCTGTTTTAAACTGATCTGTGAGTAAAACTACAGATCTTCAGTTATATTTGTAACAAACGCAGGGTATTAAGATTCACAGGTCAGAAAATACTCACATTTCAAGTTACAATTATGTCTCTTACATAGCTGTGAACAGGTGGACAAAGAAAAGACTCAACAATTAGCCTGAATGTCTGTGTCATAATAAGTAAGGTGTGTTAGAGAGGAATGAGTCAGGCAAACTACTGCACAATGACTAAATCGCAATAAAAACATTGGCAACGTTTCAATTCCCGTAAACTGTCTAATAAACGAGAAACGACCCAAAGTATGACGCCTAGGACTTTTTTTTTTTGTTGCCGTGGTAACAAAGCAAGTTCAGGTATCTTCTCGAAGCTGCAAAGTCCGAGTTAATCTAAACAATAACATCAACATTTATAAATATATGATGATAATAAACTATTTTTTATGCCAAGGAGGAATGAATGATAAGGTTGAGAATACAGAAGGCCTTAAAAGACAATAGTTGTTTCTATTATTTGTTATGTTTGTTTCAATATAATTACACTAACCTCTTTATCTATGTAAATAGCTTCAAGATTTTGTAAAATAAAACATTATATAAGATTAATTTAAAGAAACAGCAATTTAAGCTGATCGATATTTGATTAACTGACAAATAATTTGCGACATTAACCTATTTTTTTTTTTTTTGCGCACATATCAGAACCATGAATATATCTTCCTTTAAACGTTGACATTTCCCTACATGCTACGTAAGCTAGCGCCTTCTGCCGTCTGTTTTCAATGATAATGACTGCTAGCATGCTAGGCTCACCGAGTGGAAGCTAACAGTAGCCGCCGGCTTGACAAACGTCCCTGCAGCTGACGTTACCTTAAAATGAAAAAACCCGCTGAGTCACTGCGGCTGCGGGTTTCTTTAACTCGTGTTCACTTCACAGGTAACCAGGTGGTTAACACAATAATAACGAACAGGTAAACAGTACTTGGATAACTTACACAAATGTCATTCCAGTCTGTGTGTGTCCTTGCCGGGCTAAACACGCCTCACGCAGACCGTGCTAATGCTGTCTTCACGGCTGTGGGACTTTTCGGTACTGCCTCTACGAACCACAGACAGATTGATAAAATGCAGAGAAACCTGGAAATATGTATAATCATAATCAGTATAAAAAGAGCTCGGGTTATTGTACGTTACCGTGGAGAGATCAAGTAGTCTTAGTAGTCATAAACAGATGAGTAAACACTCATCTGATGGATTATTCTAGAATCTTCTCTGATTGAATAAAGCTTTATTTATCATCTCATGTTCATGTTTGCCTGATTCGGTGCCTAATTGTTTTTTTTTATTGTGTTTTTTTTATTCTTGTTGTCAGGTATGTTTTTAAAGAGATCTTGGTGTTCTGAAAGGTTATTTTTAGTCGTTTTAGCTCTAGCTCTGTTAAAAAAAATTAAATTCGCTTATAAAACACACATGGATAGGCCGGATCTTTGTAATATAGCAATAAGTAAGGTCTTTTACCTGCTTTTTGTAACATAACAATGAGTAAGGTCTTTTTACCTGCTCTTTTGTAATGTTAAAAGACAAAGAGTTAGGTCTTTACCTGCTTTTTGTAAAGTGTCTCAAGATAACACTTGTTATGAGTTGACTCTACAAATAAAAATTGATTGATTGATTGATTGACATTAAACACACATGTTGCACCAAAACACCAAGTCCCTTGTAATGTGCTTGGCAATAAACACAGATTCTGATTCTGAATTGAAAAGTTTTTATCCAAACTAAGACAACGACTGGGCTTTCTGTTTGGAAACAGATCGTGGTTCCTTTTATTCACCAGGAAAATAATTACAGAAGCAGTTTTCCTTTCTGTCCTTGATTATGGATATGTTATTGACAAACGCACAGACAGCTTAGGCTGCTGTTACTCTAAAAACCTGTGTGTCAGTCTGTGTTTGTGTGTATGTGTTTGTTCGTCTGCTTCTGTGAGTGTGTGTCCTTGATATGTGTGTCTGTGTGTCAGTCTGTGTTTGTGTGTATGTGTTTGTTCGTCTGCTTCTGTGAGTGTGTGTCCTTGATATGTGTGTCTGTGTGTCAGTCTGTGTTTGTGTGTATGTGTTTGTTCGTCTGTTTCTGTGAGTGTGTGTCCTTGATATGTGTGTCTGTGTGTCAGTCTGTCTGTGTTTTGTGTGTTTTTGTGTGTGTCTGTGTTTGTTTGTGTGTGTGTGTCTGTGTTTTGTGTGTGTGTCTGTGTTTTGTGTGTTTTTGTGTGTGTCTGTGTTTGTTTGTGTGTCTGTGTCTGTGTTTTGTGTGTTTTGTGTGTGTCTGTGTGGTTTATTTGTATCTTTCCTATTGTAGTCTGAACCTCAGCATCATTGCAAATGAGGATTCTTCGTCATTTTCCAAGAATTTAAATAAAATAATAAGGCTAAATGGCGATGAATATGAATCTGTCAAATCACACTGCAGTACTGCTCTAAATCCAGCAGGTGGCAGCAGTGAAACGTTGAGCACAAGAGCTTCAGAGAAGAAGAAGAAGAACGAAAGTCTGTTGGCTAGCCGGCATGACGTCATCATCATCACGGTGCTGGGCCGCAGTACATGTGTGTGTGGATGATAAATCTTACTGAATAAAAGAAGAATAAACCTGTTTATCTTCGTTATTATCAGTTAAAGTCTCAACATGCCGAAGAAGAGCAAAGAAGAAGCGGAATGGGTGGGCGATGAAGCGGCTCCTGCGGCCGGTAAGAAAACGTTTAAATGATCGGGTTGGAAGCTAACAGGTTCCGTAGCATCACAGCTAACGTTAAGCTAGCTCGACTCCGCAGCGCCGAACTCCGTAGAAAAATGTACCATATTCACCTTAAACTTCCCTTTTCACAACTTTATTTAAAATGTCATGAACAAGTGAATGCTTTCCACGTGTCGTATGTGTCTTCTTATTAAATCGGCTGTAAGAGAGTTAATATAATGTGAATAATTTCTGTGTAATATCCACTTTTACAACTCAGATGAAGCTAGATAAAACGAGGCCTTTAGCGCGATTATCAAAAGGTTAAAGTACTACGATGAGTCAAACCAACCATTTAATCTTTCTTATAACACAACAAACTCTGCTGGAAGAGTTAATAGTTAGATTAAACTGGATATGTTTTACAAAAATAATCCTAAAGCTAATAATTATTACAACATTTGTGAGTTATGTTTGGTGCACGCTGGGCTCATTTCCAACTTAAAATTAAATGATTTCTGACACCTGATTTTTAGTGATATTCAAAATAAGTGTAACAGTAAACGAGGTGATGATTGATCACCTTTAAATGAAGGTGATCTCAGCTAACATCCCCCTGTCATGAGAGTCACAGATAGTGTTGAATGAACTGACACATTTCATGTCACAGTTTAATCAGAGTCTCTATGAATAATTTAACTGTATTAAACAGTGTCCTGGTTAAATGAACAGTGTGTGATGTTAAACTGCTGACTGTCAGCGTGCAGCTCTTTGTGTGAGAACAAATAGCAGCTCTACACACACACACCTCTGGTTTCATGAACTTTTGTGTGTTAACAACAGCTGCAGCTTTAAATCTCCTCAATCACTCAATCAAACTTTATTTATACACCACCTGTCGGACAAAGTCAATTGCAGTTTAAAGTGCTTTACATGAGAGAGGAGAAGTGATTGACAGTTTGTTAAAAATGATTTAAAGACGAATTCAATAAAATAATAAGATAAAGGAGACAATGAATTAAAGTTTAACAAGCAATAAATAAAAACATTTAAAATGTTAGTAAAATACGGTTGGATAACGATGGCATTCAGATTGATGGCGAAACATGACATGGACGTAAATATTGCGCCTTGAAGTGGCTGTCTGAATAGGGCTACTGTTTGTTTTTTAAATAATACTTTTTATATTTTTGATTTTGATATCCTTTATTTATCCCTGAGGGAAATTCGGGTTTACACTCTGTTATTTATAGGGACATGCTACTCACACACATACACAGGACCTGTGGACATGGAGAGATGTCAGAGTGGGGCTGCTAAGCAGAGAGCGCACCAGAGCAGTTGGGTGCCTTGCTCAATAGCACCTCGGCAGTGCTTGGGGAGGTGACCTGTCACACAAAACTTCCAGATTTGATCCGCACCGGGACTTGAACCGGCGACCCTCCGGTTCCCAACCCAAGTCCCTACGGACTGAGCCACTGCCGCCCATATATAGGCGCCTCTTAAAACACTCAAGGTCTCATTACAAAAATAATAAAGCTCAGCCGCCATCAGCCCTAGCCCGTTTCAAGTTGTGACATTTCGCCTTCAATCTGAATTTCGCAGATGAGTAATGGGGCCGATGTAGTTACCCCCCCTCTGTACCTTCTTCAGAGGTAGTAACAGAGCCAGCAGCCGAGCACAGCGCTGTGTGTGCCTGCATCATGACTGTGTGTGTATGTGGAGCTCCCGCTGTGCCGTGTTTCTGCAACAGCGAAACACAATGTGAATTCACAGACTGGGACACAGATTTTACCCTTTTTTTTTTTTTTACCCCAATTTGACTTTCGCGAATAAAGCCAGTCTAAAAAGGGCTACCACATCGTTGTACCTTGATATTGACTCTGCGATGGCGTAATATTGGTGTCCCAGTCTGTGATTTTTACATTGCATTTCGGCGTTGCAGAATCACGACACAGCGGGAGCTTCACACAGACACACAGTCGGACACACAAACACACACACAGGATGCATGAGGCGGGATGGATGATGATCAAACAGAATATGTCAGTTTAAAAAAGATGTGCTTCGAGACGCAATTTGAAAATGGAGAGCGTCAGTGTTGAGGTAAATGGTGGGAGGGAGTTACAAAGGCGGGGCAGAGTGGCTGAAGGCGCTGCACTCCATGCTGGTCAGGCGGGCGGGCGGGCGGTGCAGTGAGTTTGATGAAGGAGGAGACCTGAGAGTGCGGGTGGGTGTGTTGATGTGCAGGAGTTCAGAGAGGTACAGAGGAGCGATGTCTTAAGGGTGACGAGGGAGTGATGTGGTTAACGGAGGGGGTTCTGGAGATGATGACAATGTTTGTTTTTAGTGTTTGTCAGTGCTCAATATGACCACTAACGATTCGGTGTCTTATTTGACTTTTCTTCCAGTTGAGAAGACGGTGAAGAAAGGGAAGGGTGCAAAGAAAGGCAAAAAGAGTGTGAGTACTGACGATGATTTATCTTTTGATTAAACGGTTTCACAGCTCCTGTTTCATCTCCGACAGACACCCTGTGAATAAAGAGTTCACATGTGGATGTTGTCTGTGTAGAGGTTGTGTTGTTGTGTGAATGTTGTTGTTGGTGTGTGCTGTTTCCCTGCAGTTCTTTGAGGAGCTGGCCACGGAGAGTAAAGATGAAAAGATGGAGGAGGCGTCTGTGAAGGAATCCCACAGTAAACAGGTAACCTTTTCAAGTGTTTTGGTTAGTTTGAACATCATGAGACAGCTCTCTCCAATGTTTAGAATTTGGACTGCAGTACCCATTTTAAACACTAGGTGTCAGAGTTACATATTGCTCCTTTAAGTTACTAACTAGTTTACATGTTTAGTTTAGAGTAAACTTGACACCATAACTTCAGACAGAACGTAAACAGAGCTGCCGTAACAGGACACACCTCCATTAAACCCCGATGGTTTATTGGAGGTTTAACGATGGTGAGGTCGTTGCTGACGTGTCAGTTTGTCGTTTTCAGCCTCAGAAAAAGAAGAAAGACCGGCGGAAAGCAAAAGCAGCAGACGATGATGACGACGACGAGGATGTCATGCTGAAGCTGAAGAAGCTCTCAGTTCAGGCCAGTGATGAGGACGACGAGGACGAAGAGTCAGGTGAGGAGCTCCAACACTGAGATCATTATCATATCTCGTATTAAGATGATTAAACGTTTAAACATCGTCAGCCCCAAATTTACTAGTTGTTGTAAAGTGATTATTATTTAAATAAAGACACTCGATGCCGGTTAAATGTTGTGTCTAAGCTGTAAGTCAGCCACCTGCCACTAGGTGGGGCTGAAGCTCCAGTAAATGTACCTGCTCACCTGAATACACTGCCTGGACACAAACCAGCACAGTGGATGGATCAATCGATCAGACTTTATTTGTAGTGCACTTTTCAGAAAGTGATGTAGCACAACCTGGACTGGTCGCCAGCCAATCACAGAGTTGACACATTTAGCGCAATTAAGAATCACCGGTTAACCTAACCAGCATGCCTTTGGACTGTGGGAGGAAGCCGGAGCACCCGGAGAGAACCCACGCATGCACAGGGAGAACATGCAGACTCCACACCGAGAGGCTCCTGTTCGAACCAATCTACCTTCTCACACACCAAGCAGATCGTTGGCCGTCGTTTAGCAGTCGCCCTAGTTTTTATGGTGTGTTCGGAGGGATCTCTCTGATTGGCCGTTCAGAGGTTTTATTTATCTCCAGCTCTCGACACAGGTTCAGGAAAGCCCCTTGAGCATGTCGCTGTAGTCTCCATGCTTTCACCCATTAGTGCGGTTTCTCCTTATTTGTCTCCTCCGCCTCTTCTTTTCTTTTTCCACTAAAAGACCAACGGCTGACAACACCAGCGCCATTTTCTACTTTTTATCGGACATTATTCTCCATTAGTAGCTACCTATAATACGAGTGGTTGGCGACAGCGGTGTGAATAAGGTCTTCTCGTATCATAACAACGGACTACCGCCACCTGCTGGCATGGAGAATTATTTCCTCTCACGCATGTGCAGAACGTACGTGGTGGTTGGCCGTCGGCTGTAGTCTTTGCCGTCTGCTTGCTGTGTGAGGGCTTTCAGACTTGTTCACTAGTCTAGTTTAAATTTCCGTTGAATCGTCAGGGAGGTTAAGTTTCTGGAAACATCCATATAATGTTTGTAATGTTTTTATGTTCATGTCCGCAGTCATCGTCCCGAGCAGAGGCAACAAGAAGAAAAAGGTAAACTGAACACTCTGTACTATATACACTCTGATGAAACACACTGTTTTTTATCTTTTATTCTCTGTTTCATCACGGGATCATCTTGTGTGTGTTTTTCAGGGGGGAAACATCTTTGCAGCTCTCAGTCAGAGTGGTGATGAAGAGGAGGAGGGTGATGAAGACGAGAAACCAGTTAAAAAGGTGAAATGTTCATCTTCAAACAAGCAGGGATGAGGTGATGTTTAAAAAGATTGAGCTTCTGCTAGTTTAAACCCAGAACAGAAATTAACCCCTACAACTACCAATCAGGAGTGTGCTTAGCTTTAAGTCCCGCCCCTAAAGTACCTGTACTTGTTTCAAAACACACCCCCACATGCAGGGACTCTGTAGGAGTAACCGTTAAAGGAAGAAAATGCGATTATTTTTTTGATCCAGCAGATGTCGCCCTTGAGCACCAGCATGAAACCAAAACAACTCGCGCTGCATTGTTGTGTTAACATGCTAATGCTAGCGATCTTTATTACGCTCGTATCTTCACACTGCATGTAAATTTACGCGAAATGACCGTGATTTAGAAACGCTTACGTGACATCCAATGAAGCAGTATGTTATTCTTCTTTTCTCTAGTCCCTCAATTAAACAACTTTTATACGCGAGGGGAGGAGCTGGCCGGCCGTCCCGGTGATGTAAACAAACTGAAGCTACAGCTAGGAAAGCTCGGAAAGCGTCACAGACAGTGGGACTCCAGTGTTAACACCCATTGTAGACAGTCATGACTCACAGAGTTATTGTCAGAGGATATACTTGATTTCTGCTACATTAAGTGTGAAAAATCACATATTCTGCCTTTAAGTTCCCAGAACTAAAATTAGACGCAGGTCGCTGCGAGGTCATCCGAGGGTTCCTGGTCTCTGTGAAGACTTCCTGCAGTGGAAACATGACTTTTATTACATATAATGAACGTCTGACAGTTTAAATATTTAGATGTGTTTCTGATAGATCTGTATGTAGTAGATCTGTATCTGATAGATGTTTGTGTATCTGTGTGTCTGTGTGTGACTCAGGAGGTTGAGAAAGCAAAGAAAAAAGACAAACCAAAGCCCAAGAAAGTGAAGGTGGGTGTTCTCCTGCATGTTAATGTTTCTCCTTCTCCTCTAATTAATAATCAGTAAACATATTGATCCATAAATCACACGAGTGTTGTGTTTGTAACGATGTCTCTGAGTTCACCATCTCTGTGAGAGTGACGTCGGCCCTGCAGGACAGAAAACATCAGCATTTCACAAAATGTTTTTTTTTTTTGACCCCTTAAGGGCCACCGTCTTTTTGTGGATGTGTTGTAGGTGTCACATGCTGACTTGAGTGTGTGTGTGTGTTTGTCGTCAGGCTCTGTCTGATGAAGAGGAGGAGAAGGAGAAGGAGGATGAAGAGAAGAGTTCACAGAAGACGACGACAGAGGTTAAATCGAAGGTGAGTGAAAGAGAACAGTGAGGTCATGACACGTGACTCCGTCGTGAGGCTGTGAAGGGGGAAACAATTTAAAAATAAAAACACGAGGGATGATCTGATTCGATAAACATTTGAATTTAGTGTACGAGTCATGCGAGTGTTTAACTCAAGTCATTAAAAAAAATGTTTTTCAGTCTCCAGAGAACGATGCTGTAGAGGAGAAGCCCAAGAAGCCGAAGAAGGAACAGCAGAAGGTGAGTGCTGGTGTTTGAATTCTGCTGTTTCTCATGTTCAGTTTTTACAGGTAACATTTGTGCCTGTGTGTTTACCTGCAGAAAGTGAAGCCTGTCGAAAGAAAACCCAGTGAGGATGAAGAGGAGGAGGAGGAGGAGGAGGAGGAGGACAGTGATGGAGGAGACATGATGATGGTATGTTGGTCCTCCACACAGAAAGACTCTTCCTCTGCTCTTTTAGGAGTTCTGTGTTCACACCTCTCTTTCATGTGATTAAACTCTTCTTTTCCTCTTTCATGATTAACATGAGCTCTCTCTCTCTCTCTCTCTGATCGTCAGAGTGCTGAGGATGCGTTAGCTGAACAGTCAAAGCAGCAGGAAGACGACCCGTTCGCCAACCTCAGCAAGAAGGAGAAGAAGAAGAAAAAGAAGATGGTAAGTATTTTGTTTCCTGGTGACGATGTTTTTCTTTGTCTCGTTTACCTGATAAGTCACGGTGAGTCGATGTGGGCGGAGTTTTCTGGATGTGAGTAAGCACACATGTTGTGTTCTTTAACAGATGGAGTATTAGCTCTATGGTTCATGTATTTAGTGTTAAATTGTTTATATTTCTGTGTATGATGACAGATGGAGTATGAACGTCAGGTGGCCAGTGTTCGTGCTCAGAACGCTCTGGAAGGAGACTTCTCCATCTCTCAGGCTGAGATGTCGTCCAGACAGGCCATGCTGGAGAACGCCTCCGACATTAAGGTTCACTATTTATGATTTCACATATAAAGGTTCAGATTTAAAAGTTCAGTGATGTGATTCTTCTGGGTTTAAATCAAATCCAAAGATTGTCAGATTTGAAATGTGAAACACCTTTAAAGGAGCAATCTGTAACTCTGACACCTAGTGTTTGAAATGGGTACTGCAGTCCATATTCTAAACATTGTCGAGAGCTTTTGCTGCGTTTTCATCTTTTGTCAATCACATCCGTTCTGATAGAATGGTTCAGTGCTTATGATTTCAGACGTAAGGTTGATCTGATTGTTATTGTATGTATAAAAACAATAAAACTGTGTTTCTTCTGCAGTTGGAGAAGTTCAGTATTTCTGCTCATGGTAAAGAGCTGTTTGTCAACGCCGACCTTCTGATTGTGGCCGGGAGAAGATACGGTCTGGTCGGACCCAACGGGTAAAAAAAAAAAAAAATCAGATTTCACTTTGTTTGGTTAACTGTTTTAACCATAAGCTAATCATCATCAGCTGTGTGTGTAACCATGGTAACAATACACTAGGTTTGTTGTTCCGATGTTTCAGTAAAGGGAAAACCACGTTACTGAAGCACATCGCCAACAGAGCGCTCAGTATCCCTCCAAATATCGACGTGCTGCTGTGTGAGCAAGGTGACTCACCTGTCTACACGCCTGTGTCTAAATATCTACAATACTATGTAGACTTAATATAATACTGCGCCCCTGTCCTTTCGCCCGTCTTTGCAGAGGTGGTCGCTGACGACACTCCGGCGGTGCAGGCGGTGTTGAAGGCCGACACTCGGCGTCTGAAGCTTCTGGAGGAGGAGAAACGTCTGCAGATTCGTCTGGAGCGAGGAGAGGACTGTGTGGCTGAGAGGCTGGATAAGGTGAGTGTGTCTGCGACCACCAGAGTGGTCTTTTAACAAAGAGTCAGCAGGATGATGGTCAGATCAAACAGAACCTCTGCCTGATATCTGACGTGTTTACAGGGAACAGATACAGTAAGAATGTGTCGGTTTAACCTGCCTCTCTGTGGCTCCTCCCCCTCAGGTGTACGAGGAGCTCAGGGCCATCGGGGCCGCTGCGGCGGAGGCTAAAGCTCGTAGGATCCTGGCTGGTCTGTCGTTCACCCCCGAGATGCAGAACAGACCCACCAAGAGGTTCTCTGGAGGCTGGAGGATGAGGGTCTCTCTGGCCAGGTAAACCAGCAGACATACTGGGTGAACTGGTCCCACAGTATGAGCCAGATAGAAGCTGTTTTTTTTTGTTTTTTTTTTACCTGTTCTCCCCCTCTGATCCCCAGAGCTCTGTTCATGGAGCCCACCCTGCTGATGCTGGATGAACCCACCAACCACCTGGACCTGAACGCCGTCATCTGGCTCAACAAGTACGCACCACACATCCCACGTTACTACATATTTCACAGCGCTAATAACGCAGTCTCATAAGCGTCACCTTAGTTTTGGAAGCAGATGTTTGAAGCCCACCGGTGGCGGTCGCCATATTGGAAATGCTGTCTCAAACTATCTTTTGATCAACCTAGAAACAGACAAAGAGTCAGAGCCTGACAAACAGCTACAGCACGCCAGCCTCTCAATGTGATAAGCCACGCCCCTAATTATGAATACCATAAAATTCTTCATAAAATAAAGAATTCACATCCCGTACACTGAGTGTGTTTACATTTACTTTTTGTGTTTGTGCACGTAAACAAACATCATACCTCGATTTCTACAAACCGAGAAAAGCTCTTATCCCGATTTTCCTTCCTGGAGAACTCTGAAGAAAAACTAGTATACGCCTTACTCCGGTTTCTGAAAGCTGCCTATTACCTGCGCAGGTGGGGACTAAACCAAGTCACATATCAGCAAAACAAACATGGTGGCGGCAATGAGAGCGTATCACTTCTGGAACGAAGGAGAAACTGAGTTTTGTCTTTCGCTTTTGAAAGAATTAAATATCTGTCAGAGGTGAGGGCATGTGTAATATTTGCTGTCGCTATCTTCTCCCAATGCTAGAAATTAGATTGATACTGCTGGTTCAGGGAGAACAGTCTCCATCTTTGAACTCTTGTCGTCATGCTGCCGTGTGGAGAATTTATTAAATTCATAATGTTTATAATTTAAATGTGACTTTCTGTTACAGCTACCTTCAGGGCTGGAAGAAAACTCTCCTCATAGTTTCTCACGACCAGAGTTTCCTGGACGAAGTTTGCACGGACATCATCCATTTAGACTACCAGAAGCTCTTCTACTACAGAGGGAACTACTGTGAGTGTGTCGCACACAGACCTGTGTGTGTGTGTCTCTGTGTGCTTAATATCACTGCAAACATCATGTTATTTATTATAGTGTTTTAAACTGTTAACTTTGCTGCTGCCTTGTTCGGGACTCTCTCGTTTCCTCGTGGTCACAAAGGTTAAAAACAAACATGATCCTTTAATACACATGTTTGTCGTTTTGCTTTATATCACAGAGTTCAGTAAATGTTTCTTGAAAGGAGGAATGTGCAACCTTTTGGTCCAGTAGATGTCGCCCTTGAGCACCAGCATGACACCAAAACAAACTGCTGGCTTAGAGACACATTTACACAGGATAGACTTGATTTCTGCTATTTTTATGTGTGAAATGTTGCACATTCTTCTGTTTAATGAGAAAACGAGCTGTTGTTGTTTCCACATAGTAACCTCTGAGCTCTGTTTGTGTTTCAGTGACCTTTAAGAAGATGTACGTTCAGAAACAGAAGGAGCAGCAGAAACAGTACGACAAACAGGAGAAGAAACTCAAAGAGCTGAAGGCAGGGGGCAAATCCACCAAACAGGCTGTGAGTGGGACCCCCCCCCCCCCCATAAATAATAATAGTTATAGAAATCGATAATGCTGTATTAAATAAATCTGTATGTTTATAAATCTCAGGAGAAGCAGACAAAGGAGGCTCTGACCAGGAAGCAGCAGAAGGGGAAGAAGAAAGGACCTCAGGAGGAGGAGAGCCAGGACGCCACAGAGCTGCTGAAGAGACCGAAAGAGTACACCGTCAAGTTCACCTTCCCCAATCCCCCACCTCTGTCGCCCCCCATACTCGGCCTGCACAGTAAGAACACCTGTAAACCTGTACACTCCGCTCTGTCTGTCATCATCTGGCAGAGTCTCTGTAGCATGTGTGATGAGGGGAAGAAATCAGTGTCCTCTCTGTGTTTGGATTTAAACACGATGTCTCCGCCTGTGCTCAGGTGTGGACTTCTGCTACGACGCTCAGAAACCGCTCTTCAAAAACGTCGACTTTGGAATCGACATGGACTCCAGGAGTGAGTATGACCTCTGTGGTCGCCTTAAACTTTGTTAGCTGTCACTTTAGGCTGTATATACGGATGGACGGCGTGCCTCAGCCTCCTCCTGAGAAACATGACCACGCTGATTCAGACTCAGTTCTGATGTTCTGTCTCCTCTGTTATTATCAGTAATAATAATCAGAATGTGTTTGTCCTTCCTGCAGTCTGTATTGTGGGTCCTAACGGGGTGGGGAAGAGTACTCTGCTGCTGCTGCTCACTGGGAAACTAAACCCTGTGAGTATGACGAGTTTCAAACGTTACTTTAATAAATAAATCAACCTGAGAATATTTAAATAAAACAGATTATCTGACTGACTGACTGAGCTGTGTGTGTTTGTGTTTCAGACTAAAGGAGAGATGAGGAAGAATCATCGTCTGGTGAGTATCTCACACTGTGTTTCTGCTCTGAACTGTTTTCTTATAAAGTCTGACAACATAAAAACACGTCTTCACTCCTTTTTTAAAGAGAAAACCTATTCAGACTGAAAGCCTTTGCACACGAGTCTGGTTTTCTCCCTCCGGGATTGACGCATGTTCAAGAAGAAATACGATCTGATGTTGTTTTAATCGTCCTCGCACACTAACTCTGAACCTCGCGTTGGTTTAGGTTTGATTTTCTGCATTACTTTTGCATCCAACCCTGTGTGTGTGTATGTACCTACCTCAAACATACTGCCAACTGCTGTCCCTGATAAGTTGCTTTGTGGACATTAGTGTTCAAACTGGCGATCGGGATAATTTTACAGCTCCTTTTCAACAATCACTCTCCTCTATCACCAGGTTAAACTCTCCTTTATCACCAGGCGAAACTCTCCTTTATCACCAGGTTAAACTCTTCCTTATTGACAGGCGAAACTCTCCTTTATCACCAGGCGAAACTCTCCTTTATCACCAGGAGAAACTCTCCTTTATCACCAGGAGAAACTCTCCTTTATCACCAGGAGAAACTCTCCCTTATCAACAGTTGAAACTCTCCTTTATCACCAGGAGAAACTCTCCTTTATCACCAGGCGAAACTCTCCTTTATCACCAGGCGAAACTCTCCTTTATCACCAGGCGAAACTCTCCTTTATCACCAGGTTAAACTCTCCTTTATCACCAGGCGAAACTCTCCTTTATCACCAGGAGAAACTCTCCCTTATCACCAGGCGAAACTCTCCTTTATCACCAGGAGAAACTCTCCTCTATCACCAGGAGAAACTCTCCTCTATCACCAGGTTAAACTCTCCTTTATCACCAGGCGAAACTCTCCTTTATCACCAGGCGAAACTCTCCTTTATCACCAGGTTAAACTCTACCTTATCAACAGTTGAAACTCTCCTTTATCACCAGGCGAAACTCTCCTTTATCACCAGGAGAAACTCTCCTTTATCACCAGGAGAAACTCTCCTTTATCACCAGGAGAAACTCTCCTTTATCACCAGGTTAAACTCTCCTTTATCACCAGGAGAAACTCTCCTTTATCACCAGGAGAAACTCTCCCTTATCACCAGGCGAAACTCTCCTTTATCACCAGGAGAAACTCTCCTTTATCACCAGGTTAAACTCTACCTTATCAACAGTTGAAACTCTCCTTTATCACCAGGTTAAACTCTCCTTTATCACCAGGCGAAACTCTCCTTTATCACCAGGCGAAACTCTCCTTGCTCTTAACTTGTTTTCTTGTGGAAGGACCCTGTTTTATTTCTTCAAGGAGTGAAAGAACCTGAAAAATCATCTTCACTGTTTGATGAGTACTCGAGTTCAAGACTTGGATCCGAGTTCGTCTTGAGTCATGTTTTCCATACTTTATCATTTAAGATTTAACGTGTTTGTGTCTGCAGAAAGTGGGCTTCTTTAACCAGCAGTACGCAGACCAGCTGAACATGGAGGAGACCGCCACTGAGTACCTGATGAGGAACTTCAACCTCCCCTATCAGGACGGCAGGAAGTGTCTAGGCAGGTTTGGACTGGAGAGCCACGCCCACACCATCCAGATCTCCAAACTCTCAGGTGACAACACGGAAAATCAGAACGTCAGAATAATAGAGTCGGAACGTAAAGAGTCTCACTGTCCGATGTTCTCTGTGAGTCTCTGAGATTGTGTGACGTTCACACACTGTGGGATTTTCTAACTCTCCGTGTCATGTGTTTTTAGGAGGTCAGAAGGCTCGAGTTGTGTTCGCTGAACTTTCCTGTCGTCAGCCCGATGTTCTCATCCTGGTGAGAAACTCTCCTCTGATTAATACTTTGATCTACTCACTCTTAAGTGTGACGATAAATTTTGACTGATCAGTGAACGTTTCTCTGACAGGATGAACCCACCAACAATCTGGACATCGAGTCGATCGACGCCCTCTCAGAGGCCATCAACGAATACAAAGGAGGTGAGAACAAGTTTTTGTTTTAAGGAACAAGGAGTTGTGAATTCTAACGCAACATAATTAAGCACCATTAAGCGCAAATGGCACATAAAATTGTCCTTTGCTCGAGCTGCAATTGCCTGTGTCCTGCATTGTTGTGTTAGCATGCTGATATTAGCGCTCTTTAGTTAGCTCGTAGCTTCACATTGCACATAAACAGACCGTGATCTAAAAACACTTACATGACATCTAAATAATCAGTGAGTATGTTCTTCTTCTTCTCTCTAGTCCTTGATTTAAACAGCTTTTATAAACAAGGGGAGGAGCCGGCCGTCCCGTCCATGTAAACACAGCGCTGTCAACAACACAGCCAGCGGGACTCAAGCTTCTCACTCATTGTAGACAGTCATGACTCAGAGACATTTACACAGGATAGACTTTATTTCTGCTGTATTTATGTGTAAAATGTTGCACATTCTTCCTCTAAAGAGCCGTCAGTAAGATCTGTGTGTGTGTTTCAGCGGTTATCATCGTGAGTCACGACGCTCGGCTCATCACAGAGACTCAGTGTACGATGTGGGTGGTGGAGGACCGCAGCATCAACCAGATCGATGGAGACTTCGACGACTACAAGAGGGAGGTGCTGGAGTCGCTGGGAGAGACCATGATCAACAAGGTCAACCCCTGATCTTCAAGGTCAACAAGGACAACTCCTGAACTGCATCACACACCTGATCTCTCTCCGGACTCGTCCTGCTCCTCATGTGGACTGACAGCATGTTTCTCTTCTCAGTTCAATAATAAAACACAGATCTGTATTCGGTCTCTGTTCTGGACTCATCCTGCAGGTTTTTACCTGAGAACGTTTTTACCTGAGAACGCCTGAACACAGCCTGAAGGTCAATAAATAAATCATCTATCATCAGCTGTTAATGAGCAGATTTCTTTATTTACACCGACATGAACATCATGACGCACATACAGCAGAGTAACACACGTGATGATGTCACACAGCATCACCCGTCTCCTCTTCATCACTTCAGGTACGCTCTGTACGTCTTCCTCACTTTGGCCACCTCCCCCTCATCAGGTGTAATGTCACCGTACCAGGTGTACCAGCTGTCACCTGACATCAGGGAGGGAGCAGGGGGGGTGGAGCCCACTGCATCATGGGAGTTGGAGTAATCTTCTTCTAAAAACTCAACGTATGGGATCTGAAAGGGGAGTAGACCTGAGAGAGAGACGGTGGGTTAGTGACAAAATTAACGGTGCATCCGAATTGCACCTACTCAACCTTTCAGTAGGCAGCACCTACTATCTGTGCTGTATACTGTTTAGTATCTACTATTCAGGAGGCAGATATTTGTTCCTACTTCATCTGATTCATTCAGTATGGAAGTGGCGTCATTTACGTTTCCCAAACCAGCCGCATCCACCAGTTTTTTTTTGTTTAGCTTTATTCAAGAAGAGTAATGCGCATATACAGTCAGGTAAAAAATATAAATATCACTGTAAATCAAGTAAAAAACAGATCAAATAACTAAATAACATAGGAAAGTACAAATGAAAGACAGTAAAATAAACCAATAAAGAAGCATTAAAATAGTGAAATATTATTTAAATAGAGGGGGAAAGGTTTTATAATAATGCAGACATTTGTTACATTTTTTGTTATTAACTATAAGTAGCGATTTCAGTCGGGACTGTAAATGAGGATTAAATTAATCCATGCTCGTTTGTTTTGATTTGGAGGCGCACGTGAAGTGAAGATTTACGTTTAATTTCGCAAAGCATTGTGGGTGGTAAAATACAATTCATTTCCTGAAAGGATGCATCCGATCCATACTGCATCAAACCCGGAAGTTAGTATCCATGCTGAAATGTTCAGTACACTGAGGTGGACACAAAAAAATGCCTTTTGCCAGCTTTAAAACAAGTTAACATGAAGGTAGAAAATAAAAAGTATCCAGAGATCTTATTATCAGACATGAGGTGTTTATCTGATAAAAATCATAATTCCATATTGATGATCTGAAGTTAATGAGTAACTTTAAATGTTTGTCATAACAAATACAGCAGCAGGAGTGTGCCGAGTGTCTCTGATCCTAAACTGGGAACGTGCAGAGAAAAACTGGCAACATGGACGGATAAAGTTTATTTTAACAGATGTCAGACTGAAAGTCGAACACAACATACAACTCAGAGTGAACCCTGGGGCGCTGTTGGCCTAGTGGTTACTTCGGGCGGCCCATGTACGGAACCAACAGTCCTCCTAGCGGACGGCCCGGGTTCTAATCCGCATGTCATCCGCCACTCTCTCCCTGATTTCTGACTATCCAGCGTCTTGTCTCTAAATTAAGGCATAAAAAGCCCCCCTAAACAACAATAAGAGTGAAATCCTGCTGCCAGCAGGTGGCGCCACAGAGTGAAAGGTGCTGACCTGTTTTCTTCTCTGTAGTTCAGACTTTAAAAATTGTGTCGGGGGTAAATAAATAAAAGTAAGTGCAGGAATAGAAGCCTTTGTTTTGGAACACCGTAACTGTTACATAAATACACACACATACATGAAGTTTGTTTACGGTGACGTACCGTGATCTCTGGACGTGTTGATCGCCTCGGTCAGCTTCTTCTGCTGCTTCATACACACACCTGCACACACAGCATCCGAGTTATCACCTGCGCAAACTCAAACACCTCTAAAAAAGGATTTGTAGGTTGTAGTGTGAGTGAGGAGGGAGCGGTTTGAGAGAGACCGATACCGTGGACTCACCTGTTCGGGTGGGATCATAAACCTCTCCAGTGTGAGGGCTGATGAACTGCTGCAGCAGCTTCACATTCTGCAGAACACACAGACAGGGGAGCTCAGCACAGGTAAGCTCTGAGTAGGTTTGTTACAAAAACCAGACTTACGGTAGATATGATGCGAGTAGAAATGAATCCTCTGAGATGTAAACTCACCTGATGATGGATGACAACCTTCGGATCCCGACATATTGGGCAGGGGTTCCCACAGACCTTATCTCCTCTCTGCAGAAACACAAACATGTGACAGTCACTTTAAATCTGTCTGACCCATGGGGATTCTTACAATTAAAGTAACATGAGTTAAAACTAATGTAAACTGGATTAAGATCCATCTTAATATGGATTCAATGTAGTGAAATGGATTGAAGTGGAATGTTTACAATGCAGGTCTTGCGGGTCTTCTGTGGGGGGATCCCTCCTTTGTGGTTCCTCCTGTACCCGGCCCACACTGGACTGGTTCCATACTTGTCTGTGTACTCTGTCAGGGGGGACGATAAAGTGTTAAACCCGGTTTTAAGGCCAACAATGAGACTGTCCGCTTGTTCACTCACCTTCACTCTCCAGGTATTCCCAGGGTTTGTCCTTGTACCGGGACTGAGCCTCAGCAGCCTGAGTAGTTTCTTCATCATGCAGCGAGGCCGGGCTGTTATAGAAGCGACAAGGAGGTACACCTGGACATGGTCTGACAGGTAACCTCACAGGTAACCTCTGCAGACATGACTAGAGGAAAGAGAAAATCACATCAGCAAAGTCATCCTGAACACCTGAATAACTTATGCTATATAATTTAAGTTTATTATTATCCAAATATAGTATGTAAACATAACTTTAAAAAAAACCTTTAAAACTGTCTTTATTACCTGTAATTTATTAAAAGCCTAACCTGTAAACATGACTGTATTAACTCTTAAACTGCATCCATCACTGTTGTTATTGAATGATTCTGTATTTTCTGCGGTTAGCTGACGAAACCACTACTATATATATTATGTGTTATAGCATTCACTGTGTTTTTAATTTAAAAAAAAACATTGAGAATTTAATAAAATTACATCTTATGGAATATTTTTTTCAACCCCAGCGGCACTGTTGCTGTTGACTAACGAGCTAGAAAGCTCATCAGAAGACCTGATAACTTCTTACACATATAAATAAACGGAACGCGATTATATGAATTGCATGATTAAAAATAATACCTGATATTGACGCAACGGGAGAGTAATTGATGGCGATAAACGACACAGAACCTTCACAGCGCCGTGCATGGAGGCGGCCATTTTTCTTCTGTCATGAGGACAGTAGACCTACGTCAGAGTTTAAAGACAAACATTATCCTATCAATAACCACAACAATTATATTCATATAAGTAACATCTTTGTTTTATTTTTACATAAAATTAATCCTCAACGAATACTAATTTGTTCATAAAGCGTATATCTAGTGTACTGTATTGTCTTTATGTCCTGTTTGTTTTCTGTTCATAGATCACCTGACCATCACGGATTGACAGATGGATATAGGCCTGCCACCAGTCGCCATTTTGACGACCTATTACTAACTTAATATGTATATGAAATAACCTCTAAAAAACAAGTATCTCGACAGTTTCTGAAAGAATTTTTCATTTTTTATCAATTAATGTTGAAAAACGTCGATTTCGTGGGGATTTCATCGAGTTATTTACAATAACTACTCGCAAACTGCATGCTACGCCATTATGACTTTGACAGGGCTGTGAAGGTCGGTTATGCGCCATTTTGCTTCAGCCCAAAAAAGGAAAAAGCCGTGCCTGTGACGTAAAAATCGTCACGCAGTATAAATACTAAGTCCCTCCCTTTCGAGCTCATTCCTGGATTTGGTCAGAGGTAAGTGAAGTCATAAAGACAGCGGGACTTATATTTAACATTTTGTCCGTATTAACTGCGAAAGTCAAACTGAATTATACTCAAAAGACCAACAAAAGGACTTTGATGTGGACGAAGGACGAGGTAACTAGTCAGTCGGGATTAAATGTGTTTCTTTTTTGTGTGTTTTTCAGGTATGAATCCGCTTTACCGAAGACTGAACCGTCGAGGACTTTGAACAACTCTGCTCAAATTCATATTTTTTCTTCAAGTAATGGACATTTTATGACTTATTTTTTGCCTCCAGTTTGATCCTGAAGGAAAAGACTAGCCTTTAGCTCTCACAGCCCCACCCATTAGAAGTCTTTAAATTAAAACCATGAAGTTTTACGACAAAAAAATGAGAGAAATAAGTGCCTGAAAAAAAAAAGCACAGTTTATGTAAACCCGAGACGCTGAGGATCTTAGGAAACAATAGTAAGTTGATTTCGAAGTTAATTGAGTTAATCGAGATAAATCAAATAAAAATAGTCTTTTTAAGTTGGACAATACGGTAGCGGTTAGCTTTCTAGCTTAGCATTGCTCTTGAATTTAGACATTATTATAGTATGAGCTCACACAGGAAAGTGGACGGAGGCACGACGCTCCGTTTCTTTGTGTGTGAGACTGAGTGGACGGACTGTGAAAAATAAACTAATTATTAATGATTATAGAAGTAATTCGGTAAATATAACTATAAGCAATCTGCTGATAAAGATTGCCGCAGGCTTAGAAAGTAGATGCCAGCTCAGGGGGAGTCGGGACTGCTTGCCGTCAGATCTGTTTTTAGGGGCTGCTCCACGGAACCAACACCCACCGCAATCTGCACATAAAGATTGCGTTTAGTTTGAGGATTGTGGACATATTTGATGAAGCACTGTGTGTTTTTGTATTTTTTTTTTGTTTATGTCGATAATTATAGCACAGCACAGGGACTCAAAAATGTTCTCGGCAATCTGCGGATAAAGATTGCAGGATGATTCAAACAAGTCGGGACTGACAAACATGGCGGATCTGTGGTTGTTTGTTTCCCCTCTCGATGGGGGGGTGACGGGCTCCGGGGGGCTCTCGGAGCTTTATTTTGGAGATGATTTTTTTTTTTTTTTTTTTTTAAACAAACTGAACGAAAACAGGGGCGATGAAGTCCACGGCATTGTGTGAGATGTGTCCCGTGTTGTTCCACGGTCGGTGCTGTGGGGAGCCATTGTTTGCGGTGCAGGGAGTGAAGCGGTTAACGGGTGGGGGCGGGGCGGGCTCTGAGGAGCAGCTCGCCCGCTGCTCCCTCCCCTCTGTCAGGCCTGTTTGTCAGCGCACACAGGCCTTTTATAGGCAGCTCAGCCTCCCCTTACATAAGCCAGGCGGATTCATTCAGCATCAATGTTCCCTGTTTTTAACTAAGGGCCAGAACAAATAACCTTAATTACAGTAAATGTTGAATATACATGGCTTGTTCTTTTCGATTGTGTATCCATACTAATGTACCAGTGATCTATTTAAATATGTAATAACACAGTATGTTTCCCCCACTGAAGCAGGACCAGGTCATGTCTAACACATAGGTGTCTATGTGTAACTACTACTGTGACGTTTACAGGAGTTGTGTTATTTGCAGTGTTGAGGAGAT
This sequence comes from Labrus mixtus, assembly GCF_963584025.1. Classification (NCBI taxonomy): domain Eukaryota; kingdom Metazoa; phylum Chordata; class Actinopteri; order Labriformes; family Labridae; genus Labrus; species Labrus mixtus. The sequence continues at coordinate 7,291,119 of NC_083627.1, read as the reverse complement.
CTGAGACTTTATAAAACTTCGTTGCCCGGGTAAGACCTAACTGATTCTCACATCATCACATTAACGATCAGCTGATTGCAGCCAGGGGTGTCTTGAGTGTATGTCAGTACATGAACATGACACAGAGGCACATAGAGAGAGATTCATTATGAAGACATAAACATGGAAGTGCATGCTTCTCCCTGTTACATATATATTTATATACGACCCATGTGGTGGTTGATCATAAGACCTTAGAGATTATAGCAGACAACTCGCTGCTCTTAAAATAACCGATCAGTCTTCAGTAAGCGATAACATTCAGATACATGTTTGTACTTTCACTGATCAGTATTTAGTAAGTGATAACATTCAGATACATGTTTGTACTGTAACAGTTGGACAAATGTGTATTGTGTTTATTGTGCAACTGCACATACAGTGTGTGTAAACATAGTGACCTGTAGGGGGCGGTAGGACGCTGACTGTCATGTAGATGCCTTCACACATACTACACATATATGAGACTCATTCTACAGTTTTCAAGCATCTCATTCATCAGCCTCTTTTTTTTCTTTCTCACATATTTATTACTTAATTTGTCATTTTATTCTTTGTACCATCCACCTCTCCATCAGACGCCATATTAATGTGAAAACAGGCTTTTACTGATGTCTCTGTGCTCCTGTCTTAAGTGCCACACGTGTAAATAACTGCCAGAAGTGTTCATTAAAAAGTGATCAATAATAATCAGAAATAGTTATTCTTTAATTTCCTCTTCAGCTGCTTCTTTTCTAACACCTCTTGAGTTATCCTGATTCTGTCTTTGACACGTATGATCCATGTCCTGTTAAGATGTTTATAAATGAAGATGTGAGTTCTTTTTGTCAGTAAGTTGTAATCCTTCATGCGTGTTATCACTGCTTCAGCGTGATCACACACTCACATGTACACACAAAGGATCCGTCACACTGTAAATCCTCCTGCAGTCTTAGACCCTGGTCCTGCTCCCTGCTGATCCTCAGTCGGGGTGAACCATGAAACTCTACTGATGTTTCACATGACAAGTCCACCTGCGTAGGTGTTTGAGCTGACCGGGAAGGTGGTAAGGCGTTTATACCACTGCAACAAACCAAAAAAAAACTCTTAGGCACCGAATAGTGGATCATTTCTTGTTTTCAAACTTCTGCACACTGACCTACATAACGTGTTTGTGCGATTTTGGCCGTTGAATTAGTTTGCTTTCAGTTTCTGATGGTCCTCTGCTCCATACCTGTCTCATGAAAAAGTTTGGTAAAACCGTCTGCGCTCCTTGACACTATCGACAGTTAAAACTTCAGATCGTTCAGTTTTAAATCGGGTGTTATTGTAAAGTTTCAAAGTATCGGGAAGTTAGTTTTGTCTGAGTGTGAGCCTTTTTGGACTGCACTGCTCTGCGGGTGTATCCAGGTGTGTTTGCCTGTCAGATCCTGGTACAGGTGTGCGTACCTCCATGCTGTGTGCATGTCTTTGACTCAGACCGGTTTTTGTCTGGATGGTGGTCTCACTCTGGTGTCAGGTTGGGTGTTGTTCTGTTGGGTGGAGCTCCTCTGAAAGGTGAACAGTCCGTTAACTCCCCAGGTGACATGCTCACCCCTCTGTGCTGGACACTGTGTTCCAGGTCTATTAAGTAGGACAGGTGTTTTAATAATTACATGTGCATGTTTCAGGTGTATTGAGTTGTACAGGTGTGTGTTTCAGGTGGATTAAATATTGCATGTGTGTGTTTCAGGTATGGCAGTGGGACCCGTAGACCCCCGAGACATCCTGAAAGGTGTGGAGGCTCTCCTAGGGAAGGATGGAGAGCTGCGCAGCCTGGAGGGCGTCCCAAAGGTGTTCAGGTGAGGACACACTGATGTGTTAAGTGTTAAAGCCTTGACCTAAATCTACCTGTATGTCATGTCTTACACCTGTGCTCTGTCCTCTGCAGTCTGATGAAAGCTTCCACTAAGATGGTCAGCAGGTGTATGTACCTGAACATCCTGCTGCAGACCAAGTCGCATGACATTCTCAACAGGTAAGGTGCTCCTGCGTGTTTCTGAATTCTGAGACAGGCGGGCTTACATTTAAGACATGGGATGATTTTGAAGTCGGCACCTGTGGGTTTAAAGATCAAATAAAACCTCTGAGTATAATAACAATGTTCACTTCATTACTTAGACTGTATAAACAAACGGACAGCTTGCCTCAGCCTCCTCCTGTTGTTTAGGATGAAGCCAGAATATCCTGTTGTAGCAGGTTTGACAAGGTTTTAATTTGGGGTGCCAGTCAGTCAAGTCTGACAAATAAAAATAAATGCAAAAAAAAAATAGTCAACCTGCACAAAATATGACACAAGCAAGAGCCTCAAAACCATCAAACAAAACAGCAATGCGATTTCAATAATATATATTATCACATGTATCAACCACACTGCAAACAAAATGAATGTGCGCACTGTGTGCGCGTTTCACAGTCTGTTTGTAAATCAAAGTTCATTCCCTTCTGGCAAAAGTCCGCTCCAGTATATCTACAACCCACAGTTCAGTCCATTTCAGTTGGGCGCTGACATATTGCAAATTTGCAAATTGAATCTGGACAGTAGAGATTGCCTGGAAGGGCGGCGGTAATTATGTCACTCCGCTTCCCCTCAGGGTACTCTGTGGGTAAACGGCCCACAGCGGAACAGAAAGTTCTGGAATTACACTGCAGCCAGGCAGCATGGGGAGCTTTAAATATTCTGGCTTCACTTGAGGCGAGGCATTCTGCTGTCCATTCTTTATACAGCTTAAACTTCATGATGTTAAGAAATTAAACTGATTCTGACACTGATGACGATGATGATGTCAGCAGCCGTGTGGTGTTTGAGACCTTAAGTGACCTCTGGGCGTCGTTATAACTGTTTATCTGTTACAGGTTCATCAGGGTCGGGGGCTACAGGCTGCTCAACTCCTGGCTCACCTACTCAAAGACCACAAACAACACCCCCCTGCTGCAGCTCATCCTGCTCACTCTGCAGAAACTGCCACTCAAGGTGGACCACCTCAAACAGGTATAGTCGGCTGATCCACCCCAAACCTACTCCCCCTCCTCTGTATTATCCTCCTCCTGTGATCAATCAGAAACATGTATGTGTGACGGCAGTGAATGTGACACATGTTGCATGTTTTCATCTTTCAGAATAACACGGCCAAACTGGTGAAGCAGCTCAGTAAGACTGCGGACACTGAAGGTCAGTTTAACTCTAACTTTGTTTATTCATCATTAATAATGATTCAGTTTTTATCTCAAACCTCACTGTAATGTTGTGTTATTGTAAGATTTGTAATACCTATTTTACCTAAAAAGTGGGCTATGACCTACATATCACTTGAAGAGATATTTGTGTAAAGAATGCAGAGACATGCAGCGGCATGACAGCAAGTGCAGGCGCCACCATACTCTCCGAGCGTGACTTGTAATGGTTGAAAATTAACCCCCGTTCATTGTGTGTGTGTTTCAGAACTGAGGAAGTTGGCATCGGTGCTGGTCGAAGGCTGGATGGCGACGATCCGCTCACAGAGTGTGGCAAGCAGCAGCAGCTCCCCCGCTGGTAAGAACACAGAACTGCACTTCACTAGATTTAAAATGTGTGTGTGTACAACTGGTGTGTGTGTGTGTGTGTGTGTGCATCAATCTCCCCCTCATGTGTCCGTTTCTGTTCATGTAGACAAGAAGAAGAAGCAGAAGGAGGAAAGCAAGGCTCCTGTGAGGGAGGTGAAGACCGTAGAAGAGGAGAAGAAGAAGGAGAAACCCAAGGCTCACGCTCCGAGTCACGCAAAGATCCGATCCATCGGTAACCATGACTACCACAAGTTAATGAACGCACGTTAAGTAAAGTCATGTGAACAGATTAATTAAGTGTATGTTTGTGTGCAGGACTGGAGATTGATACTCCCAACCCCGCCCCCCCTAAGAAGGCACCCATCCCCCTTCAGCTGGGAGACAAATACAACATCAAACCCCCGCTCCTCAAGAGACCCAGGTACAGACACACACACACACACACACACACACACACACACACACACACACACACACACACACACACACACACACACACACACACACACACACACACACACACACACACACACACACACACACACACACACACACACGATGAAGCTCTAATTATAATGAATATGTAGTGTTCAGTGCTGCCCTCTCTGGCTGCTGATGGTACTAACAGGTCTACATCCGTCTCCAGCACGGGCCCCTCAGACGCCCCCCCACTGGAGAAGAAGTACAAACCTCTGAACATGCCGTCGAACTCCCCCAAAGAGATCAAAGTGAAGATCATCCCGGCTCAGCGTAAGTTTACACGCACTTTAAAATATTCAAACTTTATTTAAAGCTTTCAGCTGTGGTGTTAACACGTCTCTGCCCCCGCTGCCCTCACAGCGATGGAGTGCACCGGCTTCCTGGACGCTCTGAACTCAGCCCCTGTACCGGGCATCAAGATCAAGAAGAAGAAACCTGGACCAGGTGCTCCACCAGGGACCAAGGCCGTCTCCCCCACCTCTAACAAGGTGCTGACCCTCACACCTGTCTTTATGTGATACTTAATATTCTTATTTCTGTTTGATGTGATCATGACCGTCTGCATGTTTCGTTTATAACACCTGGTCTCCCGGTTTGTCCTCAGGCGAATCCCTTTGATGGCAAACAGCCGTTCTCTTCTGCTAAACCGTCATCACCTGAAGGTACGTCCTCCGCCCAATCTGAGGACAACCAGGACCTGGAGCAGCCCGGGACCCCGGTACCCTCTGAGGACCAAGAGAACTCTGAGAACGGTGAGATCCTGTCACTGAGAGTGTCACCTGTCTGTTTCTGACGGTTACCAATCTGTGAGTTCTTTTTTTTTTACCTGTCTGTGAGTGTGCATCCTGACACACCTGTTCCCCCTCTCTGCAGGTGAGAAGCCTAACGCGCTGTCGGAGCCTCGGGGAGAAGAAGAGCACTTGACAAAGAAAGGGAAGAAGAAGAAGACGGTTCACTGGGCCGAGGAGGAGCAGCTCAAACACTATTTCTACTTTGACCTGGACGAGACGGAAAGAGGTGAGATTAAAATCTTACTGGATCCGGGTCCGTTCGGATCAGCCTCCACAGTTTGAGAGTCTCAGTTAAACAAAGGCAGCGTGCTATGTAGACCAGCTATACCAATAGGTCGACTGTCTATTCACTATCCGAGAGGCGTTCACTGACAATCAGACTGCACAGCTCTGACAGGATGATCGTTAAATCTATAAATAAATATTAACACAATGATAAATACTAATTTATATGATGACACTTGCATTGACAGTGAACGTGAACAAGATAAAGGACTTTGGCGAGGCGGCTAAGAGAGAGCTGATGATGGACAGGCAGACGTTTGAGATGGCCCGTCGTCATTCACATGATACCATGGAGGAGAGGGTCCCCTGGAGCCCCCCCAGACCCCTCACCCTGACCGGCAGCCTGGTGATCAACGGGGCCAACAGCACAGAGAAAATGACGCAACGAGACCGAGAGATGGGGATCCTGCAGGAGATCTTCCTCAACAAGGAGAGGTGGGATTATCTTTATTTAAATCTTTATTAACAAAACACATTTTTTTTTAAATATCTTGACTGTGTACTGATGATGTCATTTCCTGTCTGGTAGTGTTCCTGACAGTCCTCATGAACCAGACCCAGAGCCGTATGAACCAATGCCTGCCCGCCTGATCCCGCTGGACGAGGTGAGTCCTCACACACACACACACACGCACACACACACACACACACACACACACACAGATAAAACCCTTCCTGTCGGTGTGCGTATTTGTATTCATGTGTGCGTCTCTCCTCTCAGGACTCCTCCATGATGGATGAAGGATACGTGGAGCCCCTGGACCCCTCCTCCTCATTGGCGGGCGCTAACCTGCTCCAGACCGAGAGCTCCAAGCTTCCCCCCGTCCTCGCCAACCTGATGAATCTGAACAACAACAGAAGCCCCCAGATCAACCCCCCCGCCAACATCCCCCCCACAGCGCCAAATGTCAACGTGCAGGAGCTACTCACCTCCATCATGGTACTTATCGTTATTCTGATTGTGTGTTGATGAGCTGCTCTTTTATTGTTGTTATTTACGTTATCATGATTTATGTTGATTCAGGGGGCGTCTGGCGGTCAGTCGACTGAAGATCTGATCAAACAGCCGGACTTCTCGGACAAGATCAAACAGCTGCTAGGCTCCCTGCAGCAGAGCCAGAACCAGAACCAGAATCAAGCAGGACCCCCACCAGGTAACCCCCCGCTACCCTGCTGTTAGAGTTGGTGGATGTGATCTTTCCTGAATATTAGACCTGATAAAGCAGTCGTACCGGAGGAAAACTTAAGTAGTTTGTGTTGGTTTAGCTTCGTGGTTAGTGCGAGAGCCCTATGTTCACAAGCATCCTCGTACCCGGTTTGAGTCGTATCCTGGAAGTCCCCCACCCCACCCCTCATCTCCCAACATTTCCTGTCTTATCGTTAAAATAATTGAAATAACATCTGTGTGAATTTTACTCTCCATCACATCAGGAAGTTTGTTTGTGTTCAGCCTAAAATAAAAAAACAACTGTTGTGTGATGTCATAGTGATGTCATAACGAGATATTAATGAACCCTTGTCTGTGTCTCTGCAGTGAACCCGGGTCTTCTGGGTCATGGTCCAGGCATGAACAACATGAACAACATGAACATGAACATGCACATGCAGATGCCCATGAACGGGGGCTACCCCCCCAACAACCCCCCCGGTGGACCCCGCTTCAACCACCCCCCACCTCCGCACAACCACGGACCCCCCTTCAACGCTGGTGGGCCACGCATGATGGGACCCCCGCCCGGCCAGGGCCGTGGTGACAATGGGAACTACTGGGGCGACGACTCCATGAGGGGTGGGCCGCACCGAGGCGGACCTTTCCACAGAGGAGGGCGGGGCCGAGGGGGAGAGCCGGGCTTCAGGGGGCGGGGCCGAGGAGGACCCCGAGGAGGACACAACAACATGAACGGTACATTAAATAGATGAAAAGATTATTTATATAGTCATTTTAAAAAATGATTATAATAATGTATACAATCAGGGCGTTATTTGTTGACTAATTAAGTAACACCAGGTTGGTTTGTGCGTGTGTCCTAATGTGTGTATTGTTGTGTGTTTTCTGCAGACATGTCTAAGAGGCCAGTGTGTCGTCACTTCATGATGAAAGGCAGCTGCAGGTATGAGAGTAATTGTGCCTTTTATCACCCGGGTGTGAACGGACCCCCACTTCCCCCAAACCACCCCGCTCACAACCAGCACCCCCAGCACGGACACTAGGGGGCGCTGCAGCCTGAGGACACTATGGTGCAATGCACCCCGAGGACACTTGGGGGCGCTGCAGCATGAGGACACATCTGAGATCAGTGTGCGAGGATCCTCTGAGGACTGATGACATTGCACAGGTGATGTCACCTGACAGAGGAGACAATGTTTTTTTTAACAGTGTCTGATCATCATGATTGATCTGTCAAACAGGAAGTGATCGCTGATGATGATGTTTCTTTCTTCATCGGTTACACCTGCTCCTCTTCATCACTCATAAGAAGCACTTTATACAGAGAACAAACCTGTCAGGTGACTGATGAGGAGAAGGAACACCTGTCAATTATTAATATTATCTGACAGCAGCTGCTACTGACTGTGTGTGTGTGAGGGTGCGAGTGTGTGATTAAACATCAGAACACTGTATATATGAAGTGGGCATGGCCTTAGCGACATCATCCACTGGTGTTTGGACGTCTTCTTGAAAACCTCCAGGTTGACATTGAGGCAGTTGCCGTGTTGTTGTTTTTTATTTTGATGTTTCAGAGCCTGAAGTGACCATATTTCGGCGAGTCTCTTTGGACAGAAGCCCGCCCTAAAACCTCCTCTAACTCTAAATGGGACCATAATTCACTAAATGAACATTATGCTGCGTTGAATAAGACCTGAGGCTCGTTAGGAAAAGGTTAACTGAGGGAATAAATCACGGAGAAGTAGGACCATTTAATCATAGACTTCTTTTTGCAACCAGTGTAGTCGCCCTCTGCTGGACATTAGAGAGAATGCAGGTCTGAGGCTTCACTGTAAAACAAAGAGGCTCCACGGCTTATATACAGTCTATGATAACAGCTATGTGTGCCTGTGTGTGTGTGTGTGGGGGTCAGGTGTGTGCGCTCTGATCAGGTGTGTTCCCTGACAATCATGAGCAGGTGTTTGTATATTCTGTAGATTCAGTGTTGAGGTGAGCTGCTCTGAGGTCAGTTTGTTTTCTGTGAAAACTTTTGAGCTGCGTCTCTTTGGGACTTTAGTTAAAACGTCCCGTTTCTCCTCCATGTTTTTTTTTTTTATTTCTTATTTTTTTGATTCCGGAACATTCTCAGAGCGCCGGCCCTTTAAGACGTTCAGTTCCCTGTCAGTATGAACTGTTTGTAAGATACAGAAACACATTTATACATATTTCAGTTGTTTTGTACACAGTGTCATGAATAAATGTCAAATATAAGAAAGATATGTTGTGGGTTATTTTTCTCCTTAAACAAGATTTAAAAATGAAAATCAGCTGTTCACACACCTCAGAAAACTGCAGGTACCATCGTGAAACACACACTTGTGATAAACACCAACATTAATGGGGGTGGGAGGAAAAAAACAACAAGGAAATCCCTATGGTCGTCCTGACTAGTTATCAGAAAGCTTCCGATATATTGATTTAAAAAAATATAAACAAAAGTGAAATACAAACCATGTTAAATCATAAAACGCTACACACTAGACGATTTTGGGCCCCAGCAATTCGGAGAGCCGTTGCCTGAATCTAGGCTTGTCCAAAATGAGAATTTGTCCGAATAATCATCAAGTGTGTGGCGTCAACACGATTATTTTACCGCTCCCGATCGAGTCGTAGTCTTCCTGAGGCTCGAATTTTTACGATTCCAGATCGGACTGCCTCGGATTACCTGAAATAGCCAATGAGAGCGAGCAGACCGGGAAGCTTTTGAACATGAAGCACTCTTCTTGACCAGGATTTACCAGTGTACTTCGTCCCGTTTTTTTGTTTTTCCGCTGCAAAACAGAACGCACGCCAGATCAGATTCATTTGTTTTTCTTCTGAAGTCTCGTTTAATCATGTACGCTTCTGCGAGATCTCGTGTCTGTGGAATCGTTACTACAAACGGCAGGTGTGTGGCCAAATCGTCTAGTGCCACGGTCCACTCCTGGTCAATCCTCAGGACGCATCACCAACTCCTTAATGGAAAAATCACGACCCAAATGTGGATATTTTTGAAGCAAACACATTTATTTCACGATGAATAAGTACAAAACTTGACATAACAAAGAAAAGAAACATCTTTAATAAACGCCTCAGAGACTTTTTGACATAATTTCACACCCACTGAAAACGGCTCCATGACCCACTTTTGGGTCAGGACCCACCAGTTGAGAACCACTAGTCATGTGGGGCGGCAGAAGCTCAGTCTGTAGGGAACCAGAGGGTCGGCGGCTCAAGTCCTGGTGCAGACACAGGATCCTGTTTGTGCATGTGTGTGTATTTCCTCCTTTGTGTGTGTCGCATGTTCAACAACAGAGTGTAAAAATTGAATTTCCCCTCGAGGGATTAATAAAGTATATCTAAAAAAAAAAAAAAGTTTGTGTGTGTGGATTATAATTCTTAAAGATTCTCTCTGTGGGGTAACATTTGAAAATCCTCCAGTGTGTAGCCAGGTGGGTTTAGGTGTTCAGAGCCAGGACTGTGAAACAGGAAGTAGCATCCTCTTTGAGCCAATGGGAGTGTGTCTCTTTGTGTGTGTGTGTGTGTGCATATCCGTGTAATCAGGGTGGGGTTGAGGGCAGCTGCTGAAGGTAAAGGAGCGCCCTTTAACCCGCCTGCATCTGCAAATATTGATCCAGAGCACACACGCACACACGCACACACACACGCACACACACACACACACACACAGAGACAGCTCTCTGTGATGAATCTTCAAACATTCACTGGAGGAAAGTGGGTGGGGGGGAGGTTAAGGACAGCTCAGCGTTAAACAGTCCCACATCCTGCTTACAGGCCAACACACACACACACACACACACACACACACACACACACACACACACACACACACACACTTACACTACCAGACACACACGTATTGTTTAATGTACTACGAGTTGTTTGTTTTATCTGAAACAGAACAAGCTAACAGAGCTAATGTTGCTAACGGTGTGACTGAATGAAACGACATTAACGCTTTAACTGAACTCCGACCAAAGAGTGTGTATGAGGTCAGACGGAGACACACTCAAAGCTTACCACAGACACACAGTCACAAAAAACTGTCACTTTTCTACATTTTTCTTGAGATAAACTCCGACCCCTCGACCCCTTTGTCCCCTTCTCCTCTTGCCCCCGTCATCCTCCTGTAATCCTGTCGTCAAAAATCCTCAGCCCGTCGCCCCCTCATACCCTCATCCTCTCGCCCACATCCTTTCCTCCTGTACTCTCATGTCCTCGCCACCCCTCCTCCTCGTCCAACTTGTCCCCTTGTCCTCTCAGCCCATCATCCTCTCCTCCTCATGCCTCCTCATCCTCACACGGGGACCAGAGGAGGGGATGAGGCGATGAGAAGACATGAGAACAAGGGGACGTCCCCATCTCCTCGTCTTTTTGTTCCTCCATCATCTAGCCCCCTCCTGTACTCTCTTCCCCTCATTGCCTCCTTTCCTTATCCACCTTGTCCTGTTGCCCCCTGTCCCTAGTCTCCTTGTCTCCTTGTCCCCTTGGCGGCTCCCCTGCTTGCCCCCTCATACTACTGTGCCTTATTCCCTCATCTCCTCGTCCCTTCTTCCTTTCGTCCCCTCCACTCATGTCAACATGGGGACGAGATGAAAAGGGGATGATCCTCCTGTACTCTCTTCCCCTTGCTGCCTCATTTCCTCACCCTCTTCGTCTTTTTGCCTCCTTGTCCCCTCACCCTCCTTTACTCCTCTTTCCTCATTCCCTCATCTCCTCATGCTCGCCCCCTCATACCCTCCTCACATACCTCATCCTCCTGCACTCACGTCAACAGGACGATGAGGGAACACATGGGGCTAAGGGAGAATGATGAGGGACGAAGAGGACAATGAGATGAGGAGACGAGATGACGCCATAACATACTCTTGTCCCCTCATTCCCTTGGACTCTCATCCATTGTCCTCTTGTCCGCTCTGCCTCTCAACTCCTTTGTCTCTGCTCCCCTCATCCCCTTGTCTCCCCGCCTCATCGTCCTCTCCTCCGCATGCACCCTTATCCTCCTGTTCACTCGTTAAAGTACAAGAGGAGAAGACGAGGGGACACGGGGACTCAAACACATATTAATCATCGCACAGTGTGTGTACAGAGTTCTTTGTGTGGATTCAAACATCCTTCAGCTTCAGCTCTGAGTCAACATGTTGACTTTGCAGGTAAGACTCATTTAGGTTCACCTTTGAGTCCTGAGCCAATCACAGAGAGACCAATCATCATCATCAACCGGCATTCCGATCCAGGTTCTCATGCTGACCTGTCCTTGGACCTGAGCCAAACATGCTCTAACACATGAACACGGCGCCACAAAACACAGATTAGAAAGTATTATTTATCGTCTCTCACAGCGTCCAAACTGTGTGAAATCACAAATATGAGAAGAGTGAACGCGGGGATGAACACGCAGGCGACTAGACGTCTGCTCTCTCCGTCGTAGGAGTCGTTCTGTCGGGTGTGCCGAGAGCAGAGCGCCAAATCCTCTAACAGATCCTGATAAATTAAGATAGCACAGCTTATTGGAGAGCACACCATACAGGCCAGACGCTTATGAATAAAAGTTTGAACACACTCCAGGGTTCTGATGCATTCGGCTGATCAATAATTGAGATTAACACACAAAAAAAAGAGGCACGGAAAGGTTTAAACACAAGTGACGCTGAAAAGATGCTTCACAGTGAATTGACACCGGTGCCGATTTAAAGAGTTCATCCTGTCGAAACATGAAATATACACGCTCAGTATTTTAAATTCACCTTTCTGCAGGAATTGACACAGAATCCTTAAATCACCTATTTTCTCAGGGAGGTTTGGTGAAGGCAGGATGAGTTGCCGTGGCGTTCCGGCATAGAGCGAGGGGGAGGGACAAGGGGCGGGGCCACCGGGGACAAGGTGTTTAAATTCAGACAGGTGAGAGTGAAAGTACAGCAGATCTCTCAGAGCTGTGGTCTCCCTTCACTCTCACCTGAGCCAGGAACAGGTAAGAAACAGGATACAGGGTGTGTCCTCACAGGACACCGTACTGTTTGCTCGCTGCTTTTTTAACTGTAACTGTTCAAGGATGTTTTTTTTCTACTTTCTCTCTCCTAATCTCAAAGTTTATTCTGTTTTACCTGCATGTACCTCCTGCTTCACCTGTTCCAGTTTGTCCGCAAAGATGATCAGAGCAGTGCTGTCCCTCCTCCTGGTCCTGGGGGCCATTTCCTCCGCCTTTTCCGCCGGTGACAAAAAATACATCCCCAAGACCGGAAAGAGGATCCCCCAGACCCTGTCTCGAGGTGTGTGACACACCTGAGCTTTAATGGTTTCATTATTTAATACAAAGGTACAGCAGAGAGTCACAGTGAGTGTGTGTGTGTGTGTGTTTCTGCAGGCTGGGGTGATCAGCTGATCTGGGCTCAGACGTATGAGGAGGCTCTATACTGGTCCAGGTCCAAGTAAGTCTGACCTGCAGGTGTCCATTAGACTCAGGTGTTCACGGATCTGACGTTTAAATTGTGATTTTTTGTTTTGTTTTGTTTCAGGAACAAACCTCTCCTGGTCTTGTTTCACCTGGAAGATTGTCCTCACAGCCAAGGTGAGTCTCTACCTGCTCACGTCTGTGACATCACACCTCTCCTGTTTGATATCATACCTCACCTGTAGACATCACATATCACCTGTAGACATCACATCTCACCTGTAGATATTACATCTCACCTGTTTGATATCATACCTCACCTGTTTGATATCATACCTCACCTGTAGACATCACATATCACCTGTAGACGTCACATCTCACCTGTTTGATATCATACCTCACCTGTTTGATATCATACCTCACCTGTAGACATCACATATCACCTGTAGACATCACATCTCACCTGTAGATATTACATCTCACCTGTTTGATATCATACCTCACCTGTTTGATATCATACCTCACCTGTTTGATATCATACCTCACCTGTAGACATCACATATCACCTGTAGACGTCACATCTCACCTGTTTGATATCATACCTCACCTGTTTGATATCATACCTCACCTGTAGACATCACATATCACCTGTAGACATCACATCTCACCTGTAGATATTACATCTCACCTGTTTGATATCATACCTCACCTGTAGACATCACATATCACCTGTAGACATCACATATCACCTGTAGACATCACATCTCACCTGTTTGGTATTACATCTCACCTGTTTGATATCATACCTCACTTGTAGACATCACATATCACCTGTAGACATCACATCTCACCTGTAGACATCACATATCACCTGTAGACATCACATATCACCTGTAGACATCACATCTCACCTGTAGACGTCACACCTCACCTGTTTGATATCATACCTCACCTGTAGACATCACATGTGCCATGTTTGATCACACTTCACCTGTGGGACACATTACACCTCGCCTGTAGAAAACACTCCTCACTTGTAGAAAACACTCCTCACTTGTAGAAAACATTCCTTACCTGTTTACCATCTCACCTGACCTTCGTCACCTGTGTGTCCTCCTGCAGCAATGAGGAAAGTCATTGCCAACAGCTACGAGATCCAGAAGATCCTCGATGAAGAATTCATTGTCCTCAACCTGGTGGTGAGTAACTCACGTTTTCTGTTTGATGATAATAATTAAATTTTTAACTAAAATCATTATGATTGTTATAATGTTTTAAAAGAGTACAGTTAATTATGAGTAAACCAGTCGGTTTGGGAGGAAACATCCTCAGCGACTGTTTGCAGAGTTTAAATAAACAGTCAAACAAACATCCAACTGTCATCGACGTGAAGGTAAGGTGTTACTGCGCACAAAGGTGTGACGTCACCTGTCTGACGGTGAGCACCTGAAGGCAGAGAGGAGTTTACCTTTGTTTTGATTTCCAAGAAATGGGTTTGAATAAAATATTTTTTTTTTCTGTTTCAGTACGAAACCACAGATAAAAACCTGACGCCAGACGGACAGTACGTCCCCAGATTCCTGTTTGTTGGTAAGAAAAAAAAGCTCTCATAACGATCGGGTTATTAATCACCTGTTACACAAACAGATCGGCTCCTCCAGGTGTAACGACCTGTCGTCATGTTCACACTGTGACCGTCTTTATGACACGTTCAGTGTTAATGTTTCCCATTACAGTATTTACACTGCAGATTAATAAATATATTAATTTAATTTAACTAATAAATACACTGCAGATTAATAAGTATATTAATTTAATTTCACTAATAAATACACTGCAGATTAATAAGTATATTAATTTAATTTCACTAATAAATACACTGCAGATTAATAAATATATTAATTTAATTTAACTAATAAATACACTGCAGATTAATAAATATATTAATTTAATTTCACTAATAAATACACTGCGGGTTAATAAGTATATTAATTTAATTTAACTAATAAATACACTGCAGATTAATAAATATATTAATTTAATTTAACTAATAAATACACTGCGGGTTAATAAGTATATTAATTTAATTTAACTAATAAATACACTGCAGATTAATAAATATATTAATTTAATTTCACTAATAAATACACTGCAGGTTAATTCAATCAGTGTTTGATGTTGTTAACTTTAACGTCCTTCTGAGCTGCACTCATTCAGAGTTTAAATGACGTATAAAGCTAGTAACTTTGGTTGAACAGCGCTCCATGTGGCCACACATGGCTATTACAGTATTATGCTTGAACATAATAAAGGGTCACAGACTGAAGGGGTTTAAACTGATCATTAGTTATAAAAACATCGTGTTATTTCTCCTGTCCAGAGTCAGAGCTCGTGAGAATATTCAAATGTTTTATGTATGACCTTTGACCCGTCCGTGTGTGTCTTCAGATCCCTCCATGACCGTGAGGGCCGATATTGTTGGTCCGTACGGTAACCGCTTGTACGCCTACGAACCCCAAGACCTGGATGTCTGTAAGTACCGGAGCACACCTGAGCAGAAGGATGTTGTTAATGATGATGTGTTGGTGACATAACGCCTCCTCTCCCTCAGTGAAAAAGAGCATGGAGAAGGCGAAGAAGCTGCTGAAGGTCGAGCTGTGATTGGACGGAGGAGCGGAGGAAAACATGCTGTCGGTTCGTACCCCGCAGCACGAAGCACTGGAACGTTTCTCATCTTCGTCCTTATCATGAATTTCTTCTTTGTTAATGTTACTGTTCATCCAAAATGTCTTTTCAATAAATATGGAACTCTTCAAACAGTCTGTTCTGTTTTCATTTACACCGGAGAGCACAGTGAGAAAACATGACATCTTTATTGATCCAACGTCCTCTCACATGGTCATATGGTAGATTATGGATAATAATACTGGCAGATTTACGTAGTCAAATGTTATTGGTCAGATTTTGCCAACCATCATTAATTTACATCATTAGAGATAAACCATTTGACTTCTTAACTTGTAATAAAAAATTATTCTATGACAGGACTTGATCCGTCCCTTTACTACCTCCTTAAGTCTGCATTTGGGGCGGCAGTAGCTTAGTCCGTATGGGACTTGAGTTGGGAACCGAAGGGTCGCCGGTTCAAGACCATGATATGAAAGTTGGTCTGGTAGCTTGAGAAGTGCCAGGGCACTTTCTGAGAACTGCCGAGGTGTCCTTGAGCACTGAACCCCCAACGCTGCCTGCATAGCAGTGTGTAGCAGCCCCACTCTGACATCTCTACACTAATGCATGTCCGTGAGAAGCATTGTTCTAAATAACAGAGAGTAAACCAGAATTTCCATCAGATTAATACACATATATAAAATAATTAAAAAAATATATATATGGTGACTTTACAACGATATTACAAATATCCATTTACAATACAGAAGGCACACAACAGATTTCACCACCACAGCAGCCACAATCTACGCATCTGTCAGACCACACGCAAACACACGTCTTTTGAATCACCATTTGAAGATTTACTGTGATCTCCCGATCACAATAATCCAACAAATACCATCCTGCTGCATCGACAAGGGTCCCCACGATCCAAATCCAGTTTAAAGATTGAATTAAAAAACATCCACAAAGATCGGCGGATTGCTTCCAATTTTCCACATCTTTCCCCACTGTATTTTCTGTAATAATTCATTTTTAGGATTCAGTTTATTTGACTGCGATACATCAAAATTTCGGCCGCGCTCTTACATCGCGTCCTCTTTACTGCGTGAATTTCAGTTTCCCCTTACAAACAGTAACGTCTAGTGTTGGAGGTGGATAAAAGGAAGTGAGGCGTCTTGACGAGCTGGTGACTCAAATCACAACACTCAAACAGGGCTTGTTAATAAACGGCTCGCGATGAGCTTGAAACTTTTTTTCTCCGGTGTTGACACAAGTCAAAGCTCAACATTTCAACCATGGATACGGATATTATTAACGCTCCGTTATCTCCACTTTGTAATACAAGCTAACGAGCTCTGCTGAGGGAGAGAAGTGAGTGCCAGGGCCTTTTAGAGCCTCCCTCCTTCCTCGTCCTACGTTAGCGACAGAGAGTAAAATAGAATACAGGAGGGTCGGGTATGAACGGCGTGCTGCGTCGCTCGCGGGCAGTTAAGACATTAAAATAGGAAACAATAGCATCAAGCTGATTTTGTCGCTGACGCTCATTTGGCCAATGGTCAGATAGAAGTGATTGTACCCGACCTAAAAAGCCTCTGCATGTTTCTAATAAGCTCCACGAGCAGAAACATGTTCAAACTAGGATCAATATTGGAGATGCTTTTTGAAAAATGGAGAGAGGTTAGAACACAGAAAGGTTTACAGACCGATGCAGAGCTGGCTAAACACTGAAGCTTCAGTGTCCACCACATGGCGACCTGAGAGAGCATCCACTCTAGAGATGAAGGGGCGGGGGGAGACAGCTCTCTACAATGTTTAGAATTTAGACTGCAGTACCCATTTTAAACACTAGGGGTCAGAGTTACATATTTCTCCTATTGAGCCACACCTGTGGAATGTTTCTAAACAGTGAAGTAATCACGTTAAATCAGTGTGTGTGAATAAACTTTATTAGTTCGAGCAGATGATTGAGCTTTGTTCCCTTAATCATCGTCATGAGAGAGATTTAGATTATTATTGATGTTTCATAAGAGCTTTTCACAATAAGAGCGTTCATATTTACAACATTACTGATGAGGATTATGATGATCAGACATCACTGTTTCCTCCACAAAATCCTTAACGCGCACGCACGCACGCACGCACGCACGCACACACACACACACACACACACACACACACACACACTTTATACATGGGTGGATCATCCTCTGAAAGCCGTGGGTGACCTCATATTAATAAGTTAAAAAACATATATAAAACATGTGCTGAGTGTGTGTCAGTGATATTGTTAATGTTATGTGTGTCTGTGTGTGTGTGTGTGTCACACCTGTGCACGCTGACACACACTTAGGAGAGTGTCAGAGTGTTATTGATCACGCACGCACGCACGCACGCACGCACACACACACACACACACACACACACACACACACACACACACACACACACACACACACACACACACACACACACACACACACACACACACACACACACACACACACACACACGCACACTCATATTAAACCAGCAGCATCAGTAGCATCAGTGGACACACACACAGGTGTGTCTGGTCCGTTGTGGGGAGGTCAGTATGAGGGGGGGTCACAGGAAGGCGCTGGGATTGGCTCGAGGGTCCTTCTGGTTCCTGTAATGATAAGCCAGCCACACCCCCACGACCTGACACACACACACACACACACACACACACACACACACACACACACACACACATTTTACAATATTTGATTACTACCTCATCATCTGACACCTGTTACAGCTGTTATGACACCTGTTACAGCTGTTATGACACCAGCTGTTATGACACTTGATACAGCTGTTATGACACCTGTTACAGCTGTTGTGACACTTGTTACAGCTGTTATGACACTTGTTACAGCTGTTATGACACCTGTTACAGCTGTTATGACACCAGCTGTTATGACACCAGCTGTTATGACACTTGATACAGCTGTTGTGACACCTGTTACAGCTGTTATGACACCTGTTACAGCTGTTATGACACCAGCTGTTATGACACTTGATACAGCTGTTATGACACCTGTTACAGCTGTTGTGACACTTGTTACAGCTGTTATGACACCTGTTACAGCTGTTGTGACACCTGTTACAGCTGTTATGACACTTGTTACAGCTGTTATGACACCTGTTACAGCTGATGTGACACCTGTTACAGCTGTTGTGACACCTGTTACAGCTGTTATGACACCTGTTACAGCTGTTGTGACACCTGTTACAGCTGTTGTGACACCTGTTACAGCTGTTATACCTGTTACAGCTGTTGTGACACCTGTTACAGCTGTCATGACGCCTGTTACAGCTGTTGTGACACCTGTTACAGCTGGTGTGACACCTGTTACAGTTGTTATGAAACCTGTTACAGCTGTTATACCTGTTACAGCTGGTGTGACACTTGATACAGCTGTTATGACACCTGTTACAGCTGTAGTGACACCTGTTACAGCTGTTGTGACACCTGTTACAGTTGTTATGAAACCTGTTACAGCTGTTATGACGCCTGTTACAGCTGTTATGAAACCTGTTACCGCTGTCATGACACCTGCTACAGCTGTTGTGACACCTGTTACAGCTGTTGTGACACCTGTTACAGTTGTTATGAAACCTGTTACAGCTATTATGACACCTGTTACAGCTGTTATGAAACCTGTTACAGCTGTCATGACACCTGTTACAGCTGTTGTGACACTTGATACATCTGTTATGAAACCTGTTACAGCTGTTATGAAACCTGTTACAGCTTCTAAAACACCTGTCACAGCTGCTATGACACCTGTCACAGCTGTTATGACACCTGTTACAGCTGTTGTGACACCTGTTACTTTCTCACCTCTGTGAAGCTGAAGAAGAGGCCGATGCCCCCCGCAAACCGCAGAGCCTCTCCTGCATGCTCCTGGATCTTCTCTGCACACGGCACACACGCATGGTTCGGAAAACACACCTGGGTAACACACACACACACTTTTGAAACTTCACAGACTGTGTCATCATAAACACAGGTGAGGGTATGACATCATGCCAGACAGGATACAGGTGTGTGACATCACGCAGGCATGAGGCAGGTGGACTCACAGCTTCACAGGTGTGGTTGTTGTCCACCTCTCTGAATCCACAGCAGTTTAAACTCTTCTCCACGTCTCTCTGAGTGCTCTGAGAGTTATTCCAGCCGACCTCCAACAGCTCCTCCTGCAACACGTACGTACACACGCGCACACACACACACACACACACACACACACACACACACACACACACACACACACACACACACACACACACACACACAGGTGTACCGTGTATTCAACGCTACATGTTGTATGAGGTATGAAATGTAATAAATGCGACCTGCTGCTCCGTGTGAGCGGTGATGTGACTCAGATTAATAATTAAATCGAGTCACATTAATCAGACTGAAACAACAAAGAAGCTTCACATGAACGTCATGAGACCGAGAATGTGTGTGTGTGTGTGTGTTTGGCTGATCCGGGATCATTTGTAACGAACATAAAGTTAATCTAAAGACGAGAACCAAGACCCAAGTCTTAACCAGGAGAAAGTAGTGAACCAGCAAATCAATCGATGAGCCTCTCAGCTTATTCATATTTGATATACATACAAAAACATACAGAATACATACAGGATACTGTTAGGGCTGTGTAACGATTACATTTTTTGAAATGTTTGAAATCCCTTTATTTTGAATTTAAAAAAGTTTTATCATGCTTTTATTTTGTTTTTTTAAATGTGTTTAGCTAAGGGTAATTTCCCCTTGTTTGAATACAAACCTGCTTTTATTTTGAAAAAAATAAGAGACTTGTGGTAGACTGAAGGTTACTTAACATATATTAGGGCTGACAGCATTAATGTGATATGGTCTGAAATGAATGCATTAATCTCATTTTATGTTGTCCCTTCAGGCTCTCCGTAGATAGTCGTCCTCAGTGTCTCCCTGTAGTCTCAGTGATGTAAAAGAAGGACATTGCTGCATCTTTGAATGTCTCATTTCACTTTAACAAACTCTCAGACAGCTCAGCTGACAAGTCCAACGTAATATCCACCTTATAACATCACACATTGACCTTTGTTACCGTTCCTTTGAGCTGTCTGACGTCAGTTTGGGATCCCTAACCACTTCCTGTTTCTGCGCTTAAGTTAATTTCTTAACCTTCCATCTACAGGAAGGGCTGTACTTTATTTCAAAATAAAAGCATGGTTGATTCAAACAGCAAGTAAAAAAACTCTCAGCTTAAGACAGTACAAATTTCAGAATAAAAGCCTTACAAAATCAGTTTTCAAATGTGAAATATTGAATTTCAAAAGCTGCAATAATCGCGATTAAAACTTGAAATTTAGCTAATTTCTGTACAGATGTTTTTTTCCCCTTGAGTTCAGCCTCACAGGATGACTGGGGCTTTCTTTGGTCTTTCTCGTGTTGTCTTGAACTGAGGAATCATCTTACCCCACAAAGTTTATTTAGTAAATGGCATTTCACTGTCTCCTCTAAAGGCACGATAACGACCCCATGATGGAGAAAAGCTGCTCTGGGTCAAACCGCTTCTCACCTGCTGTTCTCTGTTGACGGCCAAACAGGCGCTGGAGACAGAAAACTGAACGATGAAGACCATGAAGAGGACGATCATGTACTGTGACCCGACTGTGAAGGAACAACAACACAAAAACACACACACATACAATAACACTCCAGTGTGTGTGTGTGTGTGTGTGTGTGTGTGTGTGTGTGTGTGTGTGTGTGTGTGTGTGTGTGTGTGTGTGTTGTGGTGTGCGAAATTGGACACTGCTCTGGATCCTGTTTCATTTCATTAATAAATTATCAGAGAACAGATTTTCCAAAACACAGAGCGGAGTGAGCTCAACATCATTAACATACATTTAATTATCACGTTTTTATTTATAATGATCAGTTGAATTATTCTAGACTAAAACACACACACACACACACACACACACACACACACACACACACACACACACACACACACACACACACACTGAAGGATACGAAGAAGAGGAGGACCTGGTGGTGCTTCATCGCCCCTATGAGTCCGGCCACAGCCACGAGGAAGAGGAACACCCCGACCCCTACAACCCCACCGACCACCTGGAAGCTGGAGACCAGACCGAACCACATGCCCCAGACCGCGATGCCGACCAGGAGCAGACTCACCATCTGCACAAGCACACACACACACACACACACACACACACACACACACACACACACACACACACACACACACACACACACACATACACACACACACACACACACACACACAAACACACGCACAAATATTCATATAATCAAAAACACACAGAGGTCTTAAACCTGATTATTTACACACTAACACTGTGAATAAATTATTGAATTCATAGAGTTTATCAATATATATAAGAGCCTCTCGTCACTCACCACATACAGGATGTTGAGCGCGCACAGACAGGTTTTGGAGCACGTGAATCCGGCAGCACCCATCTTTAAAAAAAATCAATAAAAATCTAATCGATAAAAAATTAAATATTTGTTTCTGACCATGAAATCCTCGGAGACTCGATCAGCTGATCGTTGGTCTTCTGTGTGAGCTGGAAGCTGACACAAGCACGAGGACTCCGGAGGTGAGACATGGCGCCTTCAAAATAAAAGTCCCAGGAGAGCTGTGTCCGTCCTGCAGGTGAAGACAGACGGAGATAACACACAGTAACAATGTTTGAGTTTCAGCCTTCAAAACTCCTGTAAAAAAAAAAAAAAAAAACTGTGTTCATCAAACTGTGTTCAGTGACATGTTTGAGAATTAATGATCAATGATTTAATAAATAAAGTAACCATTAAAACTCTGATTTCAATAGTTTTAAATGAACTGTTTAATTAATGTTAATAAATAAAACAATAATATCAAAAACTGGGCTTTTTTCAGTGTAATAAATCAAAACATAAAACATCTTGCGATTTTATTTTGAAGGGAGAAACCCTGAACTCCGGTGGTTGATGTGGTCATGTCTATAGACCATAGACCGTATGACTCATTGAGGGGCGGGGTCTGGGAGCTTGCAGCCCTCGGATTGGCTGCAGACAGGTCCTGTTACTTCCCTTATAAAACAGAGAGCATCACATATCATCCGGTTATTGATCAGATCTTTCATTAGATTATCAAACAGATAATTAATCACATTATTGATCAGGTTACTTTACATGCTCAGAGATGACACTGTTAGCGTCAGTAGCTGGATATAAATGTGACACAGCTCTGGATCAGTGGCAGAGTGGGTCATCTCTCAGCTGGAAGGTCGAGGGTTCGATCCCCAGCTCCTGCAGCAACATGTCCGATGTGTCCTTGGGCACGACACTTAACCCCAAGTTGCTCCCGCTTCTTCATCGTCGGCGTGTGAATGTGAATGAATGGGATTAGTTACTTCTGATGGACTCTTTACTCAGCAGCCTCTAACATCAGTGTGTGAATGTGTAGGAGTGACCTGTGGTGTAAAAAGCACTTTGAGTAGTCAGAAGACTAGAAAAGAAAAACACACAAGCTCAAGTCCGTTCGCGCGTTCACTGGGAATTTTTCCTGCTGCATTCTCACATCAACTCACACCGCTTTTGAGCGGAAGAATTCACCTGGGTCAACTCGGGGCTGGCAGGAAAAATTCTGGATAAGTCGGAGTGAAAAGTTCAACTGTTTGCGTTCACACATGCAGCTCACCCAGGAAAAAGTCAGAAGGTTTTCAGGAGTTTTGTGCTCGTGTGAAAACACCATGTGACCAGTTTACTGACAGGAAGTGGTCTTCTTATATCATTAACCCCACCCACCCCACCCTCTTCATCTGAGAGTTCACTAACAGGAAGTGGTATTTTCTTATATCATCACCCTCCCCCCTCCCCCATGTGTGGTTTACTCCAAGGCAAGCTGCTTCCCTCTGAAGTCCCTCAGTCCACCTGCTGACCTCCAGCTGCAGACCTCCACCAGGACCACATCAGACCACTACTTTAGCCCACTTTTGGACCAGCTTTGGACTGGTTTGCTGAGGATGGCGGAGGCTCAGAGAGGAGACCTGTCAGACTCGGAGAGGAGGATCCTGCAGGTCGTCTGTGAAGGTGAGTCACTTCACTGTAAAGATGCCGATACTAAACTGACTCGGTCTCATTTGTAGAGAGATAACGTGGTTTAACATTTACAGTCTGAACTCAGAGGAGACTCATTTAAACTCCCGAGGGAGCTGCCGTCCAATCAGCTTTCAGTGTTCTTTGCACCTAATGAAATGCTTAAAAAAAAAGGTTTTACCACAGTTTAACCCTTTAAAGATGAGATTAGATTAGACAGGTACATTTACCTTTCTGTGCATTCCTCCCAGAGTCAGCTGTACAAAAACTAGAAGAGCAATATGAAGATAAGAGAGCAGAAAAATACAAAACACAGAAATGTAAACTGTAAGAAAAACGGTGCACTTTTAAAAAACTGTAAAAGGAAACTCTGTACAATACAATAAAATAATTCTTCCTGTCCTGTGAATTAGTACATCTATTATTGCACATGAGATTTTTGCACACTGATTTAAAAACAAAATGAAACAAATTTGATTTAATATTTTGGAGACATCTGCATCTCTGGGTGTATTAAACTTTATGAATACATCGGGATATCACTGCACCTTAGACACTTACTGAACGGCCGAGCTGCTAACTGAATGCTGCTTTTCTCATTTCCTCTCATCCGCTCTTTTTTTTACTTTATTATACCTGAGATGTTTAGATGTTTTGATAAGAACTGATCTGATCACTGAGTAGATTTTTAGGTACATTCATGTGTCTATATGTTGCATGTTTTCTGTCTTGTGGCTGAGAGAACATGTATGCAGATACATGAGAGAAATAACAAATGAACAGGATCTTGAACGCAGCTCACTAATTATGAACACGCACAGAGAGCTCGCTCTATGGGTTCTGCCTGCGTATACAGCACATCAGTGGAGACACAAATGAGATATTTCTCGGGTATTTTCACCGACTCTGAAGAAAAAAGTCTGTGATCCTTCAGTCTGGATGTTTACTGGATTGCTGCAACATGCTGAGTAACTAACTCATAATTTGTGACTTATTTTACTGTGAAGTCATGTTGAAAATGTGAGAATCATACATGAAACTTCAGTTATATAAGGGGAATTTGTTGTTATAATTTTATGCATTTTGTGTTACATAAAGCAATATGTTCTATTTTGCATATTCATTTAATTAATATTACTTTAATTGCAGTAGTCACTGATGCAGTGCAGGGTATACACAGTGATTTTTGAGCCTCTAGAGTACACCTCTAAATCTCCCCTGATTCACACCATTTATTGATTGACTATATTGAGTAGTTTGCTGCAAGTTTTTCCTCGGATGGTGAGGGGATGACCCTCCAACTCGGTCTCTAATTGATTAATTAACGTACTAACTGAATGTGCACATGTAACTGTTTAAAACAGAGGACGTTTATCCTCTGCTGGACAGGTCACTCCCAACTCATACAGGGGGAAATGAAGAGTATACCACTCCACTGACTGTAATGCAACTACGTATAGGCCTATAGTTGACTTAATGGATGTCACCAAAACTGATCCATTTAGAAACGATAAACGCCATAATGTTGTTATTTTGGGAACATTTTTAATTAGCGACTATTTTGTTTTCCTCTGTTTTTGTTTATTCCTTGTTGTTGTTCTTGTTTCTCAAGTTTCATTTTGTCATTTGCATCCTCATTGTTTCTCTGTTTCCCGTCTGTTTTTCTGAGTTTAGTTTTCAGTGTTTCCTGTTTTATTTTGTAGTTTATGTGTATCATGTCTGGGGTCTCGTCTTCCTGCCTCTGTGTGTTTCCCTCCAGGTTTGACTGACCTGTCTTCACCTGTGTCAGCGTCTGTATGACAAATTGAGCTTTTCTCTCCTTCTGTTTCTCTTTCATCTCATCTCCCTGTGAGACGAGATGAAGCCACAGTAGGCTACTATGAATCTCTGCTTTCAGGGTTAAACATGATGTGATGTTTTTATGAAGATTTATTTTTTTGCAACTTTTGAAGCCGTCATCGTAGCGAGACGGTAGAGAGTGACGTCAGGAAACATCAGGATGTAAAGTGTAAAATGTCGAGGGTCAGTAGACGGCTGTTAGGACCGTCGTCTTGCACACCTTGACGTTTGTTTTTCAGTTTATGATGTTCAAACTTGAGTCACATTTTAAAGGGTTTTGTTTGTTTTTCAGGAGACGTTCAGGAGGCGGCCGAGCTGCTCGATAACAACGATGTACGGATCAACTGTCTGGACGAGGTACACAGATAGGGTGCTTTATGTTCTTCACACCAGCGTGTCTTAAATTTGTATTCTCCTGTAATGAAATAATGAACATTCAGACTGTAACCCAGAGGACCCCTCCCCTCCACGCCTTCTGCTCCTCCCACAATGCACCTCTGCTGCTGTCACTCTGTCAGTGTGACATATGTTCTCTTTGTGATTGAAACATATGGAGACGACTCTGAGAGCTGAAGGATAAAAGAGACAAACACTTCAAGTAGCTCCCAGACGCTGACTGTCACAAACAGCTGACAGCAGCACCTGAACACACCACAGAGAGAGAGGTTACTCAAGAGACACCTGAACGCACCAAAGAGAGAGTGGTTACTCAAGAGACACCTGAATGCACCACAGAGAGAGAGGTTACTAAAGAGATACATGAATGCACCACAGAGAGAGAGGTTACTTAAGAGACACCTGAATGCACCACAGAGAGAGAGGTTACTTAAGAGACACCTGAATGCACCACAGAGAAAGGTTACTCAAGAGACACCTGAATGCACCACAGAGAGAGAGGTTACTTAAGAGACACCTGAATGCACCACAGAGAGAGAGGTTACTCAAGAGACACCTGAATGCACCACAGAGAGAGAGGTTACTAAAGAGATACATGAATGCACCACAGAGAGAGAGGTTTCTCAAGAGACACCTGAACGCACCACAGAGAGAGAGGTTACTAAAGAGACACCTGAACGCACCACAGAGAGAGAGGTTACTCAAGAGACACCTGAATGCACCAAAGAGAGAGAGGTTACTTAAGAGACACTTGAATGCACCACAGAGAGAGAGGTTACTTAAGAGACACCTGCATGCGCCACAGAAACATTTAAGTTGACTTACACTTGAATGCACCACTGATATATATATATATTTATAAACCAAAAGGCACCTAACGACACCTGAACACACCACAGAAACACATCAGTTGACAGGCACCTGAACAAGCCACAGAGAGAGGTTTCACAAGTGACACCTGAACGCACCACGCCATGTTAAACAGCGGCTGTGAGTGATTGACCGTCATCCCTTCAAAAACCCTTCGTCTCTGTCGACGCAGGTAAACTGCAGAAGAAGAACGAGATGATGAAGCAAAGTCTGAATAAAATATTATTGTATATTATTGTATTGTAACAAAAAGCAGAAACAGCGTTTTATTTTATTGTGAAAAACACAAATTTATGTAGTGGGCTACATAATAAAAGTTGAATTTTAAACTTTCAACAGTATATAACTGGAATTATCGTCATTATGAGAAACGTCTTAACGCACAATGAGATTCACTTTGGATCAAAACACCGCTGATGTGTGTGTGTGTGTGTGTGTGTGTGTGTGTGTGTGTGTGTGTGTCTGTGTATACAGAACGGGATGACTCCTCTGATGCATGCGGCGTATAAAGGGAAGGCTGACATGTGTCGTCTGCTGCTGCAGCACGGAGCTGACGTGAACTGTAACCAGCACGAGTACGGCTACACGGCGCTCATGTTCGCCGGCCTGTCAGGTAAAAAAAAAAAAAAAACTATGATTATCTGACGAGTGTGAAGTTTAGAGTCATGCTTCCTTAAGTTGAACTTTTCCTGTTCTCATTCTTCTGCTGGACATTCAACCTGACGCAGGGAAGACGGACATCACCTCCATGATGCTGGACGCTGGAGCAGAGAGAGACATCGTCAACTCTGTCGGACGAACCGCCGCTCAGATGGCGGCTTTCGTAGGTCAGAAACACAAGATCATATTAAATATATATACACACCTTTTATTTATACAGGCGGTAACACTCCCCCACCCCAAACCTGACCTCGACCCTTCTCCTCCAGGTCAGCACGACTGTGTCACAGTGATCAATAACTTCTTCTCCCTGAAGAGGCTTGAGTACCACACCCGCCCTCAGGGACTAGAGAGAGAGCCCAAACTCCCCCCCCACCTGGCCAGACCCCTGTACAAGATCATCATGACCACCAACCTCAACCCGGTTAAGGTGAGGAAGCGAACCAGCTGCTAACTCACCCATAGGTTCACCAGCATGTTATTGACCTTATTTTTCCATCTTCATAAGAAGGTGAAAACCTGATTATTTGTTCTGGAATAGTTAAATCTCCATATTGATTTGCACTTGCCTGCAGGCACAAGGACATTTTCAGGCTCACATCCCCACAGAGCGCTGGTTCTGGAACCAAACTCCTGGAGAGGGGGCGACTTCTAAAAATGAGATAGTCCAGCCGTCTCACTTTTAGAAGTCGCCCCTCATTTGTCAGGCCGGGAGGGTCATTTCTTTGTGACTGCAATTTAGAGGGAGAGAATCTCTGAATGATGGCGCTATCACATAAAAGTCCCGAAAAGCTTCCAGGAATATTCAGAGTGAGCAGCACTTTGAGGAACTCCTCAACCTGATCAGCATGGTCCTCTGATGAGGAGGCGATTTGATCCAAGTGAGGTTCTGAACCTTTATCCTTGGCAGAAGTCAAGAAGCTCCTCAGTGGCAGAACACCAGGCAGCAGGTTCGCCCTGAGTTTGCTTTTATCCAGTCTTCACGAGTTTTGTGGGCTCTGCAGCCGAGTGTAAATCTGTCACATGATAGTCAGAACCTTCCAGTCTGAGGCCACGAGTCTCGGCTGGAAACGGGGATTTCCCTCTCTGGATGTTCAGGTATCCCCGCGTCTCGTTCACCGTGGACGAGTTAATGCCGGCGTTGTTATCTCCGACAGTTTAGTGTGTCTCACCTCGCGCCCTCTAACCGTCGCTCTCTTCTGTCAGATAGTCCTGCTGGTGAAGGAGAACCCCGTTCTGGTGGACGTGGCGGCTCTGGAGAAGTGTTACCAGGTGATGGACCTGCTGTGCAAGCAGTGTGTGACGCAGCAGGACATGAACGAGGTGCTGGCCATGAAGATGCACTACATCAGCTGTGTGCTGCGGAAATGTGTTTCCTTCCTGCAGAAACGAGACGACAAGCTGGACGCCCTCGTCAAGAAGTGAGTCTAGAACTTAAAACCAGCAGGTCGGACTGGTCACATGTTGGGACCAGCACTGAACTGGAATAACACATTGGACTCGTTGTAGACGAATAACAAACACCAGTATCTCTCGTTTGTCCTGGTCTCAGCCTGCTCAAGGGACGGGACAGCGATGGTTTCCCGCAGTACCAGGAGAAGTTCATCAGGGAATGCATCCGGAAGTTTCCGTACTGTGAGGCCACGCTGCTGCAAGAGCTGGTGAGGAGCATTGCACCGGTAGAGATTGTAAGTGAAGAGGACGAGTAGCGTGCTAAAGAGCAGTGTTGGCAGCAGCTGATGGTGTAGAGGGTGACAACTGAGTGGACGCTCCTCTGTTTAATCTCTGATGTCGCTTCCTGTTCCCAGGGCAACGACCCCACGGCGTTCTCCGTGCTGAGTCAAGCTCTGATGGGTCAGATGGCGCTGGTGGACGCTGATTACTGCAACACGTGTGGGGAGAAGGGCGCCGACAAGAGGTGCTCCCTCTGCAAGGCTGTAAGTCGGAGTTGTAGTTTTTGGAGTTGTAGAACGATTCGGGGCGCCAGTGGTTAGTTTGCGCGTCCAATGTGTGCATCATATCAGAGGTCACGTAGTATGCTTTAGAGTGTGTGTGTTGGGTGCCTTCAGGTGAGCCTCTGTCTTCTGTGCTCTCAGGCGTTGTACTGCAGCCTGGCGTGTCAGAAGCTTCACTGGTTCACTCATAAGAAGATGTGCTACTCGCTGCAGGAGCAGGACGCCGACCTGGAGGAGGACACGCCCAGACTCAAACCGCTGAAAGGTCATCATCTCACCTGTTTGATGTGGAGAGTTTAGCGACTCTAAAAACCTTTAATCGAAATGTTTATGATTCTGTGTGAGGGATGTGAAGTCAGCTGTTTACTCCTGCTCCTGAACTTCATGCTAACACAGGCTAATGTTTCCATTTAGCACTTCACAGAGCTGTCTGTTCCCTCTTGTGTTAAAGAGGACATATTATCCCCCCTTCTCCACCTTTTCAAACAGTCCCCCTGTGGTCTAAATGAAACATCTGTGCTTTGGTCAAAATATAACATGAATCAAGCACCAGAGGAGGTTTGTGACCCTGTATAAACCAGCTCTCTCAGAACGCTCCGTTTTGGTGTGTGTGTCTCTTTAAATGCAATGACCCCCCCCCTCCCCGAGTTTTCCCGGTAGACATTACTCCTTCGCTAGTGAGAATAAAAATGGCGGACCTGCGCAAAAGTTTTGATCTAGGCTGGGGGTGGAGTCCACGGGTGGAGATACCAGGGGAGGGGAGGGGATTTTTATTTTTTTTACCAGAATCCCACTGTGACATCACAAGGAGAGCACATTTGAAACAGAGCATTTTTCGACTTATGCAGACCACAAACAAAGGACTGGATGGGTTTATTTCACAGTTTGTGGGTCAGTAGACATTCAGGTTACCCTCAGGTAAAGTGGATTTTTCATAATATGTCTCCTTTAAACTTCCTGTTTTTAGCCCTCATGCTAAGCTAGCCTCTGTGTTTCCTGTCAGATGATGAGAGCGACCTGGTGATGGAGACGGCGAACTTTCTGCAGGAGCTGTGTATGCGGGCGGAGGAGAAAGTGGCTGCAGTGGGGGGATGTCCTGCAGAGCTGCTGTCCTGTCCCTCCACACCAGCAGCCGGTCCGTCCTGCAAAGACTGAGAGCGGGTCTCTGAGAACCTGATGTCTTTAACCCTGAAGGACGCGAGTCCTCTCTCTGGGAATCTTCACGCGTCAGAGCCTGAACGGGGTTCATCCTGAGTCTGAGAAACCTCATCAACCACTCTGTTCGTCTCGTCAGAGTCCCAGTGTGAAGTTTGAAACTGAAGCCTGTTGTGAGTTTAAAGGTTCAAACTCGACGAGAAGAGAAGGATGATGAGCGGCCTGACGTAGCAGAGTGAAGAAAGCTGCAATACGACATTTGTTCTCTTTATTTACAGTATTTTTATAGGTTTGACATCATGGTGATTCTATGTGCAAAATGTCTGGATACATGATTGTTTAGATATGTTTAGATATGTAAGTGTTCTCATACATGAATAGATGTAAACAGTGTGTGTGTAAATTTATAGGTAGGTTTTTATACTGTATGTTTATATTACGGTGAGAGCTCATAGCTGAGGTGTCCTAAAGTTGTTTAATTATTAAAGTATCTTTCAGACTATAAAAAACATTTGAATAAATTCATATTTAATTCCTCCTGTAGTGTAACTGAGCTATGTGTGTCAATTACATTTTTAATCGTGTTAATCGTGATTTTATTCGCATATGAAAATACAAAATTGTGAGGCTTTTATTTTGAAATTTTATACTGTCTTAAGATGAGAGTTTTTTACTTGCTGTTTGAATTTTGTAATGTATCAAAAACATTTTAAAACATTAAATTATGATTCATGACATTCCTCCCTCAAAGAAGGTGAGATAACTCCAGTTTCAACACTAGATGGCAGCATTTTCCTTCTCATCTCTCTAGACCGAACTGTTCACTTTATGGTGGGCGGCAGGAAGGTGCAGTGATTAGTGACCTCACAGCATGAAGGTCTCTGGTTTGAATCTTCAGGTTGGGTGGGGGTTCGTCATCATCATCATCAATCAATCTTTATTGACAGACTCAGGAGTCTCCGAACTCATGTGGGTTCTCTCAGGGTTCCCACAGTCCACACACACGCTCGTCAGGTTAACGGGTTTGTTTATTTGTTTGAATTTGTCGGCTCTGTGATTGACAGGTGATCTGTCCAGGTGTAGCCCCGCCTCTCGCCCAATGACACCTGTAATCAGCTCCAGCCCCCCATGACCCCGAACAGGATAAAATATATAATAATGACGGGCCTTTAACACGTTCGACGCTTTTCAAAAGAAAGACACTCAGATGATGATGATGATGATGATGATGACGATGATGATGATGATGATGATGATGACGATGATGACGATGGTGATGAGGGTCTCAGGATGTAAAAGCCTCTCTCTCTCGCATGTGAACCGTTTTCACATATGCGCTACTGAAAATATCATTAAAATTTCAGGCTTGCTGCCCCTGAAATCTTCATGAGTTGGTTGTTCACACATGCTCAGGTGAGAGGTGGGCGGAGCCTCTGGAGGTGAGACGTGATCAACACAGAATTGGTGGATGGAGCAACAGCATCCACGCTCTTTTGTGGTGACGCTCTTTTTGCTTTTACTGTATATCAATGCCATGTGAAGTAAGACCCCAGAGATCCCACTGATGGCGCGCTGGACAGTCTATGGTCGTGCGCCGGTGTCAGGATATAAACATTTACGTGTCCTCCTGTTCGCTCGCCAGGCATTATCCTGAATATTTTCTGCTGCGTTCTCAGATGAAAACTCCCCCCAGCTTCACGCAGAGTCTAACTAGGGGGCTTGCAGGAACAAACTGGGTGAAGTCGATTGAAAAATCTGGCTGTTTGTGTTCACACATTGAAAATCTCAAGAAGTTTTCAGGATATTTGTGCAAGTGTGAAATACCGCCCCCCCCAAACCCCCTCCCCCCAAACAGACACACACTTTTCCTGAAATCACAACCCCCCCCCTCCCAACCCGTGTCTCCCTCAGAGAAGCATAAAGGGGCTCGATCTCAAGTTTCCGGTCTCTGAGATGTAAAAATTAGCGAGCACTCTTCAGGATCAGATGTCGTCTTCAGAGCCCCCCAGGTCCTTCAGGTCCCCCTCGCTCCCCCTCAAAGCGCCGTGCTGTGATGTGACAAACAGCTTTTTGGGGTAATTGGAGATCATCTTGACTCTGTACCTCTGTGTAACAATGATGGCAGGACCTGGACAGTTTTCAGTCGAATCAAAGGGGGAGACGGAGAGTGAAGTCATTGTCAGCTCTGGGAAACGTGTGTAAGGAGACACCTTGGGTCTGAGTGGCAAAGTTTCGGCAGGATGAAGGTGAGGAGGAGGCTTTGTCTGCCCACTGTATGATTGGACAATGGATGTGCAAATACATCATGATGATGGTGAGCTCATCACACAGCGTAGACTGCATGGGATCTGAACTTAGATCACACAGCGATAAAACTCATCTCGCTGCTAATTCATTTAAACCCACAAACAGTTCAGACATCAACTTTTAAAGAGGAAACATGTCAGCTTCATACAATCAGAAACATTCGACCCATCAACTGTCGCTAGGCCGAGCTTTCATTTGACGACGCGAGGTCGACGAATGCTGTTCACCCCAAGCAGCAACCTCCAGTGTGGGAGTGCAAAATCCTGCAGTTCCTCGAGTGTCCACTAGAGGCTGGCTGCAGAAGCACAGGAAGTCACATACACACCCATCAAAAAAGCCTGTTTTTACAGCTTAAATTAACATGTTTACAGCCTGGTACAAAAAAAATGAAATAGGTCTGATTAGCTCATGGCTCGATCAGCACACACTGTACGGGGGGTGAATGTTTTGACGACTCGTGATAAATGGACTTGAGCTTGTCTTGATACTCAAAGCGCTTTTACACCGCAGGTCACACCTACCCATTCACACACTGATGGCAGAGGTTGCCATGTAAAGTGAAGTAACTAATCCCATTCATACGCCCCCGACAAGGCAGCGGGGGCAACTTGGGGTTCGGTGTCTTGCCCAAGGACACATCGGAAATGTGGCTGCAGGACACGACCGACTCTGCCACTGAGCAACAGCCGCCCCTCACTCATTTTGATTTGGTGAAGGATAAGAGTTATTCACAATGTCTGACCTGATTGACAGGCGTGCACGACGGTTTGTCAAGAGAAGTGATACTCAACCCGAGGCTCTCGAGCCACATGTGGCCCATTTGGGACTAGTTGTGGCTCTTTTAGGTCCTACTTGGAAAAAAAAATCCTTAAAAAAGGGAAGTTTTTTCTTTGCAAGTCATGTCACCGTGTTTCCCACACACATTTGTGGCTCTTAAGTCTAACAAGGCTGAGTACCACTGGTCAAGAGGGTTAAAACCCTCCCCAGCTCTCAGTCTGTCATTAGGTTGACTGAAAGTTAGGGTGAGACAGCATTTCCAGTATGGAGACCGCCATCGATGGGACTCCAGCGCCCCCTGCAGGAACAGACGGGTGACGTCCCTCAGGCTTCAAACATTCATATTTACAAACTATCGTAAAAAGTTTTGAACTGCGATGCATGATGGTATATAAGATTTAAGATTTACTTTTATTGATTTCAGTTTTTACACTCTGTAAGTCATGAACACACACATAGGCTGAAATATATGCACACATGCAGAAACAGGATCCTGTGGACATGAACTAATGGAGAGAAGCCAGAGTGATGGAGCTGCCCACAGCGGGTGCTCCTGAGCTGATGGTGGGGAGGGCGTTTGGTGCCTTGCTCAGGGGCACCTTGGCAGTGCTCAGGAGGTGATCTGGCACCTCTCCAGCTACCAGACCAACTTCCACATTTGGTCTGCACTGGGACTTGAACCGGTGACCCTCTGGTTCCCAACCCAAGTCCCTACAGACTGAGCTACTGCCGCCCTAGATAGGCTGTATATATTGCTTGGATATTGACCATCGGTTGAACACTACTTTTCACAATGCAGTAAGGGATACAATGGCTCAGTGAGTGCAATAGATAGGGTATGAAGAACTGGGACACCACTACATATTCGTCTTTGCACCATAAAGTGATAAGTGTGATACGGACAGTCTGTGTGTTTGATGCTCGTGTTGAAGCTGTGATGTTGTGTTTTCATCCTTATGTTACAGCACTTTTATTCTTTGTGAGACCAGCTGAAGATTTGAGGCAGTTTTGATTCACTGAAGTATTTTTACATCACCCTGTTTTACAGTGTAATCTGTATTTTTTTCTAACAGAGCCTGTTGTTGCGTGTTGCTGCGTGTTGCTGCGTGTTGCTGCCTGCTGTTGCACGTTGATATGAGCTGAGTTTTTGTGTTTTTAATGCTCGCTGTGTTTTGCTCTTTCAGTCCTCTGAGTTGTAATTTTAGAGCATGTTGCTGCTAATGGACATTTCCAGAAGGTGAGATCATCCAGAGAGCGACAAGGCTATCGAGTGCAGCCGAAGCCTCACCTTACACCTGCTGAGGAACAAACAGTGCAGCTTTTATATCTCCTGTCTGCAGGGCTGTGTGTGTGACAATAAGAAACACTGTATCCTTAATGGACCATCGAGGAGCTACAGTATCAGCTACACATATTCCTGCTTCACTCCTGATGAGCAGTGACCTAATGGAAGTTGTTCAGTTTATCAATAACTATCATGTCAGTCATCACTTGTTGCTATTTTTTCATTGAGGAATCTTTTTGGTTTCCTGGAGATGTTTCTAAAAACGTTCTCTGTGTATCTCAGAGCTCTGAAGGCTCATCATCACTTATATAGAATCCCTTGTGGGACGCTCTTCTTTGTCCACACACAGATCACTGTTGTATTCTCCCTACATCAGTCAGGAACTTAAAATTGTTGGTCTCAGAAAAGTCTCCAAAAGTCAGAACTGAACTGGAGGAAAAAAGGTGTTTAAGTTTGCTCCCTCAACTAGGAACAAATTAGAAAAAGACCTAAAACTTAACAAGCGGCCTTCATTGGATTATTTTAAGAGTATGTTTAAAGACTTATAGGCAGACACATCTGGCTGTAGATGTTCTGCCTCTCAATACCAGAATAAGGACTTAACCCTGTTTCTGAAATCAGGATATGTTTTCTGCCTGCCCGCAGAAATGTCTGGGCCCCTGAAATCAATGTAGTACATAGGTACTGTTAGCGTTAGCCTCCTGGCTAAAATTAGCTCCCATCAGCCTTTGGAGCCGACTGAAATAAGTTTGTCCACGAGTTCTTGTCGGGGTCAAATGTCCAAGCCAGCGCCCTCCTCTTCTTCTTCTTTAATTTCTGGCATCCCCACTCTGTACAGGACCTGATTGGTTGCATTGTTTACAACATCACAAAACAGTTATGTTAACTGGGTGCGGACAAACACAAAACGAGATGCTCAAGTCCATGTCAACGCAATCATTTAGTATTTTTTATTCCATACACGCACAGCAGATGAAGACTTTAAAAACACTTTTGGGACTGACAAAACTCCTCTACAGTACAAATCTAGAGTCATTCAAATCAAGAAAAGTAAGAACTTCATATGCCATGAAAAACAATGTGCTAATGCAACATTCTGTTCAAGTTTTAAACCCTAAAACAGTCGAGCACAGTGATTAAAATGGTGTTTATTCTTGTCTCCCCCCTCCATAATAAGACGAGAGAGAGAAGGCGTGTGATCCTGCCTGTCTTTGTTTGACGAGGTTTTCTGAGCATTTCTCCTCTAACATCCTGCCTGAAAGAGAAGCACAGGTGTGTCTGCAGCACAGAGATTAACCTCTCTTTGACTGTTTGAGGCTTTTGACTGCACTGCACACATAAAGACAGACATCCAGCAGCAGAAGCGTTTCACAGCGTCAGGCCTCGGGACACTCGACTAAATGGACCTTTGTATTTTTCTATTTTGGTCTTTTTGAGCATGTTTACAGAAGAAGAATTTCTGCAGCGTTTCATGTGGCTTCCAGCCTCTCTTTGATGTGAACAACAAAACAAAAATGTCCCGCTCTTATGATTCATAGTAGAGGAAAAGGAAGATTAACACTTTGGGTTGAGGGCTTTATAACGTGGCTGTAACTAACAGAGACACAATAACATCGCAGTGAGATTTACTGCTGCTTGTTCTGGTCGGGATTGTTGCGCCTCTACTTCCTGACTTGTGATGTTTCATCTATAAACTTTAAGAGGGGAGCTCTGTCACCTTTTCAGACTCATGGGAACTTTGCAGGAAGAGTCTTTAGATTGTTGTGTTCAAAGACAAACAGTTGTCTCTGTAAATCTGAGACACCAGGATGTGTAGATCAATAGACATTTAATTATAGGTTTAGAGAGGTTTCAAAACCCTAAAGCAGAAATGTGTGAAGTCTAACTCACACAGGTAAGGATATTTTGTACCCACAAAGACCTCATCCTGACTCAACTTCAACGTCTGCCAACTCTGGAGTCCCTGCTGACACCTCAGCACTCCGCCTGTTGATCTCACAGTCTCACTAAACTTAAGAATCAAAGACAAGAGAGAACTCTGACAGAGGACAACATCCATTAGGAACATGTCAGAATTGATCTCGGAGGATTCAGGTTCTTCAGGGACTACGACCTTGAACCTCATAATTCCTCAGAACCCCCCACATGACCCCCAGGGGACACGATTGTAGGTCTTCTCCAGGTCCACAGACCACATGCAGACTACCACCACCACCACCTGAATGTAGTCCACAAGGGCGTTTTTAAGGTTTGGTTAAAACAAACTTTAGTCCGTTTGCCAAGTTAGTTCGGTTCATTTTGCGCCGGTGTGAGAGCTGTCAATCAAACCCTGGTGTGGACCAAACAACCGTACAGAGACCACTTGAAAAGGTGTACATTCATCCATCATCCATCTAATGATAAGTCCTCAGTGCACACCAAAGTTAGCCATGGAGTGCCACAAGGTTCAGTGCTTGGACCGATTCTTTTTACATTATATATGCTTCCTCTGGGTAATATTATGAGGAAACACTCCATACAGTTTCATTGTTATGCAGATGATACTCAGCTTTAAGTATCAATGAAGCCCGATGGCACCAGTCAGTTATGTAAACTAGAAACGTGCCTTAAGGACGTTAGGACCTGGATGACCAGAATGTTTTTGCTACTTAACTCAGACAAGACTGAAGTTATTGTGCTAGGCCCTAAAAACCTCAGAGAGACTTTTTCTAAAGATGTGACTGTCCTTAATGACATCAGCTTGGCATCTAGCACCACTGTTAGGAATCTAGGAGTTCTATTTGATCAAGACGTTTCCTTTAACTCTCACATCAATCAAATTTCAAGGACAGCCTATTTTCACCTTCATAATATATCTAAGATCAGGAATATCCTGTCGCAAAAATGATGCAGAAAAACTAGTTCATGCATTTGTTACCTCCATGTTGGATAATTGTAATTCTCTTTTGTCAGGGTGCTCTGGTAAGTCTCTAAAGACTCTTCAACTAGTCCAGAACGCTGCAGCTCGTGTACTGACCAGAACGAGGAAAAGGGACCACATTACTCCTGTGTTGTCTTCTCTGCACTGGCTCCCTATACAGTCTAGAATAGAATTTAAAATCCTCCTTCTCACTTACAAAGCTCTGAATGGCCAGGCACCATCTTATCTTAAGGAGCTACTAGTGCCGTACTGTCCCTCGAGAACATTACGGTCCCAGAATGCGGGCCTGCTCGTGGTACCTACAGTCTCTAAATGTACTATGGGAGGTAAAGCCTTCAGTTATCGGGCTCCTCTCCTTTGGAATCATCTTCCAGCCGGGGGCCGGGAGGCAGACACAGTCTGTATTTTTAAGAATAGACTTAAAAAATCCTTTTTGATAAATCTTATAGTTAGGGCTGGCAGCTCCTAGTTATGCTGCTATAGGCTTAGACTACCGGGGGAATTGGCACCTTGAGCTCCTCTCTCTCTCTCTCTCTCTCGCTCTCTCTCTCTCTCTCTCTCTATCTCTCTCTCGCTCTCTCTCTCTCTCGCTCTCTCGCTCTCTCTCTGTGCATATACAGTACATCATATTACTGCATGTATCTATCTGTAAATCTCAGTCACTAACCACCTATTTTCCTGGGAGCTCTTGAGCTCTCTTAGGCTCCTCGAGATCGTTGGTTGGCGGCCTGACCCCCCCCCCCCCCCACGGGATCGTTGATGGACCGCTTGCCTGAACAACTCAACGAGTTGACGCTATACAAATAAAAATTAATTGATTGAAATTGATCTATACATCCATCCGTCCATCCATCTATCCATCAATCCATCCATCCATCCATCCATCCGTAGGTACGTCCATCCATCCATCCAGCAGTTATTTTCTGCTACAATCACACATATCAAAGTTTGTCTCCTCCTGTTATTCAACATTCATGAACGTTTTGTTTTTAAACCTGTGGCACGTTTTTTTCACAGAGACCCATGTTCTCCCTCTCTCTCGTCTGCAGGTAACTTCCTGAATCTATTCACAGCTTTCAAAGTGACTAACATGAGCGGAAACAGGAGACAATGGAGGGTCTTAACATGTTACCGCAGCTGGAAGCCACCCAGCAGCCTGGAGGGGGGAAAGCTTCCCTTTCAAAATGAGACAAATTATGAAGAGCGGAGGTTTCCCTTTAAAACAAAAACACAGTATGAAAGACTGCTCCATTATGTTCCCGTTACATTTATGACACAAAAACAAACTCACAGACAATTTTCATTAAAATGTTTATTCATTAAAATGTCAAAAATATTAAAAGAATTTGAATTGTTCTGGTTAAAAAAATAGATTACATAACACTCGCTTTGAAAAAACCCATAAAAGTTTACCACCATATTCACACTATAGACTAAAGACGTCACTCTGATATGAAGAAACTTCACATTTATGAATCAATTCTAACTTGATATTTTACATTTATTTAATCTTAACTGTTAAGACTCTGAGTTAGGTTTTATTTTTTGTTTTTGTTTTACATGAAGATATTGAACAAAATACACAAAACAGCATTCTGTACAGACACAATCTGTCAGTAAAATGTTTCTTTTACAGTAAAAGTACTCGATTTAAACTTATGATATCATGTATCCTGCACTCTGTTTGACATGAAGAACAGTCTATTTTTTTTATATGTTTCCCCCTCTTCTTCTTGATAAAAACACTTCACTGACATAACATCATGCCAACACGATGCATCAATCAGAATCTTTCATGTTAAACCCGCAGACAGAATATTAGAGCATGTGGTCTTCAGACTCTGTGTTTCAGGTTCTGTGGTCGCTCCAGCTTGCAGGTTAATAAAATGAAGTCAACTACAGATACAGATGATTAAAAAACAAATCAACACATCCGGGACAAACATCTTTCACTGCATAATGTTTTACAAAATGTACATTTCAAAATAGAAAAAACCTTTGAACAGCTTCATAGGGGAGTAACGTGTCCATCA
Source organism: Labrus mixtus (assembly GCF_963584025.1). Lineage (NCBI taxonomy): Eukaryota > Metazoa > Chordata > Actinopteri > Labriformes > Labridae > Labrus > Labrus mixtus. The sequence goes on along the minus strand of NC_083627.1, from coordinate 7,251,343 downwards.
AAAACGTACAGGCAAACTCCCCGCACACTGTCTAACCTGCAAACACACATTCATTGGAAAACATTTCCGCACTAGACCTTCATCAGGGAAACTTGTGCGGGAGTTAAACCTGTACGTTTTTAATGGACGTAAAAATATATACATCACTGTTTCATATCAAAGTAATAGTTCAGGATCCTCTTTGCGGATGTGATTAGCCTAGCTTAGCATAAGACAGGAAGTGAGAGGATGAGTTCGCCTGGCTCTGTTTGACTATTTAAAAATGAAAAATTAAACTGAGCTTTTTGTTACTGTAATCTAAATCTGCAGAAACAATCTACTCAAACCCGCTCAAATTAAACAAGATAATATAATAAAAGAATAAAATGAAATATTAGTATAAGGAGTATCTGACTCCACTTGGATCACTCTGGCTCTTGGATAATAGAGATAGTTTCATTAAATATCATTTAGTTATTATTTTCACACCTAATTCATCCATAAACAGATGAAGACAGAATTGGCTGATGTCTTCTTACTACAGTTTACTACATTTTACGTCATTTTACTGCAGTTAAATACAGTTTACTTCAGTTTACAGCATTTACTGCAATTTACTAGTTTATGGCATTTACTATAGTTTACTACAGTTAACTAAATTTTACGACATTTTACTGCAGTTTACTACATTTCTCTTCTTTACTATGGTTTACTGCAGGGTGCGGTTTACTGTTTAATTTTACTACAGCTTACTACGGTTTACTGCAGGACTAAAAGTTTTAACAGGACAACAATTTACTCAGTTGACTCTATTTCACTGCAGTTTACTCAGGTTACTTTAATTTACTACAGTTCCTGTAGAACTTCCTGTAGTTCTCTAGTCTACAGGACTACAGATCTACAGTTAACTACAGTTCTATTCAGCAGTGGTTCCCAAACTGGGGGTTAGGACCCCCGGGGGGGCCGCGAGACAACAGAAGTGATTGAAAATGGCACATTATTGTAATAATATACACACAAGTACTTAAGGACTGAAGGACTTTAGGACTACAGGACTGGTTTAGTCTTGGTTGTCAGACAGTGTCTGTGCTTGATCTTCTGGGGTGGCAGCCTTCCTCTGACTCTTCCTCTTTTTGTGGACTGGCGTGTCTTTGTGTGCCGAGTGGTTGTGGTCTCTGGAGTACCTCTTGCACTTGCAGGATGTCACCACAGTGATCTTGTAGGTCCTGGAGGTGCCATCCTGGCACTCCAGCCGGATCCGCTGTGTCCTGCTGCGGTCTATAACGCAGCGCCACTCCTGGGCATCACTGCGGCTCCAGTATCTCCCTTTATAACCCCTGCCCCCGATCCAGTTTGGCAGCAGGTGGGCTGGCAGACACTCACCAGCACAGACCAGTTCTTTGATGGGGTTGCTGCTGGTGCACTGACCGTCTGAGATGTACTTTGTGGACCGGAGCTCCCTGCAGCCCACCTGGCTCTGGTCCGGACCTGAGAGACAAAAACAGTATTTAAGAGATGCAGAGTTACATGTTTATTCAAATAAATGTGAAGTTGTATCTTTGTATTCTAACTGAAATCAGCTCGAAGTGATGAAAGAGTTCTCAAACTAAAGACTTAGACCATAAACGCTGATCATTATTCATTTTCATCAAACTTGTTACCATGACTACGGCCTCCAAAAACTCATCAGCTGGCCCAAAATGCTGCTATACTGTACTGCCTAGAACTTGTAAATAAAGATCACCAGATTATCTTTCTCTGCACTAGCTCCCTATAACATAATAGATTAAATTCTTCTTCTCACTTACAAAGCTCTTCCTGATTTAGTCACCAACATATTTTAAAGAGCCCATATTCTGCCCTTTTTGGGGTTCGTATATTTAATCTATATACCTATTTTTGTACGTCACAATAGCTAAAGTCTGAAAAAAGTGTCTGTTTTCATGTACTGCTCCTCCTTGCTCCCTCTCCGCTCAGAGTCCGTCAGCTACACTCTGCTGAGCCCACACTGTTAGACCCCACGTGGGCCAAGTCTGCTCTGATTGGTCTGCCGATCCGCTCTGTCGTTATTGGTCAGTTGTTCAGCACGCGTCTCGGAAATTTCAACATGAGCTGCTGGGCTTGCCACAATGAGCCAATGGACTTAGATCAGTGATCTCACACTGACAATGACGTCACACTGACAAATTTTTATCGAAGGGGGCTAGAACCGAACGTTACATGCGGCTAATGCTACAGCTAACAGGAGGACGTAGGAGAAGCCGCGTTTCCGCGGACTTTGAATTTTTGCACATAGATGTGCCTAAACATACACAGGACACTTGGAAAACACACTAAAGAGCATATAAAACCAGAAAAAGCATAATATGGGACCTTTAAAGAGCTCATGGGGCCATTTATTACCCCTCCCAGAATGCAGGCCTGCTACCTATAGTCTCTAAATGTAGTACGGGAGGTAGAGCCTTCAGTTATCCAAATCCCTCTCCTTTGGACTCATTTACCAGTCAGGGTCTGGGAGGCAGAAACTAGTGTCCTGGTCTTGTCTTGGTCTCTGAGCAATCTGGTCTCGGTCAGCATGGTCTTCACTACAACACTAGCAGACACACTCTGCACTAAGAGTTGGCTCATAAGTTTCCTTTTTGATAAAGGTTAGGGCTGGGTCAGGCTTATAGCAAGGTATAGGCTTAGACTGCCAGACAGGACACAGTGAACTCCTCTCGCTCACTCTCTCTCTGTCTCTCTCTCTCTGTATGTCACACTAACTTTAACACTAACCTTAAAATAGTTTCACTACATTTAAAGACAATACGCTCTACCTCCAAACATTGACTCACCTAAAGAGAATCTGTAGTTATACTTAATACATTTGTAAAATGTAAAGCCAAATTTGATTTGTTAGGTTTTGTCATCATCATTAATCTTTCTGTCAGTTTTGTCCTCAGTGTTCTGCATCTGTTCCTGCAGGTGACCTCACCTGCTGTTAACTCTTAATAAAGCACACTTTTGTATAAATGATTTAATAATGAATTGATGTTATTGTTTCTTAATTTATATTTAAAATGAGAATTAATATTCTTAACAAAGGGATTACATTTCCTCCGCCTGTTTCACACTCAGAGTGACATCATTAATACTAATCCTGGAAATATGACGTATATGTTGTCCCCTGTGTCACAGTTTGGACCAAAGACTGTAAACATTATGGTTTGGACTCACCTGTTTGCACAGGGTCAGGTGACTGTCTCCCACCGTTCCGCGCCTGGTTCAAGTCTTCCTGGACCGGATCCTCCTGGGTCTCCTCGACCGGGTCAGAACTGACGGACTCTGTGGCGTCATTGTGAACAGCTGAGCTGCACGTGTTCAGCAGCAGCAAGAGCGCGACGAGCCAGAGTCCACCTGCAGGACTGAGCATGATGCACACCTGTCTCACACCTGTCTGATCTCAGAGGATCTCACCTGTCTGATCTCAGAGGATCTCACCTGCCTGATCTCAGAGGATCTCACCTGTCTGATCTCAGAGGATCTCACCTGTCTGATCTCAGAGGATCTCACCTGTCTGATCTCAGAGGATCTCACCTGTCTGATCTCAGAGGATCTCACCTGCCTGACCTGAGAGCTGCTGTCAGGGACAGAAAGACACCTGAAGAGTGACTCACCTGCTGCAGCTGCAGCTTTATATACTCTTCACTGTAAAGAGCTTTATGAATGAATCAGGGCGGGAACACAGGAGGTACACCTGGTCAGCACCTGAAGGTAGGTGGGGGTGGGGGAGCTTCAACTACTACATTCATTAAGATTTTTTTCTCTATATTCAGTCAGCTCTATAATTTTTTTAAATAATTAAAGTGTAATGTTCCTTATTTAAAGTTTTGATCCCATAACACACGTTACCAGAATAATTGACTTGTTCCACTGAGGGAATGATTATTGTTATGGTTCATTATTGATTAAAGAATCTGAGTGATAGAAACAGAAACAGTTATATCTTGATGTTTCTATTTGTGCCGCTCAGTCACAGTCAGGATTCAAACCTGTGGCGTCTTCATCCTCATGCCTGATTGTCCTCATGTTCCCCTCTTGCTCCTCCTCTTCATCAGAAACTGTGGATCAGATTAAACCTGTCTGTCTGCAGCTCACACAGGTGTGTGTGTGTGTGTGTGTGTGTGTGTCTCTGTGTGTGTGTGTGTGTGTGTGTGTGTGTGTGTGTGTGTGTGTGTGTGTGTGTGTGTGTGTGTGTGTGTGTGTGTGTGTGTGTGTGTGTGTGTGTCTGACTCCAACAGGAAACAGACGAGGGTGTTTGTCTCCACCTGGTGGCAGAATATGACCATGACTCATCCAGAATCTGTTCACTTTTGCAATGTTTGATCTGGAGGGCTTTTCCCATGTAAAAAAAAATGTAATTTTTTTAATCTTGTTGGCATACAGTTCGACAGGAGTGATTAAACACCTGCATGCAGCATCAGGTGAGCGGGTTTCATCAAACTAACAGAGTCCTGATCTGACCTCAACTGGACCTGAACGAGACATCATTGTTCCTCTAAATTAATGTACAATATGAAATTAATAAGAGGAGTCAACGTCAGCTTGAGTTGAAGGCCATGGAGAAGAGATGCGTCTTCAGTGACTGTTTTTAAAGACTTGTTCTCAGGACTTGAGCGGTTGGTTTGTTGACCTAAGGGATCTAACTCGTGAGTGTTGGTGCAGGAGATGACCAAGACAGGAAGGTGCTAATCCATTTAAAACCTTAAAAACAATCAAAAACACATTAAAACTAACCCTGAAACAGACAGGAAGCCAATGAAGAGAGGCCTGGGTGTAATGTCGTCAAATTTCCTTTTCCCAGTTATCAGACGTGCTGCAGCGGTTTGTACAAGTTGGAGACGTGGCAGGGACGATTGTTTGAAGAAGGATAACCAGCAGAATGTAAATCTTCAGTATTTGTAAGTTCATCATCTGATAAAAGAGGCAAAGTGCAGCTCAACATTCATCAAGTTAAAGTAGATAAAAACTCAGAAACAGGATTTATCTTAGGCCGCAGGAGGACTGATTGATTCTGAGTGGGAAGAAAAAAGGAATCTCGTCTGTTTAAGTCTGCTTAAATAGTTTCATCAGTCTGAATGTAAAGACTTCAAACTACCGTAAAACTTTAAATAAAAGTCTATTCCAATTTATGGCTAAATCTCTTTCACTAGCCTGGTGTTGCTGCACGTTTTGATCAATAAAAGCAGCTCTCAGTTAAAGGCCCCTGTGCATTTAGTGTGTATTAATTTGCAGATAACACGGTGTCTTACAAAGAAAGATCAAATCAGTGATTTGTAAGTTAATATTGTTCATCAGTATCCTCATTTTGTACATGTCTAGATATTCTTTCTGGTTTAGATGTACATTTTCATAGTCTTTACCATCTTTGCTGTGCACATGTTTTGTTTGAGAATTATTGAAGGCCCTCCTCATTTTGACGCCATGTCCCAAATAAAGGGAGGATCATCTGATGTACAGTAAATAAAAGTGGGACAGACAGAGATTGCTTAAATTCAGATGATTGATCTTAAACCTTCAAGTTAAGTCTCATATTTATGAATGTTAGGTCTAGGCGTCTATTTGCCCATATACTGTCTGGCTACATAAAGGCATTAGCCCTGTTCCTGCCTCTGGTACTCCCTCCCACCATGTCCACAACACTGAATCTCTCTATATTTTCTAATGTCATCTCAAAACACTTATTTTTAAACTGGCATATTCTACTTGACCATTATCCATCCTGTCTCTCAAATCATCTTCATAATGATTTTATAGCCTACACTATAAATTTGTATTATTAGGCTACTTTGTTGTTTTATCTCTGCTTTAAAAGCGCCTATGAATAAAATGTATTATTCTAATTATTGTTATAGGCCTGTTTAATACAGGATGTCAATACTCAGATGTCACGATCAGAAGAAATATAAAATAAAAATTAAAAAAATGTAAAAACATATAATAAACGATCAGAAACAGTTCCGCTCCGGGACACCAGGGGGCGCTGCGCTGTCTGCACACTTCCGTAAGTACACGTCATGCAAACAGCAGCCTTAACCTTCTGAGCATGCGCGGAACCAACTCCTTCAACGGCAGCGGTCTGAAGAGGAGCAGTGAACGGTAACTCTCTGTCCTTTTCTATGTGTTTAAACTGTAATTACTGCTGTAATGTGATGATTTTATGTGCTATAACTATGTACCCAAACACATCTGATTATTTAATGTACCTGTTTGTGACGTTATCGCTGTTTTTGAGGTTATTGTGAAGATAATTAACAGTAAATGTCAGTGAACTGTCCACGTCAGCGTCAAACAGAGAGCTGCTGATATCTAAATAACATTAAATATTATTGTTCATATCTGCTTATTAACACTGTTAAACTATAGATACGTGGGTATTATAAGTTAAATGTAAATTTAAAATATGAATTAAACGTGTTGTAATACTATCTCCGTTTGAAGCTAACTGTTAGCACTTAGCATTTTGACCTTTTCTTCACAGAGCAAAATGTAAATAATGTAAAATAAAAACGTATTCAATGTTACCTTTACGTGTTTATCACTGTAAAACATTTATATGAAAACTATACTCTTCACCTATACCTCTATACCTGACGGAGTCTCTGATCTGTGCTCTCTTTAATGTGGTCCATCTCTTCTCTTTGTTTCCAGATGATGAAGATGCTGAACGTGGTTCTGGTCCTGGCTCTGCTGGGTCTGGGTTCAGGAGAGGAAGGAGCTCGTCTGCTGGCCTCCAAGTCTCTGCTGAACCGATATGCTGTGGAGGGTCGAGACCTGACGCTGCAGTACAACATCTACAATGTGGGCTCCAGGTGAGAACTTCATTATAATGTTTTATCAACTTATAATAATATTCTAATAACATTATAACTTCATTATAATGTTTTATCAACTTATAATTATATTCTAATAACATTATAACTGTATTATAATGTTATATCAATAGAATTACTTTATTGATCCCAAACTGGGAAATTGTGGCGTTATAGCAGCAGGTTATCCAACACACAATATGAGTAAAAAACACAATGTTAGTAAATTTAAACACAATATAATATTAACTACAAAGTGAATAAGTACTAAAAATATCAAAACTAAGAATGTGAATATATACAACCAGGATTTAACTAAGTATTACTAGTCTTAAATAGGAAGATTAAATATGGAAGATTAAATGTAAAAGTGCAAAAAACAGAGTCGTAAATGGTTGTAAATTAAATATGTAAGATTGAATGTAAATGTGCTAAAACAGAGTTGTAAATGGACAGTATTGACATAAGTTAAAGTGCATGAGTGTAGACATATTATAAGCAGAAGCTATACAATATAACGGCGAGTAGACAGACACATGAAGTGAACTGGTAATTATATTCTAATAACATTATAAATTTATTGTAATGTATAAAGACTCAATGTTATTTTTTTTGCTTTCTCTGTATCCCGTCTGACTGTTATCTGTGTCTGTGTTACCTGTGTCTGTGTCGCCTGTCTGTGTTACCTGTCTGTGTCTGTCTGTTACCTGTGTCTGTGTCGCCTGTCTGTGTTACCTGTCGGTCTCTGTTGACTTTCTGTCTGTGTGTTATCTGTGTCTGTGTTACCGGTCTGTCTCTCAGTGCTGCTCTGGAGGTGGAGCTGTCTGATGACTCGTTTCCACCTGAGGACTTCGGGATTGTTTCAGGGATGTTGAACGTCAAGTGGGACAGAATCGCTCCGTATCCTTTTAAAATAAAGTCTTCTTAACTTCCTGTCACCTGTCAGGATCTGCAGGCGTGTTTGACTCACTGAAGGTAGTTTTAACTTTCAGACGGGTCATCGAGCACACCTCTCTCTCTGTTCCTCAGGGGGCTCAGGTGCTTCAGTGACGCAAACAGAACCCTCACAGCGTGAATACAGCTTTTAGTTTTTAAACTCCTGATGTTTGATTTAACTGATGACCTCAGAGCGAGTAACGTCTCTCACACCGTGGTGCTGCGCCCCCTAAAGGCCGGGTACTTCAACTTCACCTCCGCCTCTGTCAGCTACCTGGCCCAGGAGGGAGGGCAGGTTGTGGTAAGACCATATTATTAACCAGATTATTAACCACTTAGTTATTAAACAGAATCAGTGTAAAGGTGAAGCTGACTTCTCTGTTTGTCCTGCAGGTTGGATACACCAGCGCCCCCGGACAGGGAGGCATCCTGGCTCAGAGGGAGTTCGACCGCCGCTTCTCCCCCCATTACGTAAGTGTTTGATTCTCTCGCTGTGTTTGATTCACTCCCTCACGTGTGTCTTCATGTGTCAATCATTTAATCAGGACAACACCATTTTGACATGTGCAGAGCTGTCCCACTGCTCGTACCTGTCACCCGGAACTTCCACCAGATACGTTTGTGTTGTGTTGGTTGTCAGCTCCGCTCCGGTACGGCTCCGTGCTCCCTCGTCCGTCAACACCCACAGACTTCATTTTAAGTCAGAAACGGCAGAAGTAGAAGCTGTTCCTTCCTGTTAAGTCCTCTAACATGTGAGACTTTGATCTCACTTTGAATTGCGCTGGCATTGATAAAGTACGAAAAGTTCAGAAGTTTTTTCTGCCAATGGGCGCGCGTGTGTCAATAAAGCTTTTGTCCAGAGTGAGTTCAAGATGAACTGATGCCCTGCTGTGTGTTTATTCCCCCATCATTATTCTTCTGGCTTCTGCACGTGTTGTAAACAAACACCGCAGTCGTTGAACGTCTCCAGATGTTGCTCGTCCTCACTGTGTCAGAGACTTTGGATTTATTTTTTTCTCTTTCTTTCTTTAAACAGTTCCTACATAGTGTGCTGGAAGGGATTCTATTCACTGTTTCTCTAATCAAGCTCCAAGCTTAGCAGTTCATACTTGTCCAGAAATCTATAAATAGGGGGGTCGTGTAGGAGGGTCTCCAGACATGCTCACTGAAAGAGAGAGCGAGCGAGGCAGACATATACGCAGTGAGAATAGTTTTGCTTCAACCACACGGCCAAAGACAAGGCCACATCAAGTGTGTGCATGGATATTTATCGGAATAACAAATGCCATTATCCATCCCCTCGTTCAGAATGAACATGTCTTTCCGACTGGCACGGATTGTATCAGGTGTGTTTATATGAAGCAGTTTTATTCTGAATATTTGTGTCCATGTTTGATTCTCTGGCTGTGTCAGTGTTTGTTTCTGTTTCCTGTTAAGTCCTTGATGCAGCGGCCGTTAGTTGACCTTCTTCTCTCTCTCCTCCCCTCACTCCTCCCTTACTTCCTGTCTCTCTTCAGGGTTCAGTCAATAAAGACTTATAAGGAATAGGGACGGTTGTGTTTTACGTATTTTCTGACTGTTCCTCCATGTTTTATTGTCTCTGTGGTTTAGTTGGACTGGGCTGCGTTTGGCGTCATGACTCTGCCCTCCATCGGCATCCCGCTGCTCCTCTGGTACTCCAGCAAGAGAAAGTACGACTCCCCGAAGGCCAAGAAGAACTGATGTCACACACCTGAGGGGGGGGCGGGCTGAGGGATTTTGAGGGGGTTGGGTAGTGGGCTGAGGGTTGTGCGGGAGGGGGGTCTGCAAGGAGCTTAATAACCCATATTGGGGTGAAAGTTGAATTAAACACAGAGACCAATAAAGTGACGATTTGATTTAATGTGAACACATTCAGAGTTCAAATCAAACTTTGAACGCACACACTCACACACCTCTAGGTGTGTGTGTGTGTGTGTCGCTCCTTCACGTCTGTAAACAGAAACTGTTTATTACTCTAACACGTGATGATTATGTAGTGTTGTGTTACTTTAATAAAAAGTATCGTTTGTTTTGAACTCTGACGTCAGGAGTCAGGAGACGGTTTGTGGATCTTTGAGATAAACGAATAAAATCGAGGTGTTTTTTTCTAAAGTTGTCTGAGGTGACTTTGTGAAACTTTAGAAACATTTAACAAACGTCATGAATCCTCCCCTCATCACATTTTATGGTTTTTGGATTAGAGCTGTTATAGATGAGTTTGAGTTTTAGTTCAGATTAATTAATATTAACGTTTGTTTTTGTTTCCTAATGAACTTACAGCATCTTTAATTTCTTACACAAAGAGTGAAACACCATCAGACTGTATTTACTTATATAGAAACACCTGGAGGGAGCACAAGAGAGGCCAGGTATGCTCACACACACAAAGTAAACTGAGCTCTGTATGTGCAAAAGTATACCATAAAATATTAACAATGTAAATAAGACAATAGTGTGGTGGGTGAGTAATGCTGAAATTAACATGATAACAAAATATTTGATTATTATGATTAATAGAGATGGGTTTAATTAACATCAGTGTTTCTCAACTGGGTCGGGACCCAAAAGCGGGTCGTGGGGTCGTTCTCAGTGGGTCCTGAAAGTGTCAAAAAGTCTAAAAATCACTGATTTAAAGATTCATTTTCGAGATAGGATAGTGGACAGATCCGAAATTTAGGGAGAGAGAGAGAGAGAACGACATGTGGGAAAGGAGCCACAGGTCTTTTGTACATTCACAGTGTGTGTTTTGGTTTCAAGGCAAGGCAAGTTTATTTATACAGCACATTTCAACAACAAGGCAATTCAAAGTGCTTCACACAAGACATCTAAAGCATCATGACAGAGGAAAGAAAAGAAACACTAAAATTGAGAATTGAAAAATCACTGAAATTATTAAATCTGAAAATATGTTCAAATAAAAATAATTCAAATGAAATTAATTGAAATAAATAAAGTAAAAATATAAAAAGAGTTAAAAGTTACAGTGTTAAAGTTTAAAATCTTATTAAAGTTGTTTAATGAAAAGCAGCTGTAAACAGGTGAGTCTTCAACCTCGATTGAAAAGAGCTGAGAGTTTCAGGGTTATTTCACAGCCACAGTTCTGACACTCTGAGAAGAAATAAAGGCTTATATTAAAATGTTATTCTCACAAATTTGGCTTTTAGTTGATTTTACAATACTAATCATACAATTGTATTAAAGATCATTGGATTTTATGAATACAAATCAATATTTGACATAGTTCTTAGTTCTGACTGTTTCAGTGGTTTCTTACATTTTTATTTTACACATTTAAAAACAACAATAAACATGTATTATTTAATAATTCCGTTTTTGTTTAAGGCTGACCACGGCCCGGAAATCTTTTTTTATTTTTATTTTTTTTTACATTTATTAGTCAACGGTGATCATGTGGCGCATGCGCAGTTGTCTCGAACGTTGGAGTTGAGACTTGTGAAACAGGTGGAGGAATGACTGAAGAGGTGGGAGTTCCGTGAACGCATCTCCAGTCTGAAACTCTAAGCGGCGAATCGGACATGACATCAAAATGTGAGTCTGTTCCGCATTCCTCAAACACACACACACGGACACACACACACACACACACACACACACACACAGCAGCAGCACACGGACACACAGTCCGGACTGGGATCGGGAGCAGACCAGGATCACGTCCATGGGTTAAGTCTGCGGTTCATCGGAGCATCAGAACCGGAATGTGAGGTGACTTTCTCTTGTATTCACGCTTCCTCCTCCAACTTCACGTTCAGACCCCAGTTCTCCTTCAATGTCCGTGTATGTGCAGGCTCTACGTCCGCGCTTTCCCAGGATGTAATACCTGCGTTTTTCTCTCTGATGTCCGCGTTTTCCATACGCTGTACAACATCTGCATTTTCCATATAATACACACGTTTTCCTCTATGCAATATCCGCGTTTTCCTATTTAATATCCGTGTTTTCCCTTAGGCTATTTCACATCTGCGCTCCTCTATATTATATCTGCGTGTTCCCCATATCTGCTATAATATTCGCGTTTCCCTCTGATTTATATAGATGTTTTTCTGTCTTCATGTTCTCCCTCTGTGTTAAAGTTGTTTTGATTTTTCACATTCGTTGTTGCTGCATTGAACCCTGGGTTTATTCTAGTTTTGGGACTGTGTTAGAGAGCAGGTTTGTAAAAGCATTTCACAGTTTTGTTGAACTCTTAAAACGTCAGAGATGATGATGATGATGATGCTGTTGAAAGCGCAACGAACCAGATGTCTGTCTGTCCAGCCTGCTTATCCCTATACCCATAGGCACACTTAGGGACCGTCTCAAAAGCGCAATACAGCTCCTCAGCGGGGGGGAAAAAAATCGTTAATTTTCTCCGTAGCAAATTTGATAATTAGCCATGATATCGTAACCATCTGACCACGAGCTACCTGAGTGTGAAACGATCATTTATGCTCCTGTAGAAGTTTTACATGTGTGTACGACATTCCACCTTGTTTTAAGAAAGACACGGTTTATTCAGAAAATAAATACACTACCCACAATCCTAGAGTGTCACAGCGATGTCTCTGATTGCTGGAGCTCGCCTTGAAAAAGTGTTTACCCCCCCCCCCCTGTAAACATCTGCTGTCAGCTGTTACAATATATAAACACAAAGTACGAGATATGACAACATTATTATGAACAATAAAAACACGACACTAGGGATAAATATGGAAAGATGGTCGACATCCTAACGACAGGCTTAGATCCCGCCTGCCTGTCAATCGGGTCAGCTATACGCGCCTTAAAATAACTAATCAGACCTTTTCATTTTTTTGAACTAGGCTGTAAACATGTTAATTTCTGCTGTGAAAACTGGCTTTTTTGAATGAGTGTGTATGTGACTTCAGCCTCTAGTGGACACTCAAGGAACTGCAGGATAATTTTGAAACACTAGAGGTTGCTACTTGGCCCCGCCTCTTCCTTTGACAACAATTAAACCGTTTTAATTAGATCATCTTTTTAATGTCTAATCCCAACGTGACGGTTGGCGCTGAACAGCAGTGTGCCACAGATTTACAGATTAAAGTTTGTGAATTATTAAACTTCATTCAGGCTCAGGCGTCGGAATACATTTCTCATGAGCTGTAAGAGTTGATGAAGTTCAGCAGCTATGAGGAAATCTCAGTGATGACAGGTGGAGATGTACCTGTGTGTCAAGTCATGTCATCATAGTGAAAGCTCCGGTGGTGACACCGGTTTCACTATGCATGAGGGGAGTTTTGCTGAAGTTATTTTTAGAACAGAAATCTGTCAAATGAAGTTCAACTGAATGAAACCTTTATCGCCCAGAGAGCGTAAAGTCAAGAGCTCGACAACAATAAAGGACTTCACATAACCTCACACGATTACATTTAATTCAATAAAGTGCACTGTGCCAAGTTCATACTGTATGATCAGAGCTCCTCCCTCCTGTAGGTAATGAAAGACTCTCTTATGAAAAGCTTTAAAATAATCCATAAAATCGGCAGCAGCTGTCCTGACATCCAGATGATGGCAGAAATACTCCACACATATGCCGTGTTAGAAATACATTAAGATAAACAAGGGGTGTTCAAAACAAACATTAAGGAGCAATATGTAGTGAGTGAAATGACAAAGTGATCTTACTATATGATCAGACTTTAAGGAAACATGCTCTGTTGAAGTGCTGGCTTCTCTGACAACAATGCAGCAGCCAGTATGTCCTCCTTCTAACTTTAGATTCTGGTCCTGAATGCTCTGGATTTGTTTGGACCAGAGAAGGTAGGCGGTTTTAAGGCACCCCCCACACGGCCGTTTTGGACGCCCCTCGGTTTGCCAGATATGAGAGCAGTTATCAGGTCAACAGGTGTTGCAGCGATGGAAGCGGGCAAGAGAACTGGTTCAGATAGAAGTGATTGTACCCGACCTAAAATAAGTTTCTAATAAGCTCCACGAGCAGAAACGTGTCAAACTAGGATCAATATTGGAGATGCTTTTTGAAAAATGGAGAGAGGTTAGAACGCAGAAAGGTTTACAGACCGATGCAGAGCTGGATAAACACTGAAGCTTCAGAGTCCACCACATGGCGACCTGAGAGAGCATCGACTCTAGAGAGGAGGGGGCGGGGGGAGAGACAGCTCTCTACAATGTTTAGAATTTAGACACTAGGTGTCAGAGCTACATACTGCTCCTTTAACGACCAGACAAACTGAGCTCTCGTGTGCGTGTCAGCCGCAGTGCAGCACCACTGAGTCTGAGTCAGAAATTTAGGTAAATATGATCTTAAGCAAAAATGGAGGAGACAGGCGAGGAGAGTGACATGTCATGTTGTAATAATCGATATCTGTTTGAATCCATCATTTAATCCTGTAGATTTTAAAAGTATGAAGTGGAGCTGCAGACGTGTGAAGCTGGCTACACTCTAGACGATTTTAGGTTTGATTATTATTGAAGTATTTAAATCTAATTTTAATTTCAGGATAGAACCAATCACTAGATAGAATGGGTGCAGGGTGAGTCATCAGGCATTTCAAGATTTCAAAATACTCAGATAATGTTTGATCGGCAGATACATGAACATTTAAGAGGAACGCTGGATTCAAACTTTAAAAAAGTGTTTTTTATTTCATCGGGATTGAACATTAAAAAAAAATGTATTCGTCTCATTTACTTCTTTAAATAAATGTCTGGATTAAAAACTGTGTGGATTTTTCTGTCGTCCGTCTCTCAGGTCAAACTGAAGAGGATGAAGAGTCAAAGTTCTCATGATGATGACGAAAGAGTTAACGATCTGATGAGGATGAAGTCCAGCTTCAGATAATCTGTCGGGACCATTAGAGAGATCCAACATGGCTGCCTTCAAACCTGAAAATGTGGAAGACTTTTATGAGATGGGAGAAGTTCTGGGGAGGTGAGAACGACTCGGATGTGTTAAAAGAAAACTTTATTCATCTGTTTAGTTTTAACTGTGTGATCAGAACATTTCCGCTAATAATCAATATTCCGATTCTGACCCGATTCAGCGGGCACTTCGGTCAGGTCCGGCAGGTGCGGGAGCGCTCCACTGGGACTCTTTGGGCGGGAAAGTTCATGAAGATCAAGAAGAGTCCGTGCAGTCTCCTGGGTCTGGATCGGGGCGGCGTGGAGCGCGAGGTCGAGATCCTGCAGGCGGTTCAACACACGAACATCGTGACTCTCCGAGACGTGTTCGAGAGCCGAGCGGAGGTGGTGCTGATCCTGGAGCTGTGAGTGTGTGTGTGTGTGTGTGTGTGTATGTGTATGTGTGTGTGTGTGTATTGTTTGTCAACTTAAAATTCCCTATATTAATATTTAGTGGGGCTTTTTTTTACGATTACATTTTTAAATCATGATTAATCGCTGAATGTCAATAGTTAATCACATGTTTGAAAACAGTCTTTGTTATGCTTTTATTTTGAAATCCTTTATTTATAACCAAACAATACTTCCTGTTTGCATACAAACCTGCTTTTATTGTGAAATAAAATAAGGAGTCATAATGGTCGAGCAAAGGTTACGACATTAACTTCGTTAACGGATCGATAAGTAAATGAAACCAGCTCAAAGGAACGGTAACAAAGGTGTGATGTCATAGGTCAATGTGTGATGTCATAAGGTGGATATTACTTTGGACTCGTCAGCTGAGCTGTCTGAGAGTTTGTTAAAGTGAAATGAGACATTCAAAGATGCAGCAGTGTCCTTCTTTTACATCACTGAGACTACAGGGAGACACTGAGGACCACTATCTACGGTGAGCCTGAAGGGACAAAATTTGATGTCTATATTTATTGTAATGGTTTGTAATTTATTGTTTCAGAGTGAGCGGAGGAGAGCTGTTCGACTTCATCGCTGGGAAGGAGAATCTTCTAGAAAGTGAAGCCATCGAGTTCATGAAACAGATTCTGGAGGCTCTGCGGTTCATGCACAGCAAGAACATCGTTCACTTCGACCTGAAGGTGACCTGAAAACACTCACCTGACGACGAGAACACTGACCTGTGTTCACCTGAAGACTAGAACACTGACCTATGTTCACCTGAAGACTAGAACACTGACCTGTGTTCACCTGAAGACTAGACTCTGACCTGTGTTCACCTGTAGACTAGACTCTGACCTGTGTTCACCTGTAGACTAGACTCTGACCTGTGTTCACCTGAAGACTAGAACACTGACCTATGTTCACCTGTAGACTAGACTCTGACCTGTGTTCACCTGTAGACTAGACTCTGACCTGTGTTCACCTGTAGACCCTGACCTGTGTTCACCTGAAGACTAGACTCTGACCTGTGTTCACCTGAAGACTAGACCCTGACCTGTGTTCACCTGTAGACTCTGACCTGTGTTCACCTGAAGACTCTGACCTGTGTTCACCTGAAGACTCTGACCTGTGTTCACCTGTAGACTCTGACCTGTGTTCACCTGAAGACTCTGACCTGTGTTCACCTGTAGACTCTGACCTGTGTTCACCTGTAGACTAGACTCTGACCTGTGTTCACCTGTAGACTCTGACCTGTGTTCACCTGTAGACTCTGACCTGTGTTCACCTGTAGACTAGACTCTGACCTGTGTTCACCTGAAGACTCTGACCTGTGTTCACCTGTAGACTCTGACCTGTGTTCACCTGTAGACTAGACTCTGACCTGTATATATAATAACAGTGACTTGTGTTTTCAGCCGGAGAATGTGATGCTGTCGGACAACTCTTCTCATCCAGTCATCAAACTCATCGACTTCGGCCTCGCTCAGCGTCTCCGTCAGGGGGAGGAGTATATCAGCACGAGTGGAACGCCGCAGTACATCGGTGAGAATCGACAGCTCTTCATTTACGTTCACAACCAACAGTTAAACAGGAGAGAGAAATATTTATATATTTATAAATATCAAAAGAGGGTCACCACGGCAACGAACACACTCCCCCCCCCATACGTCCCACATCCACCACGCACCCCGCCGTGTTACACAGAACTCCCTGCTAATTCTATATGTGTTTAATAAAGATTTAATTTCATAGAAACATCTCAGTTTGAGCCTTTTTGTGGTGTGAGTTAAAAAGAGCCAATTAGAAACATCTATGACATCATCAGGTCCGTCTGCGTCTCTGTATTCACAGATTTATTAACTTGTAAAAATGATGTTGTTAAATTAGTGTTAGTTATTTTGAAGATATTTTAATGTGATGATAAATACGCTTAAATCATGTTAACGTTCTACCAAGGATTAAAACGTGTTTTTAAAGTTCTGTAAGAGATGGTCTGGGCGGTTTTTAAACTGAACTACCCCGATCTCTTTCAGCCCCCGAAGTGATCAACAGTGAACCTCTGAGTACAGCTGCAGATATGTGGTGAGACGCACACACACACACACACACACACACACACACACACACACACACACACACACACACACACACACACACACACACACACACACACAGACGGCGCAGAGTAAATTCTTCAGTCAGAGACGAGTTCAGACGTGTTCTGATGCAACACTAACGACACATTCAAACTGAACAGTCAGACTGTGTTTGTGTATTCAGTGTTTTAATCTTCTCCTGACTTCCTGTTTTGTGTTTGTTTCTTCGACAGGAGCATCGGAGTCATCACCTACATACTGTGAGTGTGTGTTTGTTTTCTGACATGCGTGTGAGCTGATTTACGATCAGCTCACACGCCTCCACGATAAAGAGATCTGATTAGTCAGTAGATTCGTACAGTTTGAGCTCTAACCCTCAAAACCTGCTCCGAGGCAGCTTAGGAGGATACTCCTCTAACCCCTTTAATTACATGAATACTCACTGACGCTCCCAGTGGCCACGCCCCAATAACAGATCACACATGTTTTTCCCTCTTTGTGTCCTCAGTCTGAGTGGTTTGTCACCGTTTCAAGGCTACACCGACGAAGAGACTCTGAGGAACATCCTCGCCATCGCTTACGAGTTCGATGATCAAGTTTTCAGCACGACGAGCTCGATGGCCAAAGACTTCATCCAGAAACTGTTTGTCAAAGATCCAAGGTGAGAAGGATGTTGAAGTAACCACACGTGATTCAATTTACAATGAGACAAAAATTAAACTCATCCAAACAAAGAATGTTGGGATCAGTCCATTTCTGATTGTTTTTGATATTAGACAGTTTCTGTTGTTAAAGGAGCAGTATGTAGCTCTGACACCTAGTGTTTAAAATGGGTACTGCCTCCTCTCTAGAGTGGATGCTCTCTCAGGTTGCCATGTGGTGGACACTGAAGCTTCAGTGTTTATCCAGCTCTGCATCAGTCTGTAAACCTTTCTGCGTTCTAACCTCTCTCCAGTTTTTCAAAAGCATCTCCAATATTGATCCTAGTTTGAGCACGTTTCTGCTCGTGGAGCTTATTAGAAACATGCAGAGGCTTTTTAGGTCGGGTACAATCACTTCTATCTGAACCACTTCTCTTGCCCGCTTCCATCGCTGCAACACCTGTTGACCTGATAACTGCTCTCATATCTGGCAAACTGAGGGGCGTCTAAAACGGGCCGTGTGGGGGGTGTCTTAAAACCGCCTACCTTCTCTGGTCCAAACAAATCCAGAGCATTCAGGACCAGAATGTAAAGTTAGAAGGAGGACATACTGGCTGCTGCATTGTTGTCAGAGAAGCCAGCACTTCAACAGAGCATGTTTCCTTAATGATCATATAGTAAGATCACTTTATCATTTCAGTCACTACACATCTTACTGATTGCTCATTTCAACTCCGTTTAACGCCTGCGTTAAAACGATGAAAGGGGAACCCTCAAAACCACAAAAGAGACCATTTCCTCCAGGTCAGTTTGGTTCTCGCGCCAGAAAAGCTCTAGTTTCTTGAAGTATCTTTTCAGGGTCCTGATACTCATGACCATATGACGCTGATGCAAAGTATTTCCTTATTTGGGAAACCTTTACTAAAGTTTAACTTCACAAGATGCTCCACGTTCCTCATTCTCGAGCAGCTGCTGCTCTTCTGAAATAATGACTTTCGATCTCGTAAATGTATGACTTTATTACTCTCTCTAAATCTTTAATGTGGCCCTGATACTTTTTTGTATAGACTGACTTGATGTGACTGGTTATATCTCGTTGTTGTGTGGATGTTTGCTCTCTTCATTTGTGTCTTGTTTGTGTTTCAGAGAGAGAATGACAGCCGACGAGAGTCTTCTTCATCCCTGGATCAAAGTAAAGACGACTTTTCTTCGTTTTAGACCTGCCGAATGTTTCCGAGCTTTAAATCCTGTTTTCTCTCACCCTGTGTAACCGACTCTGATTCCTCCTGTTTATTTGTCATTTCATTAGTTGTCTCTTGGTGCTGTTTGTTTTCAAACTGACATCAGATGTTTTGCGTTGGTTTCAGCCGATCACTCGTACTCAGGCGACCAAAAGGAATCGCTCATCCATCAACATGAAGAACTTCAAAAAGTTCAACGCCCGTAGGAAATGGAAGGTTTGTCTTCATGTTTAGGATTTGGCTTTGTGTATCCCAAAGAGCTATTTGGCAGCATTCCTTTGATTCTTCATAACAATATGAATCGTATTATTGGCTGTTTCCCCCTCAGATGTCCTATAACATGGTGTGGATGTGTAACCGCTTTGTCCGCCTGAAGCTACTGTGTAAAAGCGCCAACCCGGATCCCCTCCAGGTGAGACCTCGTCAGGCCCCAGGGCCACAAGTTTTAATAAACTGAATCTTTAAAACTTTACTCAGAGAAATAAATTCTTGTTAAACTTTAAAAATGATTTGAAGAGGAGACACTGAATCTAATGTTTTTATTTCTTCATCTAAAGAAAAACTACAAAAAGAGAAGTCACTTTCTCCCTGTGCTCATAAAATGTGCATTATTAACGTGACTTGATGCAGTTTGTAAGGATTGGGTTTCTTTTAAACTGAGCTGATGTTTTGGCGTCTGCAGAGGGACTGTGAAAGTGATGCCGAAGACACAGAAACCAAACCAGCTTCCCTGCTGCGACGACGACTCAGCAGCAGTTCGTAAAGGTGATGATGGAGAGCTGAGGAAGATGAAGAGCTGAGAGGAGGAAGAGCTGAGAGGAGGAAGAGCTGAGAGGAGGACGACGAGGGGCTGAGGATGATGAGCTCAGAGGATGAGATGGAGAGCAGTTTGGAGGACGCGCTGCCCCGTCTGATGAGACTCTTTACTAAAGAACTTCAACAAACTTCTATTTTCTATAAAGTCTTCCGTCACTAAACATAATAATATTTTTGTAAATGTCGTCCTGTGTTTGTGATACGTCGGTCAGTGAGTAAATATCTGTAAAGTACACAAACATATAAACAACCATGAAACAAAAAAAAACAAGAATCTGCGTCACTGAAGTTTTAACTTAAAGGAACATTTTTGGTGCTTTCACACTCGTACAAAAACTCCTGAAAACTCCCGAAATTTTCAGGTTGAGCTGCATGTGTGGACGCAAACAGACTTCATTTTTTTTCCCTGCCAGCCTCGTTTTAATTTTTGTTGCATGTGAGCCGGGGGGGGGGGGGGGGGGGGTGAGATGATGTGTGATCGCCGCGGGGAAAAACCCAGGGATATTCATCTCCAGCGAGTGGAAGGGGGGTGAAGATGTTTATTCCCCGACGCAGGCGCATGACCATAGACTGCATGCAAGCAATCTAGGATAGTCTTCGCTTTGAGGTGCATGTGTGAACGAACAACTCAGGAAGATTTCAGGGGCAGGGAAATTGTCAAGACATTTGCACGTGTGGAAACGGTTGATGTGTTACTACCTCTGTCTCACATTAAGAGCTCTCGCTGTTCATTGTTATAATAAAGTCGAAGTTACTTCAGATCTGGGAAGAAAGATGTTTTAGTTTTATTTGGGTGGTTTGTTAATGTGACCTTACTTTCTTTATCATCTGTTTACAGTTCAATCACAGGATGAAGCACAGAGCAGTGAATCTAACGGGATGCAGCTGCAGCATCTTTGATGACTGTCACGGGTTAAGACAATATCAGAAAATATTTTATGTACGTTACCTGGTTTAAAGTGGTGTTTTAATAAATGGTGTTTTGGATTGATATGAAAGTGACTTGGTT
Source organism: Labrus mixtus (assembly GCF_963584025.1). Classification (NCBI taxonomy): domain Eukaryota; kingdom Metazoa; phylum Chordata; class Actinopteri; order Labriformes; family Labridae; genus Labrus; species Labrus mixtus. The sequence goes on along the minus strand of NC_083627.1, from coordinate 7,230,475 downwards.
CATGTGTCTCTCTCTCTGCCTAACGTGATCTTCTATCACAACATTTTGCAAGGGAGCACCAAAAAGTATCTTGTTCACATGCAGGGGTGTGTCCAGAGGGGCGGCCCTTTGACATCTGATCTGCCAACCCAGAATCCAAATCTATGATTGGCTGTTTGGCTAATCAGAGGCGGGACTTCAGATGAAATCAGCTACTCTGGCTGTTTTTAACAGGCTGCTGATAGTTTTCCTTACAAGTTAATTTTGTCTTTGTTTCTGTGCTTTCAGTTGTAAATTAATATTTTTCCCTTCACATACGAATTTCCAAGGAAAAGATTGTTGCACGCGGTTTAACTTGCGATGGACTATAAATGTATTTCTGCAAGTTAGACAGCTCACAAGAGTTTGAGTTCAAAGTACTGTAAATTATTATAAATTATGTCGAGTCCCTAAAGCATCCAGCTTAGACATGTTGCCAAATTGTGTTACTTACAAGGACATATCATTAGTGGGGTTTGCCCCCTTTAACTCCATGCCACCCCTGCTTAAGGCAGTGCCATCTTTAATCTGACCAGCACAAATAGTCTCTGTGATTGTCGTACTATATATGGAAAGTTGCTACACGTACAAACAGCTACATTTTTCATGATTTTGAAGCTTAATTTTGTAAACTTATGTTTTTTTCGTTGCTGAAATTTGGCCCGGTGGTTAATAATACATTCTTCTTTTGTATAAAAAACTAATATATTTTTTTGGTTTACAGGGACTTTAATACATTTTTTGTTTGTGTATATAGTGACTATATTGTAACAGCCCTACATGCAGGAAGGTTCTGCAAGAATAGCATATTTTGGATGCCCAGGAATCCTTTTACAGGGAACTGAAAAATAGGAAGCATCATTTTTACATGCTGGGGGAAAAAAAAGGTCAGTGTAAAGTTCAAATGTGGGCCTATTGTTTTTTTTGTTTAACACATTATTATGAAACACTAAGTTATCATATTATTACTACAAACCTTTCATGATAAGATGCCTGATCAGGATTGTGCATATACAACTCTTAATAGTGAAGAAAGCAAGATGGGTCAGTGTGAGATATTTCTACCATCAGCTCTGGGAAAGCATAAAGTTTTTTTTAGAAAGTTATTGAGACTTTGTGTTGTAACATTTTCAGATTTAATGTTGTTTGTTTTACTTTCTTTGGCTGACTGCAATATACTGCAAACTTGTCTTTGATTGTTTATGTTTTGACTTTTGTTTAACTGTGTTGAAAATGTATATCATATCAGAATATAAGATGACACATTTACTTACTGAGATTTTGAGCAAATGGGATCTTGAGAAGTGCTTTAATAACAGTCGTTATGCCTTTTTACAGCGGCAAGTATCCATATGGCTTTATTAGACTTGATTATATCCTTGCAGCTTTAACTGCCAGATTATCATGCTAAACTAATTTTATAAATGCATCCATGATACTCACAACCAGCTACTTAGGAGAGTAGAACTGGGCAAAACTTCAGACTTCACATTCTGAGAATCCTCTGAGAGAGCTCCTAATTTAGCTTACAAAATCCTAGCAGGATTTTTTTAGCCTAGAAGTGACTAAGGAACATTCTCAGAGCAACTCTGAGCAAGGTAGAGACAGAAACATTTATCTTATTGACAGGGCGTAGTTGATCCTGTTGCTAGGTATGACACATTGTTTGAAATCACATGTCCACTGGTGCAGCAGCTTCTTCACATGCTGATCGTTACATCATCATGTGAAGAGCCTTAACTAGTCTTAACTAGTGACTGGATGCACCTGTAAAGGTAACCACATTCAGAGAAGTCAACATGCATGTCTCACTTTGCACATTAAAAAAATCGTTGTTGGCTTGAAATGCCTGCACAAATCTTTTTTTTTGGCTGTTTGGCACAACTATGATTCAATAATATTCTTTATGTCCTGTTTTTAAGAACATTTCTCTGTTTTCTCCTCAGCTTGAGAAACTCTTAAGTCTGTTAAAAGGCCTCCTCACTACTCCTCACAGTTTTACACCTGAGGAGCTCTCTTTGTGAATAACTTTAATCAAGTCAATAAGAGCAACTCTTAGTACTTAGGAGGCTTCATGAATACAGCTCCAGATGCTGTGGATAGTCTGTGTTTTGCAATAGACTGTACTTAAATAATACATTTTCTAGTCTTCTGACCATTTAGAGCACTGTGCACTTAAGAATTTAATACTCACTTACACTAAAGACTACGCCTTGTGAAGCGATTTGGGGTTCAGTATCATTCCACACTGATGGGTGGAGAACAAGCTCAGAACAGCCTGGGATCTTAACTTAAAAAAATCAAGGTAACACTTAAATCAAACATCAGATCTTGATAAACTAATCATTCAATTTGAAAATCTTTACTGGTGTACTTTGTAGAATATTTGTCCAGAAAATGACATGACAAATCATTGATTGATTACAATGACTTGTGATTTCTAAATGGACAGATTGATATCCATGAAGTTTAAGTGACTTGGTGTTATACTGTGATGAATAAGTAGTATAGTTGATTATACTGAGCCACAGTAGGTAAAGTTACAGTTTACACAGTGTGAGAGTGCCATTACATCTTTACGCGTCAACATAAGATAGATTGGGGAAATATGATATCCTTCACTGTGGTGCTCAAATGTTAGGCAACAATAACTTAGAGGCTAGAAGTTTTCTTGAATAATACTCAATATATGGGTTTATGTTATGAATCAGTACAGAACAGAACCTGTGAGAAAGCAGGAAAAGGGTCAATTGGCTAATTTGATATAGTTAAGATTTATTTTTCTATTTTATAATCGGGTGTGTACTCTGGAGCAGAATGTTTACGCTTACCGGAAATGGACTTGAGCTTGTTAGACACTTATCTACTGTAGTCTTCTGACTACTCAGAGCACTTTAACTCCGCAGCTACCACCTACCCATTCACACACTGATGGTAGAGGTTGCTATGGAAAGTTACCATCAAAAGTAACTAATCCCATACATACACAATCACATGCCACTTGGGGTGAAGTGTCTTCCCCAGCGACACATGGGACATGTAGATATGGGGATCAAAACTTCCAACCTTCAGGTTTGGAGTTACCGCCAACCCACTGAGCCACAGTTTGTTGTTTGGTTTTCCCTTTTAAACTGAGAAGGTGCTTATGAAAATACAATTATGAAATACAACTCACTAAATACACAAGTATAAATAAAAAGGCAACTTTGAATATTTATCTGAGATCTTCAATGTTTCATAGTTAATGATATCAAATGTCTGACAGAAACTGATTTTAATTTACCACTTCACCATTAGTGTTGCCAATGCCTCCAAAGGTATCTATGTAGTTTCTATGTGTGTTTATTTTCCCATAAAGTATGTTTTTATAGATCACTACTCTGGAAGTAGGCAAGCCTTTTTAGGCCCCGTTTTGAGCACATGTAACCGTTATCAAAGAGATCCCTCGTTATATACGTCTCGTTCTCTCTGAACTAGATGCCTTAGGGTATATTGAGCAGAAAACGAAGGCCAAACACAGTCAAAACAGTACTTCATAATGCCAGCTATGTTCAACCAAAAGTGTGTTTATATGTGCAGAACAACATAACTGCTGTAAAACAACAAGGAAATCATATTCTATTGTGAGTTACTGCATTTTTTTATACACAATTACAAAGAAACCAAAATAGAAAACTTGGCACCTGCTTTGCTTTTCAGATACACAAAGGAATACTGTGTGTGGCATATCAGCGTGTAAAAAGAAGCTACCTTGGGAAATAGTTGCTAATTCATGTATTGTAGGGTTGGTTATACAAGATACCTATCAGTAAAGAGCGTACTATGTACGAGTAGATGATTGTGATTATGGCCATTTGGAGAGGAGTCAAAATCAACAAATCCTGTGTAAAGTCTTTCAAACCATCACAGTTTCAAGGGTCTAGAGTAAGCCCTGTGATGAGACTTCAAAGCCCAGACATTGTGAGACACTTAAGGAGGGCTTGCAGATGTGTTTGTCAAAAGCTAAAAAAAACACTATTCAAAGACCACACCAACAGCTCCAAATACCCAAGTGTCAATAAATCCGTGTTGAATTGTTGTGGATAGGCAAAAGTGAATATAAAAAAGATCATATTTATATTATTAATTTGTTGGTTTTTTTCAGTTTGCCCTTGATGATGTGTATGTGGCAGGATGTCCATTCTACTGTAAACAGCGGTTTACAGAAGGGGGGGGGGGTCGGCTGTTCTAGTTAGCAGAGTTGAAGAGGTCAGTGATGCTTTCATCCTTAGCCAGGCTCAGGAAATACTCCTTTCCATCAAGAGAGAAGGCTAGAGGTGAAGTAAGACAGACAAAACTTTGTTCACCCTCAGATGGGGAGAGATGAGGTACGGTCATTGTGTCAACAGGGCGCTCAGAGACTGGTGATGAGTGTTTTGTTGTCTCGGACAGCGGGTTGCAGATACTACTGACTCCAGAGGTAGAGTAGGCAGTGCCTGAAACATAATGGAAACGTAGATAAAGAGACACAGGGGGGAATTAAAAGAGCATAATAAACTTTAAAAATCTTAAATTAGGGTTTTAACAGAGTATTTCATTGTTCCTGTTTAAAAAAAACACTAGGTGCTTCTCAGGTTATCTTACGCAGTTTAGCAAGACCAGCCTGATTGAGGTGCCACAAGTGATTGTAAAGTGGAAGATGCACCTCTGCAAGACACCTGCTCAAAAGGATGAGGAAGGCAAGAAGGGGGCAGAGCGGTTACCGTCGGTCGAGCTTAAGCTGCTGCAGTTCACTAAAGGGCCGAGTGTGTCTTCCATCGGTACGGCGGGGTCGTCAGAGCAGAGGAATACTTCAATGGGCCCTTGTGTGCTGCAAAGGTGGACCTGTAGGCTCTGAACATAAGAAGCAAAAGGAGTGTTTTACATCATGGTCTCTGATTATGCGTAAACAGTAGACTTGGAGCAAGAAAATGTCATTAGGATATTTGAAAAAAATTAAATAAATAAATAGCTGAAGTCAATGCTGCACTATTTAAAAAAAAAAAAAAAAAACATTAAATCAGCCCATTGTCAGTGACAGATGTGTTTTTTTTTTTTTATGTCCGAGATACTTTACAGAAAATAAAAAGTAAAAAAATAAGTTAACTATGTATTAAAGTTTACCTCTTCTGGGTGTGGCACCGCCAGTTTGGTCTCTGCAGGGGCTTTGATCACAATCACAGTCTGTTCTTCCAGATTTGGTAATCTTCGGACATCCTCATAAGTCAAATATGCAAATGTGATCATTGATGTTAAGGAATACACAATTAATAATGGAGGATTAAAGATTAAACCTGAAACTGTCATTTTAAGTAAAACCGTTTTGGAGGACAGCAGAGGAAATCATTTGTCATATGCCCAACAAAATCTTAACCCTGGCGTTGGTGATTGGCCAATAGATGCCTCAGTAATAGTTTTGACAACCCACTTGGGGAACACCTGTTTGACCTAACTGAATCAATTGTCCAAAGTTAAACAGAATTTACAAAATAAAAAGGATATCTTTGACCTTGATGGTTCTCACACATCTGGTGAACCTGCCACGTACAGCTTTGTATCAACTCGTCCAGCTTCTTCTCCTCCTCATTTAGATCATTCAGTTCCTGATCCATTTGAGCACTGGTCTGACCGCCCCTGGTTGGCAAACCAAAGCAGCAATACACAGGAGAAAAACACAACTCAACACATCAAGCATGAAATAAATATATACAATAGTCTGAACTGAGAAACAAACAACAGAACACAGTTTACAAATTCACCCCGAGTTCATTTACTGCTTTTATCAATATGCCTGCAGCAAACACATGTGTCCTTATGCAAGACACTTATCCCCAAAGTTGCTCCCCCTGCTTCATTGGTGGCCTATAAATGTGTATGAATAGGATAAGCTAATTGATTTATACTTAGTAGCCTTTCCCGTCAAGGTTTGAATGGGTGTGACCTGCAGTGTAAAAGCACTTTGAGTAGCCAGAATACTAGAAGATCCCTATAAAAGCTAAAGGCCATTTAACATTTACTTTGTTTGCAACATCAACATTCTTTATCAAGGTCTTTTAACGAATGCCCGAAAACACTGCTAGTTGCATTTTAAGTTTTAAGCTGCATTTTAGGTCACAACAGTTGCAACAAAATCTTGAAAAACGCAAGGACGAGCTATTGATAAAAACAGTGTCACTAATGCCAAATCCAGGTACAACTTTGTTCTCATGATTCTGGTAAAAAACAAAAAAACAGAGATACAAATTAAACATGCCAACAAAGCTAATTGGCCATAATTTGAATATAAGCTTTGCACTACAAGCTTCATCCACTCATACTTACATCCACTGAATGTAGTTTTTAGACTTCTTCTTGATTAGCTGGATTCCTTCGAGGACATTAGTGACATCATAGACACGCCTCTTTGGGGCATTAAGCTCCTGGGCCACCAGGTTAAGGTCCAACACGCCATCAGAGGATCTTCTCAGCAGCTCTGCGAATCTCCTCGTCAAGAAACCAAGTGAAGTGTCATAGCGGGATTTCTCCCACGTGGATTTTGGTGTCATCGAATCGGTAGCGGAAGCTGGAAAAAAAAAGGGCGAGCATGGTCAAGTTTTGAGCTGTGTGCTTCGGCAAAGAAGAAAACTTCCCCAACTCTTGAGTTTGACAGTCTTGGGGGGAACTAGAGGCTGCACTTCGATCTCCCTAGTCTCAAGACTGAACTGACGGTCAAACTTGGAGGGAAGGAGCTCAGCGGACCTGCTTCATTTCCGTACACAGAAGGAGCTGACTGAGAGCACGCAGCAGGTTTATGGTGTTGACCATCCCTGTATCCACCTCTTCCGTTTGAGCGGATTTTCCCGGCCCTCAAGCGCATCAAGACGCACGCCAGAAACACAACAGGACAGGATCGACTCGGAGCCTTGGCACTGATATCGATCGAGAAAAAAAAAGGACTTCTCTTGGAGCGGAAATCTAAGGACGAACTTTATGACAACCCTACCATTGCCCCATTTTACCTGCTGAGTCGAGAGGGGAGGTTTTTCATCTGGTGTGTACACAGCATAACAGTGACAGAGGGATAAAATATGGGACCAATATAAAATAAATTCCTTCTCACTTCCTTATTATCATTAACTAATTTAAATACATCGCCTCACTCTTCCCCATGAGCTCGGGGGTTTTTCATGCATGAGTGTTCAAGTTTTCTGTGATCTTACAGAAGTAATCCTGGCCATTAAAATCCCTTTAAGTATTTCAAGTTCTCAGCACCTAGTAATGTGTAGACATGCTTACAGGCTGTTTGAAAAAAAAAAAAACAATGATGGAAAAAACTGTATTTTTCACTGTAAAATATTAGCAAGCTGTGGTTGCCAGAGCCTCAGCATAAACAATATGGTACAAGTTGTTCTACTATTACAGTAAAAGGATATCAGTACTGTTGTTTTTGTAGGGTTAAGGTTTGAGTTGCATTGTGTTCACCATCGAAAGAAACATTGTCTTACTCTTACCTCCATCGTGTGCTTGAGGGGCCATTGGCTCCTTGGCATTTGAGAGTCCGCCATCGTGGTGAGGTTCCTGGGGATCACTGCCTTCCAGCTCCAGCCTGAGTCAAAGAAACCAGCATGAACATCCAAATCACAAGCCAGGCTTTCAGCTTGCAGCTTGCAATGTGAAGAAGAGAAGTGGCAATGCTCCAGTATGAACTATGAACCCACTGTGCAAAGTGCAAAGACAGAAAACATAGAAAACCTGCATGTATTTAGAAAGAATTAATTGCATTTTACATGTTTTGGATATTTGGGGTAACCCACCCCCCCCCACATGCTCACTCATGGTCATATTTACTAACTCTATATCTGTAGATTGCACAGTGGAAAACAAATAACAATACCTTCTTGCAAGTTGCAGTTTCAGTCCGTTGAACTGTCGATGACTTCGATGCCAAAGAGCTTGAAGAGAAACACTTCTTTTTCTTCTTCGTTTGAGAAACACTTATTTTTCTTCTTCGTTTGAAAGTTTCTTTTACTTCTTCCTTTCGAGTTTTATGGCGGTTTGCAAACCAGCTTATTGGTGCATTACCGCCACCTGCTGAACCGGAGTGTGGATCAAAACTTCTGGCTGAGATAAACAATAATAATATTTATATTTTTATGTATTCCTACACACGCAAATGAGGAATAATAATAAAAAAAAACTAAAAAAAAAACACTAAATTCTGCCTATCAATCCTATATTAATTGTGTTTCTCCATACTTGGAGAACGCTGATGTTTAAAAGGAGATATAATGAAAGGTAGTTTGTATACACAACTTTTCTGTGACCTAGTCCATAAATATAAAACATTTTCTGGAAACAGAGTTTTAAAAAAAGAAGATCTGTCCAGATGAGCATTTTAGCATCACTTAAATGTTCTCTCTCCTAAGTCTACCTTTTATCTAGCCCCTGTAATGAACTGTATTGGACTTTATAAATCAAACTTTGTACCATCTGTTACAGACACAGAGCGTGGATCTGTACAAGGAATGGGTTCTCAAACATTCACTCGACATCTCGCATGCTGCAAAAGAATTTGGGTAAAAAGCTAAATCAGGTGAGGCTTTTTCTAAAACGAGTTCTTACTTAACTGTTCTCTCATTCGTTTGCATTCTAAATATTATATTTTCACATGTTCAAACTGAATAAGAACATTTCCCAGCAGCACGTGCTCTCATCTTGTAGTTAGGCTGAGGCACTGAAAGACCAATCATCAGTCATGGCCTGCATGAACCACTTCTGGTATTTCTCCAAACAGGCAACAGCAGAAGAGAAGTTCAAGGTTTGTTGGTTTTTGTGTAGCACCAAACCCAACTTTATTTGTTGGTATGCTCATGCTGAAATGCAAAAATAATGTGTTTCAAAAACTTTATAATAAGTGTATAATGATAATTGAAAATATATATTTCGCCTTCATCACCTTCCAGTCATGCAAATGCTTGTATTTGTAATTTATACAAACAAGTTTTCACATCGACACTGACTGCATGATGCATCACTGTTATTTAGAACCTAATATTTGAAATGGCACACTGCATTTATATTGTGACTTGTTATATCTCTCCAGCTGATTTTCAAGCTGAGGACTCTGCTCACCTTGATGTTATTTGGTGCAGGATGAAGTGGAAGTGAGACGTATGTCACTTTCTGCCTGTCTGTATCTACAGCTGTGCATCATCAGAGCTCAGGTCCATCACCACAAAGCTCCAGGATAGTGTAGAAATTGGTCTGATGAGTTACTGTCCTCGTGGACACACCCTGTAAGGGGGGGTGGATTTTTTTTATTTTTATCAAGCACCCGCTTTGATTTTATGAATGATACGTGTTATCCATAGTTAGCCGTTTAGCTGACCTGATGGAACAATTCCTAAAAAAGCAGCAAGACAAGAAAGATACAGCAACATACTAATTCAACAAAACGTTTATTCAATCTTCAGGTGATCACCTGAACAAGACCTCTGGTTAAAACATTTTGAAATAATGAACATCATTGACATTCCTGATTCATTTTATAAACACATCAATTGAGTTAATATCTTAACTTTACAATTCTTCACCAGTTTCTAACACAAAGGGCAAATTCAGTTTTCCTTACACAACACCACAGTGTTAATCATAAATACAAAAAAAAACACAGAATATTTGGTGATGCATTTTACAGTTTACAATTCAACAATATTTTGGAATGAGAGTAATTTAACGTTTTATATTTAATCTCTTTTCCAGCCATAGGGATGAAAAAGCTCTTTACACTTGAGAAAACATCTCAAGTAGACAGAGATAACCACTTGTTTTGAACATCTATCAAAAATAAGTAAAGCTGACTTGAAGCACGATGTAAGACTCTTAATGAATAATGGATAAACAAAACAAGGTTTAGTCATCATCATCAAACTTGATCTTCTTTCCTTGGAAAGCCAAGATTTGTCCTTGCTGCTCCTTTCTTTTCTTACTGGCCTCCCAGGATGGATGCAGGGTCTGATTTTGTGCCTGATGGTAAGGGGCGGCTCCGTCATAGCGCGACTTTGGCTTAATAACGTCCCCTTTCCCTTGACCCCCCCATCTGCTCTGAGAAGGAAAGACCCTCTGTTGTGATTCAGGCTGGCCGCCCTTATGGCAGGGCTTTTTGTACTTGGACCCTGAATTGTATTGTGTTCCTTTCCCCTGATGTTGGTACTTGGATTTTTTAAACTCACTTACCGGACTTGTCTCTTGGGCCCTTAACGTATCCCCATCTCTCCCTCTGGTTGCACCTTCCCTCGCTGCAGGCTTGGGCGCAGCGAGGGAAGAACAGAAGACAGACTGAAGCGAGGCCTTTTTTGCCTTCAACCTGGACTCAACAACTCCAGGTTCTGTTGGGCCACCTTTTACGTCCCTCTTCTTTTTCTTGAATTTTCTCACCTTTCCAATAAAGAAGTCATCATCGTCATTGCTCTCTTCGGATGGCGAGGACTGCCTGAGGAAACGTTCCTCTGTGCTGTCATCGAAGTACTCTCTGTCTTCATCTTTAAGAGACTCTAAATCACTCTCTTCCTCGTCTCTCTTCTGCTGAGGCACCTTAAGATCGGGTTTCTTTCCTGCATCCTGACCTAGAAGATTATTTTTCACAGTTTCCACACTTCTTTTTATCGATGGTGGCCTTGCACACTTATATTCTGGCGTTTCTTTTCTTTGACTATCAGTTGTGTCAGCCAGATGAGTTGCTTTACTCCCTTTCCTCTCAGGTTTAGCAACAGTTGCATCTTTCACGTCTTTACGCACACCGTCTCCTTCCTCGTCACCTTTGATTTCCTCTCGCCTCGATGTTATCTCCTTTCCACCGGGTCTTTCTCTCGGTTTGTCCGGCAAACCTGGAGTTGTGTTTCCAGGTTTGTTTTGCCCTTCCAACTTCCCTTTCTGCTTTCCAGTCTTCATCCTCTCTTCTTTGAAGGCTTTTAAAGCCATTTTTATGTCTCCAATCTTTTTGTTAAATTGCGGGTGGGTGGCGATGCGTGCCACAGCCCGGTCAGAAATAGTAGACATGGGGTTTTTACACACCTGTTCGAAATTTAGATTCTTTTGCAAGGCCTTCTTTGTCACCTGGAAAATTGGGAAAGTCGTATTTCAGATAGTGTTTTTACCTTTTCAGGAAAAAGTCATTTATTTGAGTAAATGTTTGTGGAATTAAATGATTTATTAGAAGTTTTTACAAAACCTACCAGGTCGGGTGCGAGTACTTTCATGGCATGGATCTCCTCCAGCAGTCTGGTCGCTCTCCTTTGATTCCTCTCAGTTTCTGTGTCTTTACCCTTCTTCTTCTTCAGGGCCCCCATCTGTCGTGTCATCTTCCTGATGACCAAAGCTCTCACCCTCTTCACCTCCTTTCTCATCTTAACCACTTCATTGTTAAGGTTCAGGCCTTCAGCCGGCTTTTTGACGACCGGCTGAACAGGTAACAGGGTTTTTTCCTCAATTTCATCTGCAGCCCGTGGCTTCTCTTCTCCCATCTCTTCCACATCTTTACATTTCTGTACACTTTCTTCTTCCTCATCTTTAGTTTCCTCTTCTTCCACATCTTTACATTTCAGGACACTTTCTTCTTCCTCATCTTTAGTTTCCTCTTCTTTCATATCTTCACATTTCAGGACACTTTCTTCTTCCTCATCTTTAGTTTCATCTTCTCCTTGTTTATTCTCAAACTCCACCTGAGACTTTTCTTTTTCCTCAGCAGATAGCAACTCTTTCCCCAACATGTCCATGGTGATCTAAAAAAGATACATAAATCAGTTATTACTGTTTTTAACGAACAAACACTAGAAAAGTTAAACAAACAAATAACAACACATCACATTAATTAAGCTTTATAGAGTTACTCCACTATATTTCAACTAAAGGTCTACCACAGGGGTGGGCAACTGGCGGCCCGGGGGCCACATGCGGCCCCCATCAACCCTCAACGTGGCCCTCAGGTCAATTTGTACATATCAATGAATTAGAAACATGAAGAAAATGTGACAAAATCTGCCATGAAATCATGAAAACCAGAAATACATCCAAAATAATATTTGATCACTGGCATATGTTGAGTTAAATTTGAGACATAATTGATTTTTTTAAATAATTGATTCATAATTGATCGTTTTTGTATACTACAATTTGGCCCTTTGGCAGGGAGAATCAATTGAATGTGGCCCTTTCTTTATTGTAAATATTACTGTTTTCTTCTGTGCTGAGTATCTTCAGGGTGGACGTGGTCTTCAGTAGGGTCAGTAGTGACCAAAGTTGCCCTTCCCTGGTCTACCACAACCCTTCTGGTGACCAGAAAACAAGTTATTTAAAAGTAGGCTAATAATAATTCGTCACATCACAAACCCTCCCCAAAACATATTCGTATTTAACCCACATATTACTTGTGGAAATGCTTTTCCACTTTAAAATGTAACGTGATCAGATCGGATACATTTATGTTACTAGAAAGAAGACTTTGTAAAATGACTCCCAAACAAACGTGGTAGAGGCAGCATGGATGTTTGACCAGGTAACATCATGAAGGTGAGCTTATTTTGAATACGAACCAGAAGTGTTGTCATATCAAACGGAAGAGATAAAGCAGGTCATCAGTATAACAAAACTTACCGTAATAATGTGAAAGTTAAACAGTTATAATTGACGGAAATGCCTCGATCCGCAGGGCGCAGCCATATTTCTTTTCGCTCCTCGCAGCGCCGACTGTCGTGTGACGTCACACCGCCAGCAAAGAAGCGACGTAATGTCGCGAAAAGGGGGGAGGGCCTTCCGCGGGTGTTTTTATTTATTTCTTTGTTCATGTGCTTAAAACAACAACAATGGTGGATAATTGAAGTGTTAACTTTAGGGCAAGCGAATTGCATTTCTTGTTCCATTTCCAAGACCGATATAAAAGCTAAACCAACAGGGGGAGGATGAAGCGGCGCAATGCGGACTGCAGCAAACTCCGACGGCCCTTGAAACGGAACCGAATCACCGAGGGTATATACAGCAGGTAGGAGAGGAACAATGACCGAGGAAAGTCTGCGAGCCTCTGCTGGTTATGTTTTACCCGCTTAGGGTTTTAGCACAAGAAGCAGCTGAAATGCATACTGTCAAACCAAAGGCCTTTTAACGTTACTTGTGTGTGTGTGCAATAATAAATCCCTTCCTAGTTGATAAAATTCAAATGTTTGCAATATTGCAATGACACGAAAGTCATTAAGAATGTAGTTTAAATTGTGACACATTTTTTAATGGAAACTCTTGCAGCTAAAACACATGCAGCTGAATTTGTGACAAAAGCATACTGATTCACTAGAAGCACTCGTTTTTATTTCGGGGTAACGCCGACGGCGGTGTTCTAGTGTCCTTTTTATTTTGGAGAGGTCTTTCTTCCTTTAAGTTAGACTTACTGCTACAGGCCAGCAGAGGAAACTAACTGTGACTTACATTTTACATGCCAGCTACCTTTCTCTCCCCACCTCTTTTTAAACCTGTTACAGCTTTTCACTGCTCCTAAATTAAGTGAAAGTCTATATTCTTATTTTATACATTTGAATATTAGATTATGTCTTGATTATTATTGTTTACATTCATATGAGTTATTTCCATTCGTTTATTTTGCTACTTGGGGCATAAGGGTGGAGTCTGTACATGGGTGTGTCTATGTAGACAGGTAGCCAGGTGAGACTCAGGTAGGCACCTAATGGGTTTTTTTTACCAGGAAGCCAGGGCGCAATGACAGGATGACAGGGCAAGAGAGACAGCAGTGTTTTTTGTAGTTTGTTGCCTGCTTGATGTCTCTGGATAAAATAAACCACCCTAAAACCTTCAATGATCACCTGGACAATGGACTTATTAATATATCCTCTAGGTGCCTCAGTGGCTTTATTATGACTTTGTGTTTGTGAATTTTTGTTATTTATAGACTATAGGTATCGCCACTACGATTCCTGTTATCTTCTAATAAATCAAAATTGAGTCGTGATCCTTATTAAGCACCGACTGCTGTTTAAATCTGAAGTCTGTACGTTTAATGTCTACCCCATTCAGTATCCCATAACTGTTTATTAATGTTTTTCCTCCATATAGTCATTTCTTTATCTCGCCTTCTTCAACAGTACCTTCCTGTACCTGAAGTTTCTGCTGGTGTGGGTGTTAGTTTTGCTGGCGGACTTTGTGCTGGAGTTCCGGTTTGAGTATCTGTGGCCCTTCTGGCTCTTCATTCGTAGTGTCTACGACTCCTTCAGATATCAGGGATTGGTAAGAACTTTTTTTTTTTTTTTGTAACTACCTGTAAAGTTTTAATTGTGAATGTTAGAGAGGTATTCATTTGACTTGACTAGTAAAAGCCCCTGGCATCAAGTGTCCCTGGCCTGAAAGAAGTGACGTTTTTGTGTGTGTTTGAGTGCATTATGTATTCTAAAATTACGACAAATGACGATGTCTTTGGAAATTTCTAATCGTGGAGGTGATTACAAAACATTAAATTCCCCATTAAATGGAACTTCGAGAGTATTTAAATGCCGTATAGTGACGTATTTCCAACTTCGGGGGCGGCAGTAGCTCAGTCTGTAGGGACTTGGGTTGGGAACCGGAGGGTCGCCGGTTCAAGTCCCGGTGCGGACCAAACATGGAAATTGGTCTGGTAGCTGGAGAGGTGCCAGATTACTTCCTGAGCACTGCCTATCCACCACCAGCTCAGGAGCGCCTGCCGGGGGCGGCTCCGTCTCTCCATCAGTGCATGTCCACAGGATCCTGTTTGTGCATGTGTGTGTTCATGACTTACAGAGTGTAAAAACAGAATTTCCCCTCAATAAAAGTAAAATCTTTATCTTAATCTTAAATAGTTTAGAACCAATCACAAGATAGAAGGCTCTATATTTTGGGTAACTTAAATATGTAATCAATTATCACTTCTGTCAGGCCGGGGTCTGGGTCAGGCCGGGGTCTTGTGCTCCGGGGCTGCAGCTGGATAGTGTTGACTTGTCTGCATTGATGTGTCTGTGTAGCTCTGAAGTACTCCACCTACGAACACTAGTTGGCAGTCCAATTTCCATGATTATTATTTTGCCACTTTCTGGTTCTGCCACATTCTCTGCTTTGTGTACAGAAAACCATGGCAACTGAAAGCGGTCTGTTTATGTTTCAGGTGATGAATATTAAGCGGCAGTTGATTACACTGCCGGTGTTTTTTAAAAATATTTTTCTGATACACTTGTCCACATGTATTTGTTTGTCTTTTCCTCCTACAATTAGGCATTCTCTGTCTTCTTCGTATGTGTGGCATTTACATCAGACACCATCTGCCTTCTCTTCATCCCCGTCCAATGGCTTTTTTTTGCTGCCAGCACCTATGTATGGGTCCAGTATGTCTGGCACACAGGCAAGTTAAAGTTTTCTATGGACTGTTATATATACCTACTAGGAAAAACAGTTATTTTCACCTTGTAAAGACTTCAGGAAATCCATGGTTGACACTTTCCCTGTTAGACCCAACAGTGCTCATGTTTTCTTCCTTATTGTCTCCTAACACAGAAAGGGGAGTCTGTCTACCCACTGTATCCCTGTGGATCCTGTTTGTATACATTGAGGCTGCCATACGGTTCAAAGACCTGAAGAACTTCCATGTAGATCTATGCCGACCCTTTGCCGCTCACTGGTAGTGTCACCGTAAAGTCTTATATCAAGGCCCTTTATTGTGTTTTGATATGTAAATTATAGGTAGCTACATATCATAATCAAATAGCAGTTACAGATTACCTAAAATTATAAGGATAGCCTTTCATTCAACGCTAATTTTTTCTCCTCTCCTCACAGTATTGGCTATCCTGTGGTGACTCTGGGCTTTGGCTTTAAGAGCTACGTTAGCTACAAGATGCGGCTGAGAAAACAGAAGGAAGTGCAGAAGGAGAATGAATTCTACATGCAGCTACTACAGCAGGCGTTACCACCTGAGCAACAGATGCTGCAGAGACAGGAGAGGGAGGCAGAGGAGGGTAAGACAGACACATGAAATACACAACTTCTTCAAAAAATATAAAAGATTTCTAAACATTTTGTATTAGTTAAATGTAGTGAGCTAAGCTACTAGTTACCCTTCATACAGCTAAGCTTCACTACCTCAAAGCTATACCAAAGAGAAATGTTGCAAGCTCGGCTATAGCAACCCAGCTAAAGTAGCTAGCTATATAATGATAGATATAATTTCATTTATCATTATATTTTCATTTTATTTATTATTATTATTATTATTATTATAATAATAATAAATAAAATATCTTCTTTCACTTCTTGTTCTTATTATTATTACTAAAATGTTATCAAACCAATTTTAGTAAAAGTCAATGCTCTTTCTGTAAGTTTAGTTAGACAGCTCTGTACTGAAATAAAGAGCTTTTTCTACATACATTTCAAGCAAATAGTTTTGGCCAGCTACTGAAAATGAACCTCTTTCCCTACGATTGAGGAAGCTAAACAACTCTCTGCACGTTCACTAGCAACAGGGACATCATGAGCATCAAGTATTAGACGATGATGTCACTGTCAACCAGAAATGTGTCTGCTGCATCTTCTACTCATTTTGAATTCAGACCAGACCGGCTTTTTTATTCAGAATACACAGATGCTACTGAAAAATGTAGTTTAACTACTAACACTGGTATTTGTAGTTCCCTTACTGCCTTACACTGCATTATACAACAACAAGACAAAAAATAAAAAAAAATAAAGAAATGCAAAATGAAATTCTTAACATTTTAACTTCTAAAACACTGAGGGGAAGGGACTAAGGATGACTAGGATTTCCACTATCAGTATTATGGTGTGAAAACATCAACATGAAAATGACAAGCTGAGGTAACATACATTAAACTTTGCATTTGCTGTGTGAAATGACATATAGTGTTATAGGTCAAAAATGTTTCTCCTATCATCAAGGTGTTTTAAGTTGACCAAATATTTTAAATTTTGATGATATAATTTGTTTTTATGAATAAATAATTTATTTAACATACATACAGAAATATCCTAAATATTATTTCCTCCAGCAGATATTTATCTATACTTGAGTTCTGCTGTCCACAGGTAAAAATACCCAAACCAACGAGGGTCAAGAGTTTCTCTTTCTTTAAGCAGACTGTAGTTCAATCCATTGTATGGTCAAATGTTCTTTGGAATATGGTTAATGATTATTCATTATAATTCATTATAAATAATTTACATTCTATTAATTATAATTTCACGTCTTCTAACACTGTCCACATTTATCTTTTTTTCAGCAGCTTTAACTAAAGGACTCTCAGAAGTAGAACCCTCATTGATATCCCAAAATGGAGCACCTCCTGGAAAGAGAACTACCTCAGTGCCCTTGCCAGAACTGGAGTACCGGGAAAAAGTAAAGGACTGTACTGTTAAAGAGCGTGAGGGGAAAAAACAAAACACTATTGGAATCAATAACAACAGTATCATACTGGACTCCAAACCACAGGAGACAGAGTATATAGAGAGCTATGTTGGGGTGAAGAGACTGAATAATGACCTAGCAGGAGACAATACAGATAACGATATCAACACACACTCTACTTCCAGAGATGATTTGGGGGGGACGGGGAAAAACTACAGAAATGCAAGTGGGTTCGTGGGTAATTTGTCTCCAAGGAATCACTGTTCTTCAAATGGCGGTGTGCCACCAGTTTCTTCAAGCAGTAAGAATGAAAAGAAGCAGAAGGGCACAGGGAAGGGGCAAAAGGACCCTACAGAGAACTGCATTCCCAACAATCAGTTGTGTAAATCCGACGCTTTAATTCGGTAAGATAAACGCTTTTCTACCGTTCAGATTTTTCAATCTTATTGCCTTTGTTGTCTTGGGTCTGGTAGCCTCCTTCTGATGCTCCTTTCTGTTGTTGTTTTTTTTTTTTTTTTTGGAAGTCTGGAGCAGGATGTGAAGCGTCTGAAGGTAGATCTGCAGACTAATAGGCAGCTGGAATCAGAGCTGCGGAGTCAGCTTTCTTCTCTGAGCAGTCAGGACCGCAGCCTTCGCTCTGAGTTGGGCCAGCTCCGTCAGGACAATGAGCTGCTAGAGAACAAGTAGGTACACGTGAAGTATACTGTTTAGCTTCCAATGAGGAACTTTATTTTAAACTGGGCAACGTTACAATCGTCATGAGTGCCGTGACATGTGTTCCCTTGGTCTCCATGAACAGTTTCTTCCTTCAGTTCGTAAAACCTGGTGCGCATACAGTACGTGCATGACTCAGCCATCATAGAGGTAAACACGATCTCCATCCAGACTCAAGCTGCCTCAGTAGCTCCTTGAATTGGCGGTTCAGTGTTTCCCCTACGATGGAGTTGTAGCAGCGGAGGTGAAGATGAACAATGTTTTAGTTACATTTTTACAATTAAAAAAAAAAAAAGTATTTTCTTTAAAATAATTATTTTACTCTTTTTTTTTGACAGAATAGTCAACCAACAACCACCCAATACAGTAAAATTACATAACCCAATCAGTAAAATCCCAAAGATCTGTGCCTTCAGCCCATGCAAGAAGTAGCCCACTTGGGGGGGGTCGGGGGGCATGCACCCCCGGAGAACATTTTTGGCTGTAAAAGCCCAAATCATGTGGCACATTTTAATACCACTATTCCCTCAAACTAATCTTAAATGTTTCATGAGGTAAAACATCTGCCTACTCGATTGTTAACATGTAGCCTAGTGAATTGTTGTAAAGGAGAATTAGGCTTCTTTTCTTTTGAACCAGTGTTTGACCCCCTCAGCATGCAGAGGTTTCACTTAGCAGAGAGAAAATAAAGCCTACGACGACACTTCCTCAGACCCCCTCTGTAATCCTCTGACCGAACATCATGATGCTGCACTGTTGAATACAGATGTCAGTGCTTTGGGAAAGTTTGTTTTGT
The DNA here is from genome assembly GCF_963584025.1 of Labrus mixtus. NCBI lineage: Eukaryota > Metazoa > Chordata > Actinopteri > Labriformes > Labridae > Labrus > Labrus mixtus. The sequence continues at coordinate 7,211,522 of NC_083627.1, read as the reverse complement.
CAATTCAATTGTTCTCTTCACTAACTGCCAATTAAAAAAATAATAATAATAATAAAGCCCATCCTATGACGCAAACAGACTAATAAGAATAGTCTCACATTCAGGCTTTCTGGTGCCATTATCTTAGTCATCTTCCTCTTTAGTGGATCAGATCTGGGTAATTGTCATACTTTTTACAGCTTGTCTTTATCCCAAGGGTTAGGGTTCAGTTAGGGCAAAGCCACTCAACATTACTTGTTGCAGTGACAACATTTCCTCCCTAGTCTCAAACTCGGCAGTAGTCACATGCACAAAAATCGCTTGTTTAGCATAAAGATAAACTTTATTGATCCCCATGGGGGAAATGTTTTTGCTCAAGAAACAGGAAACAGGAATATAATTATCAAAAATAAGAAGTTAAAAATCAAACATATGTACATCAGCTAAATAAAGGGAGAAAAAATACAATAATAGAATAATACAAGGTATGTAAATGGTAAATGGACTTGAGCTTATATAGCGCTTTTCTAGTCTTCCAACTACTCAAAGCGCTTTTACACCACCTGTCACACCCACCCATTCACACCCTGATGGTAGTGATCGCTATGTAGTATCATCCATCAGAAGTAACTAATCCCATTCATGCACCGCCACCGAAGCAGCGGGAGCAATTCAGGGTTAAATGTCTTGCCCAAGGACACATCGGACATGTTGCTCAGCTGGGGATCGAACCCTTGACCTTCCGGTTGAGGAGCAACGACTCTACCAACTGAGCCACAGCCGCCCTTTATGTACACTTCCACTTGTGGAATTTCTTATGTCTGTAGTTTTGTGGCAGGCAAGGAAGAAGAACTTGACATTTCTTGCAGTGCCCTTCTGCCATATCAGTAACCCAATCTTCGACGGTTCTTCAAGACAAACTTAAACTTTGAAACAATTTGACTTTATCCGTTGCTCTGGGGCAGCAACAAGGCGCTCCTTTACAAATTCTACCTTTTTACGTTACCTATTAGCTAGCTCGGCACAAAAATCACCTGCAAAACATTGTTTCTGCCTCGTCTCTTACTTCCACAAAAAAAAAAAAAAATGGTTCCTCCATTTCCCTTGAAAAGTGTGACATTCTGCATCTACTTCTCTTTTCTTGACAACTGTCATGAAGCTTGTTAGCGGCATGTGTTGTGTTGAAGTTTGCTCCCATGTCAGATAGCGCCCCCTCCCCTCCCCCCTGAGATTTTCCTGGAGCGATCTCTCTGAAAAACTTTATTTGTGTTTTATTGTTTCTGTGTCCTCAATTGAATTTATGAATTGCCTTGTGGGTCACACTTAACGGTCTTTGGGCCATATATTGCCCGGAGGCTGGATGTTCCCTCTCTATACTAGTGTGGCTTTGTTCAGGAAGAATTTATCAAAATTGTATACTGGCTGTATTTTAAGGAAAGTGTTAGTTTTGGTTTGCATTTGAATATATAACTAGTGTAAAACACTGACTTCTGGTATGTGCCTAGCTTGGACACAAAGGGGTCAGTGTGAGTCTACTGAAGCACTTCTTGGATGGTTTGAATGCCGTCAAAGAGAGACTTTAAAGATGTCAACCTCTTGTATGTGCAATCTATGACAACGTGGTAGCAAAATAATACCAACGAGACCTTCAAACTTTACGGAGACTACTAACTCCATGGAAGACTCAGAGGTCAAACTACAGTACCTCCTGCAAAGCTTTAAGAATCCACAATCCATTCATGGTGACTTGTAAACATTTAAACTGTTAGACTGATTTTATACTGAACATTCAATTTGATCCAGGAACAGGTTGAACTAAATACTTGAAGAGTCAGAACACCTATAGAAAGGAGAAGACATCCCACAAACTATGTTCTTCTGTATACTGTATCTCAGTATAAGGGTTTTGAAAAGCATTGAGTCAATGACCTTTTATCTGTAGTTGTGAGCTTTTGCAATAACAGTAGCTGGCACCTTCTTTTGAGGTTGTGGATTGAGAGACTGTTTCCAAGAGTGGAAGTGGCAATTCAGTTCACCTCCTGATCAAACCAGATGGCTTTGTTCTACACATTTCAGGCTCCACAGTGCCATCCAAGCCAAGCAGAAGGATAAGCAGACCATGGCCCAGCTGGAGAAGAGGTTGAAGATTGAGCAGGAGGCTCGTGCCCAAGCAGAGAAACAGCTGGCTGAGGAGAGAAAAAGAAAAAAGATGGAGGAGGCCACTGCTGCCAGAGCAATAGCATTAGCTGCAGCCACCAGGTACTCACTAGATAAGTGTATGAAAGAGCAGCTTTGCAATTTCTACTTTGAATAAACAAGCATGTACAATAATGACAAACTGAATCAGCAAATATTAAAAAGGGAATTAAAAGATGTTCCTGTTCTTTTTATCAGTTGCATGGCTTCAGTGATGCATCTGAACATTTTCATTGTGCCTGTTCTCTTGTCATTAAGCACGGCATAAAAAGATGAACTGGGTTGATCTACAGCAACAAAAGTATGCTAACAGTAACACAGTCACACTGGTGAATGGAAAATTAGACAAAGTTCTCTGCACAGCAGGTGAAACCAATGTGCAAAGGAACTGACGAGGAAAGAGCCTCCTTAAAATGTGTTATTGGGTGCACCTAGTTCACCAAGGGAAATAGTGAGTTGCACCTGTACCACCAACAATGAAAGTGAGTCTATAGTCCTGTTGACTTCAGAACATTTTTGCTTTTCTCATCTTTTTAATTTGCTGTTAATTCTCTTTTTTTTCTAGAGTTGAGTCCACCGACTCTCTGCGTGGACGCATCAGAGAGCTGGAAACGGAGTGTAAGAAGATAAGCCTGGATGTGAAACTGAAAGAGGAGCAGCTGAGGGATCTGGAGGGCAAATGTCAGGTCAGAGGAAGGGGCACAGCTGTTTAATAATATAATAATTTGAGTGATTAATATTAACTTGTTATCTCAATAAAGGGACTGTCAAACACAGTATGTGTGTTGTGAGTGCAGTGAATGTGACTAGGTGATGCAGTGCATATTTTTCAAAACTTTAATTTTCATGTATTCTCCAGTAACTTGACGTCCTGTTTTATTTCCCCGCAGACTTTTCAGGCAAAGTCCCTCCTCAGTTGCTTCAGGCAAACAAACTCAACTCACCAGTCACTCGCAGGTGACACAACTAACTGATATTTTCAGAGTAAAACAAGGCAAAAGAAAGAAGGTAACGGGGGGGGAAAAAAAGCTAACATGGGCCATACATTAGTGAAAAAACAAAAAAGACAAATCAGAGTTTTTCAGTTAAGGCGCAGAATATAGTCCATTTCTTCCAAATATTATTTAAATCTTAATCGGCATGACTGATTACTACTAAGTGTCACCTGCGAGTGACTGTTGAGTTTGCGTTTGTTTGCCTGAAGCGTCTGTGTGGCAATAAAAGTAACATTGAAGTTGTTAGAATGCTGTCCATTAGTATTTTTGTCATACACATGACTGAGGGTGAGCGTGTACTGCTTGGCCAGAACTGTCATTACCGATTGAATTTCTATTTTCCTCTTGTCACATGCAGGAGCTGGAGAAGTATAAAGAAAATGAGAAGGACACAGAGGTGTTGATGTCGGCCTTGTCGGCGATGCAGGAGAAGACCCAGCATCTGGAGAACAGCTTGAGCGCCGAGACCAGAATCAAACTGGACCTCTTCTCTGCGCTCGGGGATGCCAAGAGACAACTGGAAATAGCACAAGGTAGCGTTTGACTTTCACAGTGTAGTAAGTAATTGATGCTATGACTGGCCAGTATCTTCTAAAATACAGAATATGTTAGTGCATTGTGTTCAAGCACTGGTCTAATGAATGAGTAGTCATGCTTTTTTCATTTAAGAAATGTCAGTAAGCTGAGAACATTAGTGTCTTTCACAGAACTTGAGATGGTTTTGCACGCCTTTGTCTCATCTCGTATCGATTACTGTAATGCTCTTTTCACCTCACTTAGCACGTCCGCCCTAAACCGTCTCCAGTCAATCCAGAATGCTGCTTGCTCGATTACTCACCAGGTCAAACAAACGGTCTCACATCACTCCCATACTGAAAACACTGCGCTGGCTCCCTGTGGCATATATAGGATTGAGTTTAAAATTCTCATTCTCACCTTCAGAGCCATTCACGGTCAGGCCCCAGATTATCTGTCAGAACTCATTCACCCGTATTCGCCCACCCGTTCACTGAGGTCAAACACCCTACACCTGCTGTCTGTCCCGCAGACACATTTTAAGACTCGTGGGGATCGTGCGTTTCAGTCCACAGCACCAATCCTCTGGAATTCTCTACGATTAAAAACGTTAATGTTTAGACAGGCTTATGGGTAATCAGGTCCAACCAGTGTACCTACTCATCTATGTTTTATTGTTCCTGGTTATAGCAGGATTTTATAATGTTGTCCATGACATACTCATTTTTTCTTTTTCTTCTTTCATTGTATAAATGCTGTTTTTGTGTTTTTTGTTGATGTAAAGCACTTTGTGACCTTTGTCTGTGAAAAGCGCTATATAAATAAACTCCATTATTATTATTATAGTCACCCATTGTAGTTATTGTTTTGGGGTAACTTGTATTTTCAGGGAATAATCTTAGAAAGACGTACATGAGTCAAATATCTCATGACCATAGGTGAGGGTTGGGACGAAAATCGAGCGCGACATCCCTTCTAAATGTAGTAGCCTGCTGTTGTGCCTTTCTCACCAGCTTTCATCAGACTGTGAAGATTCTTATCCATAAACGATATAACAGACGGGCTGTCCGATCATACAGAGGTCCGCTGGTTTAACCGCGGAGCAGCGGAGTTACGCACGGAGATGGCACAGATTCATGGCGCGTAAAAAGTCAGTGACAGAGTTAGATTACGCTAGTATCCACACGAAGAATATCGGACTGCCAGGCTCTCTTACTAAAAGTCGTTTTACTGAGTTTAAAGAACATAGGAGCTGATCAGACTGCAGTGCGCAACACTGAAGGATAAATTCACCACTGTTCGTTTGGAAACATCTGATCATTTTATAATTCCTGGCACCGAAATACCCGAAGATGACTGTTTGCATCAAATACACTCTGTGTGTTTGTGACAACATATTCATGTGAACACACACACACACACACACACACACACACGTCTCTCTCTCGCTCTCTCTCTCTCTCTCTAATAATGCACTGATTCCAGGGAGATCAATTATAGTTGAATAACTACAGGGCCTTTGTCTCCTTCATTTCTTCCAGGCCAGATCCACCAGAGGGAGCAGGAGGTCGCAGAGCTAAAGCAGAAGATAGCAGAGGTGATGGCAGTGATGCCGAGCCTGTCTTACTCTTCGGACAGCAGCAACCACAGCCCTGTCACTCCGCACTACTCGTCAAAGTTCATGGACAATAGTCCCTCCTCCCTGGATCCAAATGCCTCTGTCTACCAGCCCCTCAAAAAGTGACTCTGACCTCATTTTAGACAGAACTTTGTCTTTCTTTGTTTTGGTGAAGCTTAGATCCAGTTTTGTTCAATTTTGAATATACCAGCCCCTGACAGTTCTTGCACTCTAAATGTACCACATAATGACAAACACAGAGTACATGCAACCCCTGAATACATATCTTGATTTGACTCACTTTTTTAATTATACTTTGACAAACATCTTTTTTTTGTTTGATGGGGGTTGTGCAGAAAATATTTTTGGTTGAGTTTTGAGCCCTAGCAGCATGATCTTTTTACAAAAAGAAACACACTTTGTGATTTGCCCAGAAGATGCAAACATTGTTTTTTTTGTTTATTTGTTAACAATATCTGTAAAGTCAATCCCTGAGAGTTGTAAAAAAAAAAAATCCAGTTTTAATTGAATTGAATCATTGTGCTCTTTGGTTATGTTTCAGAATAGTTATCATAGTGTACATTTATTCTAAAACAATGATTACAAAGATGGATTTTGTGTTCAGATGTTCTGGTTTGTTAATACTAACATGGTCAGGTCTCCAGGATTATACGTTGATAAAGCTTCTATGTCCTAGGATAAGTGCCAGCTCTGGATTTGACCTGGTACTGAAATAAATGTTCATCTTGCTGTAGACACCTTTCCTCTTCATCTGGACCAAATTAGAACCTGTAAGGCAATATTATTTATTATATTTTATATTGTCAAGGTAACTGATCTCAGCCATTATTTGCAGACTTTGCAGTATTCTTTCTAAGTACAAACACCACAAACTTTGCAATCCTGAGATACAAGGCAAGGCAGGCCTCACAGCTTCAATACAACACACCTGTTCAAGTTTTGTTTTCAAAGGCTGAACAATAACTCTTTACCTCAGACATGTTCCATGTTTTTTTTATAACCAGTTGTTCACAAAATGACATACTTGGAAATTGAAAATATTGCACTGGTCATCAAAATGATTGTCTATCATGCCCTTTATTTGGCATTACGTTGTTTACAACAATGTACATTAACTTACAAAGGAATGTTATCTTACTTAATTTAATTTCAGTTTAATCACCAAGTGTGATCCTGTTTCAACCCATATTTTGATCCCTCTAACTAAGAGTGCCGTTATTTTTATGTCATTGCATTTTACTGGACTTAGAATATGTGAGGACTTTAGCTGTTAGTTCATATTTCCAATCAAATTCAGTTGATTTCCTATGCTTTATACCAAGGAGAATACTGTGAATGTGACGTGTTGGAAAAGGTTATCCTCAACCATATAACTAAGTTGTACTGTCATGTTGCCTATCTGGAAAAAGTAATATTTATGAATCGCTCTTATGTTGTAAATTCAGTTCTCAAGTTGCTTTTAAATGGTTTGTGTAAAAGGCAAACAAGTGGTTTGTTTCATCTTTTTGTTGTTCCACCAAGATTATTTTCTAACTCAAAGACAGTGGCGTTTTCACACTTTTCACTTTGACCTACACTATTAAAGAAAGTCTTGCTGTTGGGAATACAAACTGTTGATAGTGTGTATGTACATTATCATGTCTTCTTACAACAACCACAAGAAGCCAACTATTGTACTCACAATAGACCACAGAATAGTCACAGTGTTTTTCTTACAGTGTTGAAAAAAATAGTAATACCAGAGTACAAAAAAAACCCTGCAGGGTTCAAATTTAATTAAAAGGCAAACATTTAAGTGAAGCCAACAATTCAGCATGCTTCAAGCATTTGGGTTATCCTGTTGTCCCCACCCTGCAAGCCTGTTTTGTTGATATTCTGATAATATGTTGCTCTACCAGTAGTTTCAGTCCCAAAATATTGGGAGGTTTGATGGTTTAATGCTTCCATAAGATGAAGAAGAAGTGGTCCGGTTTGGTTCAGTAAGCCTACAGTTTGGGTGCATCAATTTGATCTTGGAAGTCAGAAATTTCGAGTTGTCTGAAAATGCATATACAGACAACATGGCTTTGACTTTTCTGCCAAGAAATATAAGGGCACAAGTGAAAATGCAAGACAGTTAGACAAACAAAAAGACATAATGAAATAATTAGAATCAATTAAAACAGCTGCTTCAGTGGTGTCTCAAGCTGTTTTCACATATGCACTCCTGAACATAGGTAGATCATTCTAGGAGGACTGCTCTGGTTTTTCTCCTGACCTGGCTGTTCACACATGCACCACACAGCTGAAGACAACTCCTGTCAGACAAGAGGGGGGGCAGTGGGTCTCCTGAGGTAAGAACTTTAATGTGAACTCCAGCAGAGTTTAGATTTTTTTATTTAAACATCTGATGTGTAACTTATAAAGTCTGCCAAACTGGGGCCAGTTGTTTTGTCAGAGGGGACGAGGGGAACATTAAACCATGGTGAAAAATGGACAAAGATAATCACTTTAATATATATATATATATATATATTATGCCAAATAATAGTGCACATCATTAAATACCATGATTTACATTTGTTTCAGTTAATATCACAGTAGATTGTGAGTCCGGTTGTTGAGTCAAATACAGTGTATGTGTTATTAGGGGTGGCCACAGGGGGGACCAAGCTCAGTGTTACTGGCCCCTGTTGGCCCCTGCCTAGAACCGCCCATGGTGAATGGTTCTTCTAACTACATTTTTTTCAATCAAAATGTTGTTTGTAACAGTAGAGGGAGTAACTGAGTGTTAATGGCATACTGATGTGTTAATTGGTGTTATAGGTGTTAATATTATAATTCTGATTAAATATTAAATTAATAGACTTCATTTCATTACGCACTGATACGAGCAGCTGTTTTCTCTTACACCTCTTTTCTCTCCTTTGCTGCAGCAGTGTTCCTTTTTTCCTTCTTAAAACCTGTTCATATTCGCCGTATGTCCACATGAAGCTATACTAGGCCTATATTTCGAAATGGTTAAAGTAGGAGGATCTCTTTTTGTCACCTGTAGCCATGGTGAATCGTAGAATCGGGGCTCCATTCATGTTGGCTTTTTATCGTCGTGGTGCACGCGCTGAACACCGAGTGGACCTACTCAGAGATGAATTAACAAATTGAAATCTGCTGATCTGGAACCGAATACTCAGTTTCCCATCTGAGAGTAAATCAACTCAGAGCTCAGGGTTAGACTGAGAGTGTGTTGAACCTTCTTTCAGAAAGAGGAGGCCCCTGGACAGCTCCCTGTCAATACTGTTCATTTACAATCTTTCATATTTAAGACTAGAAGTAATGCTAAGTTAAATCCTGGATGTATATATTCTCATTCTTAGTTTTTGTACTTTTAGCGCTTATTTACTTTGTATTTAATATTATATCATGTTTATTTGCTAATATTGTGTGTTTGGATAACCTGCTGCTATAACGCCACAATTTCCCAGTTTGGGATCAATAAAGTAATTCTATAAACCCCCCACTTCCCTCTATTGAATATCTTTTTTAATACGCCTTCAGGGGGAGAGCGAACAGACAGATTATCTCCAAAAATCAAGATAAAAAAATGACAGTAAACATGTAATCTCACTACATTTATTTGCTTTTGTTGTGCAAGTTATAAGACATTTTTAAATTGGAAAAAAAGGTAAATTAATGTCTTTTCTTAAAGATATAAAGGGTCAGTGGAGCTTAAATGTTTCACCTTTAGAGTAACTATGCAGACATTTAAAAAAAAACTGACCAGCAATATCTGTATGTACAAAACACGATTTACATAGAAGCATAAAAATGTTTAAAAGCCGGTATCAGTGGCCACCAATCAAGGCCCTGAGAATATAGAAAAGTATTTTAGATTTTTGGTACAGGTTGGCAGTACTGTTCAGTGTACCAAACAATACAAGTTAAAGACATAAAGAAAGGAGGATGATGGTCAAAAAGAGTAAGAACAGTTTGTTAACAGGATGTCTCTATTTTCTGTTGGCACTGGCGGTCCCAATGACACAGTCGTTCACCTGTAGAACGAGAAAAAACACAATTTCACATCAGACTGAAAGACGCAATCATATAATCATTAAGACGGTGTTATACTTGAATCTGTGTTGAATACAGTCCAGGAGTCTTTTTGTTTAAAAGCAAATCAAAACATTTGAATGAATATCAGTGGACAAAGGCTGAAGGTCGTGGAAACAGTTAGCTTAAGTTTATGGGGTGGTGTGAAAGCTCAAATTAACTCTTGTTCGCTTGAAAACGGGTGCACTTCTAATTGCACCAGAGTTCGGTTCGCTGTAGGTGAGAACGCTTTCCAATCTTAACAAGGGAAATGAACCAAACAGCAGTGCAAAAGTCCACTGGACTTCATATGTTCTTCCATATTTAATAGATGAAGTCTTGTGGGAGAATCCTTATAACTGTATAAGACGAGACAATATGGGTTGCTAGGTAAAATGTTCAGCATTTGCAGTTTATTTAACTTGATAATAAAGTTCATTCAGAGATCCCATCATCCTACTGACCTTGCTGGCAAACCTCAAAGAGTTGAGGGTTTCTCCAAAGCTGTCTTGCTCCGGGGCGATGTTCACAAACATCAGGCTGAAAGGAGAAAAGCACATTTATATAAGATCAACCAGAAAGATGCTTTTTCTAATTTGATTTACTTGGTGGAGAATCTAAAACTGGTGAAGCGATGCATAAGTCATCATTTTTATATTCATGAAGTGAGAAGTGATCTGCCCATGATGGAAGCTGTCAGATTAGCACACACACATTTTGGATAACAATTGCAGAAAGATCTCAAGAGAAACAACACAACAGAGGTTCTTCAGGAATCTGGCTTCTTGACGATGTGTTGATAAAGAACTCACGTTTTGCTGTTTCCTCCCAAGCAGCCCTGCAGGAGGTAGGTCAGCTTGGAGTTCCTGTATGGAACGTAGCTTTCCTAGAACCAAACAAAAATAAATAATGTCAAAAAAAACCAAACAAACAAAAAACTACTTCATGGAGATGAGACAGAATATTAAAGGTATAACATGTGACTTTCAGAGAAGATGTCCAGTAGATGTCACACTTTAGCACCAGGTTTTATATCCAGGATTGAATCCTGCTCACACACCTTGTTGGCCAGCGCTGTGATGACGATGCCCAGGTTGGACAGGGAGCCGTTGATGGCCGTCATCTCTTTGAAGCGCTCGCCCTGAGACTGACTCTTCAACATCCGCTCACTGCCTGCCAGGTCCACCAGGCACAGAGTGGCTGTATGCAGAAAAACAATCAAAAATCATTCTTATCAAAAGGGATGTACAGCTAAATAAACAACACTTCATTATATATCTCAGCTTTTTATAAACTCATTTTATTTATATTAACCGCATTTTAAATTTTGGATATTTTTATCCAATAACACATTATGGATAATGATGTCATCAGTGGGATTATACTCACACTTGCACTTGATGTCTCTGCCAGCATTCACTCCCTCGATGTCCAGCTGAAAGACTGAATGCGAGCGTGAGGAGCGGTCGTTCTGGGCTGTCTGAGCTGTGGAGCGATTCTGATTGGCCAATGCAATCAGGCCAAGAACCTGCCAGGCGGAGCAGAGCGTATTAATCATCTACCTCTAGGAAACGTATGAATAGGCAGCCAATGACTGCAAACTTGAGTACTGGGTAATAAGTCATGTTGCTGAATGGTGACGTAGATCATCCGCCTGGCTTACGTGATCCTCGTTGGAGACTTTTTCGTAGGTGAGGTTGGTGATGGTCACGTCGTTGTTGGTCAACTTTCTGACCTCATGCTCGGGCCTCTTGCTGGCCTTCCCGGTGTACAGGAGGTCCCGCAGGGTCTCGTTGTAAATCTCAACAAAGCTTGCTGTGAAGTTGAACTGTAATGAAACAGAAACCGTTCTAAAGGTGAATACTATATCTCCATCTCCTCTACAAACGTGAACAGTCTGCCACAGACCCTGGTTACAAAGGAGGCGTCCCTTGGTTTGTTTCAGTGGTGGGTGGTCTGATGGGACACTAGGTTGAGCATTACAACAGCTTCTCTGTTTGACTATTTTGTTCTCTCTGTGATTGAAAGTTAAGACAACTAAAAAGTGAGTAAAGTTTTTTTTTTTTTTTTTTACTGCTCCAGGAGAAAAATAAAATCACTCCAGTGTGAAATTTCAGGACATTTTCAGGAGTTTTGTGTAAGTGTGAATGCACAATTAGTGACACAAAAAAAAGTTATTGCGGATTCAATGCGCTTTCCCTTTAGATTTTTTTTTTTCCAGTTAAAGCTCCTCTGAGGAGTTTTAAATTTTTCATAAAACAGACTTAAATTAATACTGAATCCTTCGTATGACCAACAAAGCAAACCAGACCACTGGCAACAAGATTGGATATTTCTCTATAGGCATTTTTAATACCTAAAGTTGCTGCAGTGGAGTAGGTGTTAGACAACGTGATTGACAGCCCTCTGCTAAACTGACTATTAAACATGAAAAATAAAACATTTTTCATAGCAAAGATTCTCAAAGAGTGATACGTTTAACTGTTGAGAGAAAGCAGGAAGAGATGCACATGTACTGGTCAGGATCAGCAAAGTCCACAGAGGAAACCTAAATCAACAAACTGAACGTTCCTCACAGAAGCTTTAACTCTTCTGAGCATCATTTTACAAATTGACAATTCGCCCACTGCACGATTTACACACTTACCTCCCAGCCTTGAGATCCCAGTTTCTCTGCGGCTTTGAAGATTTGCTGCACGGCTCTGGGAATGACTCCTCTGGTCACATCAACCTCGTCTCCCTCCATGGTGTACGTCTTTCCGCTCCCTGTCTGGCCGTAGGCAAAGCAGCAGACGTTGTAGCCGTCCAAAGCAGACTGCACCAACAGCGAGATCTCTTCAAAGACCTGAAAACAAACACAAGAGTTCCTACTTTGTAAGAAACTGCCGCCAAATGATCATGTAGTATTCTAAAAACATGACGTTTATTCAGATGTAGATGATGCTTCACGACGACGTTTACCTCCTGCTGTGAAGCCTGGGGGCCAAACACGCGGTCAAAACTGAAGTTGTAGTTTTTCTGAGTGTCTGCAGTTTTTCCCGTGTGAGACTGAAAAGTAGCAACAGCAGAGATTAGTTTGTAGTTTTGAATATCTTTACAAACTCAACAAACATTTTCATCAAGGCAGATTTGTGATGAGGACACTCCATACACGTTTCTTATACGGACTCTGATGTCCAACTGATTTAGATGATCGTAGAAACTACATACCATACTTTCTATCACAGTCTACAGAAGACAAAACAAACTGTTTCCTTAGAGAGTTTGCACGATGAGGGATTCTCACCTCCTCAGTTTTGGCCAGAGTTATCGTCTTGTCGTCACTGGACGGGAGCTGGATGTGTTTGCTGATTCCTCCGTCCACCGTAGGGCGCACTCTGCAAAACACCCTGATGTTACCCTGCAGGAAACGGAAAACACACACATGGACATATTAGTGAGAGCAAATATTAAGAACTTATGGTTGGGTGTTAGGTGAATTTGGATGTAAGAAAAGAAAAAAAGGGAAACAGATTTCCACGCGTTAAGATAACTCAGCTCCTGGATCAGCTGAAATACTTCTACTGGCGCTACACTGCCACCCACCTTGAGCTCCTGGATGGAGTTGTGGAGCCGCCTGCGCTCCATCTCCCCAGCGTGGAGCTCATCCTTCTGTTCGGCCACAGTCTCTTTGAGGGTGCGGACCTCTTCCTCCGTGTCTCTGAGGGTCGTCTGCACGCGGGCCAGAGTCGACTCCTGCACTGAAAGCTTCATCTGGAAACAAACACACAACAATAAAATCCTGGTCTTTTCTGAAATCGGATCACCATTTAGACCCTTTAGGAGGTTAAATAACCAGTACTGGCTGATATCCAGCAGCAGGCTTCATACCTTCAGAGTTTGCAGCTCGGTCTCTTGGCTGTTTTGGAGAGTCTCCATGACTTTATATTTCACCTCTAGGTTGGAGAGCTCCTTTTCAAGCGTGCTCTTCTCACTACAGACTTGCTCCAGCTCAGCCTGGACTCCTGACAAAGCCTGCAGCTTCTCCTCGTACTCGCTGATGCGATGAAAAGAAAGGACCGTTAGTGACGTAAAAAACGGAAACATCAGGAACACTTTGAACACGACGTTGTGAAATGAGTGGATTTTTGCACCTGATCTGTTTCCTCTGCGTCAGAAGCTCTCTCTGCATTTCCGTCACTTTGGATTGGCTCTGGACCATGGTGCCTTTTAGAACCTCGTTCTCCTGGTTGGCAGATTTAACCTTGGTCTGGTAGTTTCGGAGCTTGTCCTCCATGTCGCTGACCTTGGCCTTCAGGTCCCATTTATTCCGCTTGACGACTACGCCGCCACCTGTGCACGGCAGCATCATAAACATGTGAGACAATCAGAACTCAGAGTTTGTCCCAGTTTTCATTTCAGGTGATTGCAAAACAGAATGAATCCTCACAGCAGAAAAAGAAAGGTGTGTATAACCAAATTAAAGACAGCTGTATTCTGTTTGGCTGCTTCAGGTACAGGGGTTTATCATTGATCCTACAGTAGATCAGAGGAATGGTTCTTTTTGTTATTAGAAACACATCAGCCACTTTTAAATTGCCAGTTCAAAGGGGGATATTTAAAGGTGTGGTGTAGTGTGTGTGTGTGTGTGTGTGTGTGTGTGTGGGGGACCCTCTGCCTGCATCTGAGGTGTTACAGGGGTGAGAGTGTGAAGCAGCAGGGGCGAACAGTGCTGCATTCATGTACCTGCTGAGTGTGTGTGTGAAACTCCTGCTGTGTTTACAAGTCATGCCTCTTGTGCTTCTGCAGCGTCATAAGACAAAGTAAAAGTCCGACACTGGGACACCAACATCACCCTATCACAGAGCCTATGTAGAGCTTTGTTACAGCACATTTACTCACTCACTTAGAGATCACTATCATTTGTTTTTAGTGACTGATTTGTAAATACATTTTTTTTCCCCCAGGAATAGACTTGATTGGTTATAATGTTTTAGGTGAAAAGAAACCGGTGGAATAGATGCATCACCTGCTTTTGTGGCTGGTGGTGCGGCAGTTTGTCTCACGTTGACTCCCCTTGCTGTGGTTGAAGCGATGGATTGTTTCAGGACACCTGATGAAATGAGAGAGGACAAAGTCAGACATGACACATGAGAAGCATTCTAGTACGACCTCTCATGTTCATGCTGGTTCAATTCATTTACAAAAAAAAAAAAGAGATAAAACTGCAGATAATAATAAACTAAAATGTAAATGACTAAATGTGCAAGTTATGTGACTATTACAACATGTTTCAGGTTCATGTGTGTTTCAATTTATATGATTCTGTGCTCTTTTACTGAAGAAAAATGTAAGCCGTAGGCCAACAATAAAAAAAAATAGACATAACCCATTAAAATGTAAATTAACACAAACATGAATAAGAATAAACCCTTTATACTATTTAAATCACAGAAAACTTTGACAGAAAAAGCTCACCTCTGGAAGGAGCAACGGCCACAGTGGCAGCTCCCGCACTTCTGACTGGCTTAGCTGTACGATGGACAAAGTGAGAGTTACAAAATGAAACACGCAGAGACGCAGACAAGTCATTCACTTCAGTGAATAATTCTCCTCATTGATCTCAAGCAAAAGACCCTTAGAGCTCAGATTAAAGCAGTATACTCACAAATGGGGGCCCTGGTTGCTGCAACAGGAGCCCGCCGGCCGCCGATGACCGTAGCTGCTGCCTGCGGTCTGACCGCTTCTGGATCCTTACGGACCCGTTTCTGTAAATACACACACAGATGTGTACTATAAGGGACAACGCTTGATGCTCGAAAGCATTCGGGCAGAAAGCTGCAAACAATGATACGGAGTGATAATAAATACACTGTTTTCATCTTCTCCCTTCCGTTCACGGGTTGTTAATGCGTACGTAATAAGCTGCCATAAATGTCAAGTGAACATCAAATTAAAGAATAGTAGTAATAAAAACTCCTGACACTAGACAGTGTAGGTCTGAATAAGGATCCAGACATATTTCAGTCAAAGCGGCACCTAATCTAATGTACTCTTATTTAAGGATCTGTTGGAGCCCTGTATGGGTGTAAGGTCAGAGACATGTTAAAGTACAAACCTGAGCAGGCCCCTGGTCTTGGCCATTCTCTGAGCTGCTGCTGCCGCTGCTGCCTGGTAAGGCCCTCTTGCTGATTGGCAAGCGGGACATTTTCTGCTGAGGTCAGAAACAGGAACATGTTCAAACTTAGAGCGTGCCATCATGTATTACACGCTTAGTCTTAAACAGTTATTTGACAACCAGGGCTGCAGAGGCGGACGTTATTTTACCTTTAATCGATCTGCACGACAAATCAGATTTAAATATGTTTCAGGCACTATCAGAGACACCCCAACACCCAACTCTCTTCAAAAGGAGACTTAAACACATCTGCACATTGCTGCTGGATTTTGTTTGTAATGGTCATAGATGTTTCAGTAGACTGGATTATGTGTTTCACAGAACCATTGTGCACTTTGATGGCCTGTGCTTGCACCTATCTGCTTGTTTTGTTCTTATTAAGATTAAGATTTACTTTATTGATCCCTGCAAGGGGAAATTTCTGTTTTTACACTCTGTAAGTCATGCAACACACACACATGCTCAAACAGGATCCTATGGACATGCACTAATGGAGAGACGGAGCAGCCCACAGCTGAGGGGGTTTGGCTTGCTCAAGGGCACCTCGGCAGTGCTCAGGAAGTGATCTGGCACCTCTCCAGCGACCAGACCAACTTCCATATTTGGAGCTACTGCCGCCCTTATATACATGTAAGAAGAACATAAAATAGGAAACATAATATTTTATATTTTCAAACATGTTTGTGCTCTGGGAAGGACATTGTTTTTTGTAATCATCGTTTCATTTGGGATGGGTAAACAACGATCAACAAACTGTACACAGAATGTCAGTATATCCCTTCCCTCCACCAACATGAACACATACATACATGCATGTCTGCATACACTGAAAAACAATCCTAACAGTAATACTAATAATACTCTAATACTCAAAAAAAATGGGGGAATTAAATCTAAATAATTAGATAGGGGGAAGGACATTGTGTTGCTTTCTGTGCTCACTAAATAAATATTATAACTATTACTTCAATGTCCTATACAGACAGCAAGACTGGCATCTATTGTTTTCTGTAAATAAAAAACAACTAAAATAAGTATTATTAATTGGGGAACAGAGGGAGATAGCAGATTGAGCAGCAGGATGTTTTTTAAGGTCGCATCATCCTCTATGGAGACAAAGAAACGGAGCTCTGTGACTTTAGACCAGTTTATCAACACGACTGAGGATGAAGCTAACCTCACAACGTTGGCACATTAGAAACGTAGAAATGTAGTATTAACTGTGTTATTCAAGGCGCTGAGTAACACAGGCAAACGTTGGATCTCACATGTCGTAAATAGACAATAGACAACAAGTTATCAGACATCATAAAGGACAGTAAATCACTATTTCGTCTTCAGCTAACCAGCACATCACTGTTTAGTCTGGGTTGCGTTCACGTTACAATAGTTTCAAGTTAGCAAATATTAAACAACATTTCAGTACCTGATGACAGTAAAGCGTGAACTATAGCTTATAACTTTGGATTAAGACACAAACTGGGTCATTAAACTATCAAATAATCTTCAACTGTTATTATGACGACTCACTGGCGCTTTCATGCATTAACGTTAGCAGTTAGCCCGACCAGACAAAACAAACTTACCTTAAATTAAATTAACGACCGGCTTTGTACGGATCTTTAAATATTACTTGATTTAAAAAAAAAAAGAGCATTTCTTTTTGGAAATATTTACCTTAACTTTGATTCCGTCAACAGAAATGATCCCTCAGCCGCTAGTCCACCGTCTCTCCGGCCGTTTGAATTTCAAATTGAAATGTTTTGGTGGGTACCTCAGATAAGCTGCTGTGATTGGTTGAGCCAGAGTAAACCCCGCCTCTTTCTTGGGATGTGCTTGATATGTTATCCGGAGTGTCCTGCGTGGGCGGTATACACGATGTTACAGCTGCAGTCCGCGCCTAATGCAAAATGTATGTAAATGTAATTACATTTAATCAACATCTTGATAAGTCATGGATAAATAACCAGTATGTTTATTTTTTTGCTATATTTGTATATTTTAATCACCAAACATAGTTTTTAAATGGAATTTTTATAATCATTTATTCTCTTTCCTTCAACGTGAGGTGCTTTATGGAGCAACTATTGAGGCATGACCATTGATTTAATGTCATGTCATGTCTTGTTTTGGGACTATTGAGTTGTTTGTTGTTTCATTTGTTGTGTGTTGAGCTCTATCTGTTATTTGTTCTATGTCTGGACCCCCTTCTAAAAGCTTTGAGAAGCTTATCCAGGGTCCTTTTCATGCGTCGTTGTTGTATTATGGTTGTACTTGTTGCGGTAACATGTTTTTTGTTGTATGAAATAAATCAAAATCAAATCCCTAATTGTAATGCTGGTGATGAAGTCACTAAGGTGTGAACAAAAAAGTACAAAGACAGCTTTAACAGCTCCAACTCAACAAAACATCATCAGGAACATGAATGAATTTGAATTAATAATAAACAAATCAGACAATGACGGGTTTATTTTCATCATAGTTTGTTTTGAAACTTTATTCTCCTTACGGGAAGAAACAGTCTGTTCAGATGAGCAAGAGGTGTAACTGTGCGTACAGTATGCGAGAGTGTAGCATAAGAGGGCAGATGAAGAACGTATTATTTCTATCAGGAGCATCAGTAATAACATTAACATGAGTATTGAGAAGGTGTTATCTTCCATAAAAAGACACAATGAAATACAAGGAGTATACATGAAGACTGTCAGCCAGTGGAACGGGCTGCTTGAACATTTTGAATGAGAACAAACAGCTTGTGTACAAAAACATGTCTGCCGTGTTCCAGGTCACCCAGGTCAGCCACGTCACAGTCTGGTTTTCAAACCATGAATCATTGATATAAACCTTCAGATCAAAACGGTCTGTGTTGGTTTTTTAAACTGATTGTTTTAAATGATAGTATCCTCTCCCAAAGTTTGCAGGCGACTGTGTTTAATAAAGAAAATACAGAAGTATGGCAGCAGACTTTGTGATATCAGTATAAACGTTGAATTGTGGAATTCTTCGAAGAATTCTTGAAGGTTTTGTATCCTGATGACCTTGTGACCTCTTCATGAAAGGCTTTTCTCTTTTAATTAAACATACAGTCACTAAGGTCGAACCCTTTCCGGTTGATTCATAATTAGAGTATCACCTTGTTACATGATAACCACGGTTCTCTGAGTGAAGCGATGAGCCCTTTTTTCAGATTGTGATTCAGCAACACCGTCACAATGGGCCGCTTACAGACTGCTAGGTGAAGGCGGGAAACTTAGACCCCTGCCATGCGTCCCGTGCTATGTTTAACGCATAGATGCAGAAAGGTGATGCAAAGTCGTTCCGCCTCTGATCCGCCATCGGAGGTTGTAACAGGCGTAAAGGGGGGGGGGGGGGGGGGGTTTGTGCATATCTGAGTACGTGTGTATGTGAAGATCCTGCTGTGTTCCCTGTGCCGCTTGGTTTTCCACAATGCCGTAACGCAATGTGAATTCCCACACTGGGACACCAATGATGGTAGAACTTTGTTATGGTAAAGAGCTGTCGTTTCCACAGCAGCATCATATTGGAGTCTCAGGCTGTTATCTAACATTGCAGTGAAAACAAGAAACAGAGAGGGCTCCAAACGCAAACGCACACACGTCGCCGATTTCCCCCACACGCTCCCCCGTTTGACAATGATACCTTCTCGCCCCTGTAACGCCTCTGTTACTACCTCAGAGGCAGGCACACAAGTGGGTCGACTCAGTCCCGCTGTTACGCCTCTGGGACGTTCACGCTAAAGACGAGACATCACCGGGGTGTAAAGAATGCGCCTCGAACTGGCAATATGAGAAGGACAACACTGTGTCCACTTGTACAGGGAAGGCCTCTCTGAGCAGCCTCTGCAGTCCTCATTTTTGTCTCCTACAAAACATGTAGATCATCTGGACAAAGAAAAAAATACTCCTGAGCACTCTGAAGTTTCAGGAAATGATGCACAGCTTGTCACTTAAAGAGAGAAACACGTTGTCCAGTAAGAAATCAAAAGGTCTTCAGCGAGGGTCCGTCAGCTCTAAAGGTGACCTGGGACACAGCCGGTGATTTTAAACATGTCAGATTGAGTTCCTTTAGTTTCCATATAAGCTTTACATGAGACAAACTTCCCTTTTAAGGATGAAAAAGTATTTTCTATCTATTTTATGTACAGCATACTGCAATACAATAATGCCTCGGATTGATAATAATGTGGATAACATTTGCAATACAGTAATAATGAGAGTAGTAATAATATGTATGAAAAGTTCTTTAAAAAAAAAAGATTGATAACAGTACCTGTCAGCCATTTTTTCACACAATCAATATTCCCCCAAAAACCGCCCTGAAACGATGAGTCGGGCTGTACCCATTGGAGGATAGTAAACTGTCTCTCTTTGTATAATAACACAAATAAGGGGGGGGGGGGACTCTCTGTTTTCTCTGTTCCCTTCACATTCATGCGTTCACTTTGCTTTCTCTCCGAGTTTGTTCACGTGTTCCTCTGTTGGTAGAAAAATACATACATGATATATAAAAAAAAGTAAAATGATGACAAACAGGCGTGAAGTACGAGCTTCATCAAGTGCTTTCTTTAGGACCCCTCCCGCCCCCCTTTTCTCTCCTGTTTCCATCTCGTTCTGCTGCAGATTCCTCAAATTTAGTGCATTCTTGAAGCTCTTTCATCCCAAACTTTGGGCTCCGATAAAGATCCTCGTCGCCTCGCTGTCTGAAGGGAGGTGGGTGTAAGTAAGGAGATGTCAAATGCACTCGTTGAGATTCAGGTCCAGGTTTCACCCTAAAAAGCATCTCATCCTTTTCTGTCTGCTGAGCTTCCCCTCCTGTTGTCTTCACTCAGGCACACACTCGGCCTTTCTCCTCCTCGGCACGTCGATGGTGTCATTCAAAAGCCATTTAAACGTTTTTTTTATTGAGTCATTTCTCCGTTTTGAAACAATACATCTGCCCGTCCTTCTCCGCTGACATTTTAAAAACGCCACAGTTTCTCATCTCTGACTCCTCGTTGTGTTTCTCTCTCTTGTTTTGGCTTGAACTAAATAGCGGAGAATGTTCAGGTTAATATGATCTAAATATGTTGAAAATAACGCCGTCCTCTGGATCATTGATGTGCAGAGAAAAGTGTCATTTTTTTTACTCTACAGATATTTTACATCTTCATCCTCCAGTGATGCCCACTGCAAACAACGCAGTCAAAAGAGACACGAGCGAGCCTCGTTTGATTCCCAGAGAAGAGCTGCTGGTTAGACTCAAGATTCTTAGGAGAAGTTCAGGTATGAATATATTCTAATTCACAATCATATAAAAGCTCAAACTGAATTTGGCTGCATGCTGAAGATTTGAACGACTTACGCTACCCGGAGCAGTTTTTAGTCTGAGAGATACTTGGCACGAGTGGGCTCAGGAATCAAGAAGCACGTTGTAAAATATCTGTTATGACAAGTAATTTCGCGCTGCATTCAGCATTAAAACATCTTCAAACAAAAGAAAAAAAACGGACCCTTGGGGGAATTTGACTTTTGCTTGTATCGTTGAAAATGATCGTACAATTGGGTGTATAAGACGCATTTCTCCACCTCAAAGGTAAGCTGCGTCCTACGTACCGTTACCCCCAACAAACCAGTAGAAAATGCTGAGACATGCACCGCCATGACTCCAAGTGCAGCCTCCACCATGACTCACTGCACACGCCCTGACCCGATTGAAAACTCACCCCAATCATCGTGTACCGTAAGCCGCCGCTACACTGTGCAAAGTGTGCTGGGATACAGAACGACCTGGACCTAGGTTATAAACCTGCACTTAAAGAAAGCAGAGGTATACTGTTCAACAATATACCCGGTGAAGTGCTGGTTTGATTGAAAGGCTCCCATTACAGAGAACAAGAGATCAGCGGAGGGGAGCAGTCGAGGGCTGTGAGTCTGTACTTCACAACCCGAGGCGCAGAGCTCATCATGGCGGAAGCTCAGGTCTGTGGGATTTATAATTGGGGTTTTAAGGTCCTCTGTTTGCTCATCTTAGAGTCAGAAGGAAGAGAGTCTGAACTGATTCCACTTAATAAAGCGGATGGTTTGAATATTTTCTCAGACTTTTTTCTTTCTTTCTTCAGACGACTAAAATACTGAATGCAGTTTAATTACTTGCTCATATGGACCTTTTTTTTTTTTTTTTTTTTTACACTTCAGACACGATTAGTTATCTCTCAAACAGAGTAGGAAAACGCAGTCTATGAGTTCATGTGCTCCACCTGTATGGCTGATGTGGAGACAGTGAGGCAGAGGTCTTTGTGGGTCACTGGCAGGTCTCCCACACTGACTGGTTTGTACTGGATCTCGCCGGCAGCCACCGTCTTGTACTGGTGAAGGTCAAACGGGCACTGAACCACAGCTTCCGAGTGCTGCTGGGGGTAGCCTCCTGGGGGTCCAGGGTTAGGGTTCTGGTTGGTGTTGTTAGGGTTGGTCTGGTTTTGGAGCTGCCCCGCTCTGCCCCCGCCACCTCCTCTCCCTCGACCACGTCCTCGGCCCCTGCCTGGCGTGAGGCCCTGCGCCTGCTGAGCAGCGACTGTTGCTGCCACTGTTAGCGGGTCGGGGTTGTGCTTCCTCATGTGTTTCATTAAATATGTCTCCTGGAGTCAGAGAGAGAGAGAGAAAACATGACGGCAGGGAAGAAAAAGAGGAGGGTAGGTCTGGATCAGTCAAGGTCGTGAAAAAAATGTCAGGTTGTTTTCCTGCCATAACTTTGGATATTAAATATCAAGGAGATCTGTCAATTTGTTTTACATGAATTCCTTAACGGATAAAAGTTTGAGTGATAAGGAGAAATGTCTTAAAGACTAATAATTACTGTCCAAAGACATTTGTGCTGTGTGACATTTCTATGATCCTTAGATTATGTAATGTTGAACGTTTGCTTTTATTTTTATCTGCAGCAATTTAAAGACCACCACTGAAAGATGTAAGGACATGACATTGCAAGTCAATAATGAATCTCTTTGTTCTTCAGTATAATCATTAGAAAAATCCTGAAGACAGATGTAAAAATAATGATTCAACCAGCTGCAAAGAGAATTCCCTTTGTGTCGTTTATTTTCAACATTTCTTTTTTGAGGGGGGGGGGGGGCTGTTCAGGATACAGTCATAAATCAGGAGAGAGAGAGAGAGAGAGAGTGGGGAGAATGACATGCAGGGCAGGAGCCGCAGGTCGGACTTGAACCTGGGCCGCCCGCCTCGATACATGCCTCCATAAACTGGACAAGTTACCTCTTTGCTGATAGTGTTCATGAGTGTTTAGTATCCTGCAGACTTTTAACTCGCTTACTAACGACTCATTAGGGCGGTCACAACACCAGACTTTAAACATTTGAGAGGATTCTGGTAAAAAAATCAAAAGGATATCTGTGCCTGTTTCAATACCACAGAAAAAAAAAACCAATCACGAGAATCACAGAGAATGAGTCGATTCAAAACATGTGGTGTCGAAATTATCGAACATTTTGACCACCTTACTATCCGATCCAGTGATAGCTGTGAGAGGTAGTAAAAAAGAAAACATTTAAAATCTTCTCACTGTACACTGTAATTCAAAATATGCTTTGAAATATCCATATTGTTCATAAGATTTCTGTAAAGCTTCATTAACATATGAAGTATTATCATAGACTGTCATAGTTGAAGTAACAGAGCTCAGCTAACTCTCTCTCTTTCTGATCTTCTCTGTGGAAGTTAAGAGTCGGTGCGTAGTGTAAACGTGGCTGATGTTCGATCGACAGGTCTGAGGGCCTACCGAGGTGTACGACCGGTTACAAAGGCCACAGGAGAACAGCTTGGCGTGTTTGACGGTGTGCGTGGACAGGTGCACCTCCAGGCTGGCAGCATCCGTGTAACCACGGTTACAGTTGTGGCACTTGTACGGCTTGTCTTTGTTGTGCTGCCGACGGTGAGACTGTGCAGAAGAAGAAGGAGGTAAACAAATCGTAGACTAATCAATGACGTTTTCCAAATACTGTTACTAAAAGAACAACATTTACTATACAGAGAAATTAGACTTTTTATTCTTTAAGACGTTTTATTCTCCTTGACCTGTAAAAAACAGTGAAAAGTTTTCATTTCAATGACACATTAATAAAAGTCCCTTTATTGTGTTTCATGTGACATCGGGAACAATAACTTGATGTTCATGTTTTAGCCAACAAAGAAGAAAAACAAACAGGTAGGCATACTGCAGAAAGTCAACAGTTCAGTGCTGTCGAGGATGAAACCTGTGAATTAATTTACCTGCAGGTTGGACAGCTGAGTGAAAGCTTTTTCACAGCCGGGATGGCTACACTTGTACGGTCGGTCACCGGTGTGAATCCTGAAAAACAACATCAGTTTGTTAGAGTCCATCTCTTACACTTTAAGACTGCACTGCAAAAAAGAGTTACATTGAGAGACGAATGCCTCATTCCAAGTTCCTTGCTTTCTTATACTTAAAGGAGCAGTATGTAACTCTGCCACCTAGTGTTTAAAATGGGTACTGCAGTCCAGATTCTTAACATTAGAGAGAGCTGTCTTCCCCCGCCCCCTCCTCTCTAGAGTCGATGCTCTCTCAGGTCACCATGTGGTGGACTCTGAAGCTTCAGTGTTTAGCCAGCTCTACATCGGTCTGTAAACCTTTCTGAGTTCTAACCTCTCTCCATTTTTCAAAAGCATCTCCAATATTGATCCTAGTTTGAGCACGTTTCTGCTCGTGGAGCTTATTAGAAACATGCAGAGGCTTTTTAGGTCGGGTATAATCACTTCTATCTGAACCACTTCTCTTGCCTGCTTCCATCGCTGCAACACCTGTTGACCTGATAACTGGTCTCATATCTGGCAAACCGAGGGGCGTCCAAAACGGCCGTGTGGGGGTGCCTTAAAACCGCCCACCTTCTCTGGTCATAGTTCTGAAGCTCACTCTGCTTTATTGTCTGTTTTACTGTAGAAAGGACGATAACTTACATAATTTACATCATGATGTTTAGAAGCAGATGTGAAAGAAACAATAGAGACCATAGATTCATAAGAAAATGATTCCTGAGGTAATAAATCAAGAGAGACGTTGTGTCAGTTTCTGGTCTACTAACAGACTATAACAGTGCAGCTGCCTCCTGCTGGCCATTAAAGAGAATGCACACATTCTTTACTTATAAACAGTTTATAGATAAAACTCCCTGACGACACAGCATGCCTCCAGAATATTTAAGTTAAAAAAGGCTAAAACAAACATTATGCCTAAACTCATCACACTACGGAAGCCTGGGGCAGACATACATTATAAGTTTACGTTTTACGTTTACGTTTTTTTTGAGTAATTACTGATTGTTTTTTCTCAAGATCTCGACTAATTTATCTCGTCTTCTAGGGATAACAACGCTGGCTTTCCTGATATAACAAGCGTTGTTATCCAAAGATACTTATTATCACAGGAAAACGGATTAGAAAAATTGGGGGCATGTCTGCTCAGGGCTTCCGTACCACACACCTGCTCCCATACAGTACTGTACATGCACACACATCCAGCTGTTGAAACCCGCCCCGCCCAGCCCGGCCCCGCCCAGCCCAGTACCGTGTGTGCTGCTGGAGGTGACTGAGCTGCCTGAATGTTTTCTGGCAGTAGGAGCAGGAGTAGGGCTTGGCCCCGGTGTGGATGCGGATGTGCTGGGACAGGTAGCTGGAGTTGGAAAACGACTTGGAGCAGTGGGGACACTTGTGGGGCTTGGCCTCAGTGTGGTTTCTAACACGGGACACGGGATTGGAGGGGGTGAGGAGGTGGAGAGAGAGAAACAAAGAGAGAGACAGCGAGAGATTTTTCAGCTACAGCATGACCAAACTTCACGATAAACTGAAGACCAAATCATGCGTGTAAGTGAAATAGGTCTACGATGAGTTGTGTAGATCGTAGATCATTAGGTTTGACAGTGTGCTCTTTGTGCTGTGTCTGAGTCGTGAAAACACAGAACAAATACATACAGCAAGCACAGTCACGCTTTTCTCTCTCTCTCTCTCTCTCTCTCTCACAGTCTCTCCATTGGTATGCCCTGCATTTAGTGCACTCTGAGTGTGTCTATGACTGTCTGGCTCTGCTGCAGTCAGATTGTAAAGTACATTTAATACGAGTGGAAAACCTCCTGCTGTTTAAAATAGATGTCCTGCAGCCCAGAAAGAAAACCAAGCGGGTGGCAATGAGAGAAATGAAAACATGAAGGTGAATGACAAGGTCAAACAGAAAACTGATGACAGCATGAAGGGGAGACTTTGATCACCAAGTAATACATGTCAAACTATTATCAGAGAGTATGTGTAAAACATGCAGGAACAGGCAAAAAAAAAAAAAGACGAGTGTTGATTGTATTAAAGGGGTGAATAGTTATAAGGGTTAAGGCCATTGCACACTGACTTTCTGCATTTTTTCACATCCATCCCTGTGTGTGTGTAGTGTGTGTCCCTACCTCAAACCTCGGATTACAGACCTCAAAAACCCATTAAAAAAAACCTGACTCAGTGTGAAAAGTTTGAGTGATTAAAATAACAGGTTGTCTTTACTGCCATCTGCAGTTTGAATGTCTGATCATCAGTCTTGTCTTTTGTAAACCTAATCAGCGCCTGAACCTCCACAAATTCAGTTTTTACCCCAAAAATATTTTTTTTAAGTCTTTTTAATTGAAGTGGATATTTGAACACTGCAAGTTGCTTCTATGACAGTGAAAGAAACAGAAGGTGCATGCAGCCTAAAAGAAGGATGTATGAAGGATTAGTGTGAAAGCAGACGAAATAAAACAGAGTAACTCAGAATCATGCAGGACCATGCCAGGCTTCTGATAGTACTAACAGCAGGGTTAACCCTAACCCTAACTCTCAGTATACAACCATTGAAGTTTTGATGGTTCGATTATAGTCTGAGGAATAATCATGGTGTCACAGATCACGATTATTATGCATTACTGTAAAATCCTGATTGTAAATAAGACGTACCATGGATAGTTTGCTCTCACACTGCTGACTTCACTCCTTGTAGGTGTCACTTTGCTTTTGCATTGTGCAGCTTGACTACAGATGTAGCGGAGCCTTTACGGTTGAGTAGTTAATGACGTTTTGAAGCGTGGTCAATAGTCAAACTGGTAATCGCTGCATCCCTGCTGCTAAAGGAAGATACCAAACTCTATCGCATGCTCTCCTTTAACCCAGGCTTTACATATGTGACGTGACAAATCAAGCTGCTAATTAATTAAAGCAACTGTTAAAATGTAATGAGGAGGCTGTCTTTCTTCCCTGATTATTAAATCAGTCGACAGCTAATATTAATCGATAAACTTTCAAGACACCAAGATTAAACCCAGGATTTAATTTACAATAGATTCAAGTGTTGCACCTTGTAAGGTAACGCTAAGACGCGGCAAAAAGAGCTTTACACTGTCAACACTGTCCCAAAAGACCCCTGAACATCCCCAACACAAGCCCACACACACTTTCCCAACAGAGACCCCCCCCCCCACACACACACACACAGGACTCCACAAAGCACTCATTGCAGTACCGTGTGTGCTGCTGGAGGTGACTGAGCTGCCTGAATGTTTTCTGGCAGTAGGTGCAGGAGTAGGGCTTGGCCCCGCTGTGGATGCGGATGTGCTGGGACAGGTAGCTGGAGTTGGCAAACGACTTGGAGCAGTGGGGGCACTTGTGGGGCTTGGCCTCAGTGTGCGACTTGGCGTGGATCTGCATGTCGGACTTGCTGAAGAATGTCAATGCACACATCCGACACCTTGTCAAGTGAGGAGTGAGAGAGAGAAGAGAACCTTTATGGCACAGAGAGCGGGCAAGTAAAGTTAAACGCTGCAGCTGTTCAATCACATCTGGAAGGCCACGGACGTTTATCATTATTTCTCATTTAAATATGGTTCACCACCTGTAGGATTTGGGTCCGTCTTTGCTGGGATGATCATCTTCATCATTGGATATATCGTACGGATCCACAGAGTGATGCTGGAACACAATAACAATAAATCAGGTATAAAGAAAATATGACACACTGACACATTGTAGAAAAAAACAGTATCAGAAAAATGAGAAAACATTCAACTCACCTGTCCTCCAGCAGCGAGGTGAGCCAATATCAACGCATCGCTTCCCGGAGGGAGGACCCCTCCCACTCCCGCCAACCTTCCCATCAGCTGTTTGCTCTTCCTGCCTCGCTTTGATGGCGTCGGCATGACAACAGCAGAAGGGTTTCCCATGTTTTCCTTCTTGTCTGGAAACAAGAGAAAAGTAAAAAAAAAAAAAAAGAACTGAGGGAGAGTCATGTCGTCTTGTGTGAGGACAGCTGGAAACAGGTGAGGTCATCAGTCCCACACATCACCTACATGATGCAGGAGTCTGCCGCCTCGTCACAAGCAATAACAACTCTTACAAAACGTGTGTGTTCCTGTGAGTGGACGCACAAAAAAATCGCAGAAGAATAAATGGTGGGTCGAGACATTTCCAAGACACTGTAATTAGTGGCTGTTTTAGTCTTGATTTACTTTTATCTC
Organism: Labrus mixtus; assembly: GCF_963584025.1. NCBI lineage: Eukaryota > Metazoa > Chordata > Actinopteri > Labriformes > Labridae > Labrus > Labrus mixtus. Next base: position 7,183,422 of record NC_083627.1, on the reverse strand, counting down.
AACATAACTAGAATCTTTTGTTTTAAACATCAAGCTAATAATAAATTGTTGATTTTTGTGGTGGTGCTGCTGAGCTTAAGGGCCCAGTCAGTCTTCTGCTCTACGATCATCACAGCTGGTCGGTAAACAGGCTTTCTAAATCCTCCTGACCAGTACAAGTTAGAAAAGAAGATTATAAAGTCTGACAACACTCTAACACTTTCATCGGATGGTATAAAGTTTACATTAAAGGCTTACTATGCGACTTTCAGAGCAGATTTTCAGACCAAAAGAAATGCTCTCTTTGGACACACCTCCTTCATCCATCAGCTACCTCCTTCCCTCCTGCCTCCACCTGTTTCACCAGCAAGTGTCAATAAACATCTGAAAACAAGATTCTGCCATCAATTTCAAGTGACGATATGCATTTTAAAGTTGACTCGGGGGTTATCTGTTTGTCTTTTTTTAGACTCCTGCTGATTGAACGACACACCCTGAGTGGGCGGGGCCACATGTCTAACGGTTAGACAGCGAGGGGTTCACGCAGAAAAAAAGAAACACGTCTGAGTGAAACATAAACGAGATGTAGGAAGCGCCGTCCTGTCCGTGTGAACACAGAGCGGAGAACAACAAACCCAGAGGGAGTTTGACTTCACTCTCTTTTTAGAAAGTCATCACTACACAATGTATTTACTTTGTGGACTTTTTCTTCATTACTATTCAGGATTCACAGTGTTGAAAGGCTGACGTTACAGTGACTGGTTTCTGTGTCTTACCCGTATTCGACTGGTGCAGCGCAGACACTATCATGGTGGTGGCAGCGGGGTGTCCGGTTACAAACGACTGTGTGGAGGACGTGGGCAGCAGCGTGCCTTGAGGGGTGGTGATCACTAACCCCGCTAAGAGACAAAGAGAAGCTTTCATCTCCGGGTCCATTTAATCAAAACAAACTTTTTAAAAATCGTTATTCCATAGGACTTTAAGTATTCATAATGAGAGTGGTTAAACATGTGCACATAAAACTGTCGGACAAACACCTGCTAACAAGTTTTTCTGACTCCCATGCACACATCTTGAAGTGACAAAAAAAGAAAATAAGACTAACAGAGAGAAGAGCGTCATGAAAGGCGGTCCACTCACCTGCGGTCATGATACCCGTGGAGGAAACAGGCACAACGGTGATGTTCTGCGAGGGGTGCGACTGGTGCAGGTGTCCTCCGACTAAACTGTTGCCACCCCCTCCTCCTCCTGCAGCGCCCCCACCTCCTTCCTGCTTGGGGACCACTCGCGCTCCCGCCCCTGCGTCCACTGAGCCGGGGATGGCGAGCACGGCCATGGGGTAGTGTGGGGAGGAGGTGGAAGACGCAGAGGAGTGAGGGAAGGAGGCCGCATTGGCCTTCTCTTGACCCAGCTGCTCCTTCGCCTTGTTCAGGAACATGGCGTTCTCGATCTAGACCGGGACGAGTGGAGGGAAGGGTTGGTGGCAGGAGGAAGGAAAAAAAAAGGAAGGGTGAAGAGGTAAAGGACGCAGGATGGGGGAGGAAGATTTTACGAGGACAGAAGACATGAGGAAGACAAGTGGAGGGTGAGGAAAGGTGATGGGGAGGTCAATTGGGAGACAAAAAAAGGAGGATGATGAAGGAAGTGAAAGGTGGCAGAGGAGTGATTTGAGTTGTTAGATTAGGAAAGAGGAGGATGAGAGATGACGATGGGTAAGATCCATGTAGGGAGAAAAAGAAGGCAATGGGAGAGATCAGAGAACGAAGACATGATGAGATGCAAGAAGTAAATGAAAAAGAGCGGGGTCGAGGAGATGAGAGAGGAGAGGGACAGGAGTGATCATGTAATCCAGAGAACCCTTTTTATGTCAAGAATTGATATTCAAACATCGTCAATGTGAACTTCAAGTCAACTTCACCGACTAATTTAACATTTTCTTATGTGTTCTTATGAACATGTTCAGGGTGAAACTGTGTAATCTAACATGTCCACACCACTGCTGGTTATTCTTTACACATAGCAGTACACAAGACAATTCCAACAATAAGGTTGTCTCTACCTGTCCTTGTACAGTGGGGACGGGAGACCAAAAGTACGATGAGTTGAAATGGGAATCGTCCATTATTTCTGTAATTAAAAAGCAACACACTTAGAAACCACCCGTCCTCCTCCTCCTCTTCCTCCTCACTGTGCTCTTCTTCTTAAGACTTTCATGTGAAACGAGACCATGCAAGGAAGGCTGCGTTTCAAACATCTTAGACTGCTTTCTTTCCAATGCATCCTCTCCTCCATCAGCTGATCACAGCTGAGTGCTAACACTGTGGAGCATTGTGGAGTAGTGGTCCCTTTAGTATTTTGAGGGGTCCCATTTCAAAAGCGCTGGTTTAAAAGGGAGAGCTTTGAATTCTTTTTTTTTTTTTAGTTCCTTTAATGAATCGAATCAGATTTACGGAGAAGAGGATGTTAAAGGAATCATGGAAAGATGTTCAATCTTTGGAGAGATTGATATTTAAAAAACCTACAGGAGGACAGAAGAGGCGAGAGCTGAGAAAACGCTCGTCTAGTTTCGTTACACAGGTGATGAACGTCCTCACTAGTCCCTTACACCGGTGGTGCCCCCCCCCCCCCCCGCGCTCTTTGCTGATAAACACTGTACATTAAAGGATTATCTTATCTTATTACAACTCTGCGACATTCAGATTGAAGGCGAAACATCACAGGGATGTAAATATCGCGCCTTTAAACGGCAGTCTGAACAGAAGCTGGAGAGACGGAACAAATCAAACTTGTTTGAGAAGCGTCTCGTAGACTTACGGACACAATTCTTTTTCAAGGCACACGATCGAGACCCACAGAAAATTGCTCCACGACCCACTTTTGGGTCCCGAACCCACCAGTTGAGAACCAATGCCTTAGACGGTGCTTTTACTCTAAAAATGAATACGGTCTCAAAGTCACTCGGCCTAGTTTTGGAAAGCAACTTGATGCTGTATCAAAACTTAGAAGCTATTTACTGCAGAGAAAAGTAACCCACCCGACGTATTGTCTCTGTTCAACATGTGTAAATAACATCTGTCCTTTAGTGAGGACAAAACTCACTGTCTGAAAGACCTCTGTCTATCTTTTCATTATTAAACCTCAGATCTTCCGTTTCCTGATCAGCTCCCACTGTGTGCAAACGCCACATGTTTTCTTTTGCACAAAGCAGGAAGTGTCATAGTTCCATTTTTCTGTTTGTGCATGCATCTGCACTTTATTTCCAACATACATTACTTCTGTGTTAGCGCAATAGTAAAAGTTTGTTAGGAGGTTTTCTAGCAGTGGTAGTTTATTTCAGTCAGAATTAAAACCTCCTCCCTACCCATAAACACAAAGGACTTATAGGATAAGTACACATAAATGTATTTAGGGATCAAGTTAACTGAAGAGGTGCGGGCTGAAGCTCTGGCTTTATTGTGCCCGACCTTTTTACAGAACACGCTCTGTTTGGTAACTCTTCAACTACACTACGAAACAAAACGATGTTCCTCATGGTTCATAGGAAAAGAAAGAAAAACTAAAAATGAAGCTCCAGCGTTTGATCCTCAAAGAGTCAGAATCAAAACAAAACACAAATCATTTCAAAAATATGAAACATGTTTTATCTGTTTATCACTATTTTAAACATTTGTAAAAATGTACTCTGTAAACAACACATTTTAAAGCTATCCACAGGTTTACTGCACGGCTCTGCTTTGTTTTTGTCCTTTGTTTTTAATATATCATGTTAAGTGGCTAGTGGTCTAGCCTCAGGGATCCACCACCTGCTCCTTCATGAAAAGTCGCGACCTGAATTTCAGATATTTCTCAACCTATCAGATTTGTCCAACGTGAAATAGTGCAGCTTGGATCTGAACAAAGAAACAAAACATGTTGGAAAAGCGTTTCATAGACTTTTTGACAGAATATTTTTTTTCCCAGGCAAACCCACTGAAAATAGCTCTGCGACCCACTTTTGGGATGCGACCCACCAGTTGAGAAACACCGCTTTACTTCACACTGGCTCTCTCTAACTTCAAACAACCTCTGAATACATTTTGATGGAACATTTTCAGCCCTTTGTGGATTATCTGATCTGTGTTAAGGTCATCTAAATCCTAACATTTTAAAAATAATTTAAATGAATAAACAGTGAGTTGGTGAGGCTCACAGCAGTCTCATCATGTCACTGCTTCCTGTGTGCATGTGGAGACTGTGATTGCATAAACATTTTTGCACAAATACTAACAAAAGCAGGCACCTATTTGCATGCTAGTTAAACAGGAGTGTAATTAACATGCTTTTGAGGGATGTAAAGGCTCATGAAAAAGCTGCAAGTAAACAAGCTCAAAGACATATTTCATGCAAAACACTGGTAACGTGTTTTAGGTTGTTTTTCATGAACTCTCCCTCCTGCAGATACACAACCTATAAATACATAAAACAAGTTGTAAGAGCAAATTACTTCAGATCCCACAGGCTGCTGCTGCTGCTGCTGTCTGGAAAGTTAAAAGTGCATCAAAAAGTCAACGTTTCAGTGCCCTGAGAGCCATTTTTAGACAAGCTGCCTCCAAACTGTGGCATTGCTAGCAGCTAGCTGACGATAGCAGGGGGTTGATAAAAATGTTTAAAATGCTAGTTTGGTATATATCTGTTAAAGTAAGGTGTCCCTTCATTACTCTGCGTGTGTCACACCGCACCTTAACCAGCTGTCAACAGCTTCGTGGGGCTGTAAACAAACATGGCTAACGCAAACAAGACAAGGGGGAGCTAGCTTCACTCGCCTCCATTAATTTTTCTCCTTTTGTTCGCTTGGCTTTGCTTTAGCTACAAAGGAGGCCTGAGATATTCATACGCTAAACTAGCTGGTAAGCTCGGTAAACACCAAAACATCGTCGCTGCCTACGCCTCCATCCCTCACCCCCCTGCTCATCTCGCTGCGAGAAAATAAAAAAAAAAACCCAGAAAAAAAAAAAAGTCTCGGATAAAAAAAAAACGAAGACAGAAAAAAAACCCCGGTCGACGGCGCTGCCTCTGTGGGAGACGCAGCTTCATGCAGACTTCCGGCGGCTGGGCTCTCAGACACACTGAAAACATCAGATCATTAACAACCAACTGCTTAATTACCGGTCAAATCGATTCCCCGTCGACCCCCCCCGGAGCTTCCTCGGGTCGGGACAGTTGGGAAACTTTGTCAAATCCGCCCCTCAAACCCCTCAGAGCAGCCTTTTTTTTTTTTTTTTTTTTTTTTCCTTTTTTTTTCTTCCCTCCAGCCCACCTCGCGCAGAGTCAGGCTAGACCGTTGCACTGTCGCGTTTCCGGTCATTCCTGTCAAAATAAAAGTCAGTATCCATTGCGGTTTAATCAGCAATATTGATGTGTTATGTTATAAAGATAAAGATAAGATAAGATAAGATATACTTTATTCATCCCAGCAGGGAAATGTAGGTGTTCCAGCAGCCAGCATACATACAAACACACAACACAGCACATATATACATACATATATAGTGAGGTCTTTTACCTGCTTTTTGTAACATAACTGAGTAAGGTCTTTTACCTGCTTTTTGTAACATGACAATAAGTAAGGTCTTTTACCCGCTTTTTGTAACATAACAATAAGTAAGGTCTTTTTACCTGCTCTTTTGTAATGTTAACAGACAAAGAGTAAGGTATTCTACCTGCTTTTTGTAAAGTGTCTCGAGATAACACTTGTTATGAGTTGACGCTATACAAATAAAAATTGATTGATTGATTGATATCCCACCCATACAAAAAAAAACATGAGCCCACAATACAGTTTGATATATGATATATGCAACTCAGGCTAAAGTTTAAAAGTTTAGTATGTACATGTATAACAGGGATGGGCAACTTTGGTCACAGCAAGGGCCGCATTCATTTAATTCTAAATGCTAGGGGGCCAAATTGTAGGATACAAAAACGATAACAGTCAATTATGTCTCAAATTGAACTCAACATATACCAGTGATCAAATATTATTATGGAAATATTTCTGTTTTTCATGATTTCATGGCAGATTTTGTCATGTTTTCTTCATGTTTTGATATATAAAAATTGACCTGAGGGCCACATTGAGGGTTGACGAGGGCCGCATGTGGCCCCCGGGCCGCCAGTTGCCCACCCCTGATGTATAATGTTCAATTCACTTAGCAGACGCTTTTATACCAAAGCGAAGCACACCCCAGTTCTTGCCTCCTTACGCTGGCTGCCAGTCAAGCTCAGGATTGATTTTAAAATACTTCTGACTGTGTTTAAGGCATTAAATGGACTTGCCCCCTGCCTACCTCTCAGAACTCCTATCCCCGTATAAACCGGTGAGAGATCTTAGGTCATCTGCATAAAACCTTCTGTCACTGGCTAGATCGAGGACAAGGTGCAATGGGGATCGGGCCTTTTCTATTGCAGGACCAAAACTATGGAACTCTTTGCCCCCAGACATCCGTCTCTCTCCCACTATTGGTGTTTTTAAAACTCGCCTTAAAACATATTTTTACTCAATTGCTTTTAATGTTCAGTAACCCATTTTTTTTTTGTTTTTGTTTTTTAATTGTTGTTATTCTTGTCTGTTACTTTTTAATGCTTTGTTTCTGCAATGTTCAGCACTTTGGATCAATCAATGTTGTGTTTAAAGTGCTATATAAATAAAGTTGATTTGATTTGATTTGATCAGAGAGTACAACACCAATCCAGTCATACACCGCCACCGAAGCAGCGGGAGCAATGCGGGGTTAAGTGTCTTGCCCAAGGACACATCGGACATGTTGCCCAGCTGGGGATCGGACCCTCGACCTTCGGTTGAAAGGCGATTACTCTACCAACTGAGCCACAGCCGCCCCCTTGACATGGTAAATGGACTTGAGATTGTATCGCGCTTTTCTAGCTTTTACACCGCAGGTCACACCTACCAAATCAGTGTGTAAAGTTTCTATCTGTGTTAAGTCATCCAATCCATACACATTCGCACGGTGTGAATGTCATGCCCAAGGACACATCGGCCATGGCGTAGCTGGGAATCGAACCCCTGACCTTCCTGTTGAGACATGACGGACTCTACCAGTGAACCACATCTGCCACATCCAGCCGATTAATTGCGTCGGCTCATATCTGGATACAACAGAAGTTGAAAACGTAAAGTTTTTCATACAGAATTAGACATATCTGATTAGGACAGACCCTGAATTCACCAAAAGTAAAAATAAATTATTATCTTGTACAAACAGCATAGGTATCTTGTGCATACAAGTTAAATGATTACTTGTGTGCACAAGATAATTATTATTTGTGAACAACAAGATGGTTTTGTTGTTCCCACAAGTTATCATCTAACGCGTGAACGTGTTAAACTCGTTCTCACAAGATTTTTATCTATTACAAGTTTTCCCAAGTTATTGTCGTGTTTGCACAGGTAACCATCTAACTTGTCTTAACACTTCACCCCAAGTTTCTCCCACTGCTTCATATGAATGTGTATGAATGAAAGTAGTTACCTCTGATGGTCACTTTAAACAGCAGCCTCTACCATCAGTGTGTGAATGTCTAGATATGATCTGTGGTCTAAAAGCGCTTTGAGTAGTCAGAAGACGAGAAAATAAATATACAAGTAGGAGTCCGTTTACCATTCGCTGATGCTGCTTATCATGAGTAACAAAAATGCTCTACAAGTGTCCTCCCTGTGGTTTGCTTTATTTTGAAGACAAACATTCTCTTACTTCCTGTACTAGCTCCCTTATATGTATCTAACTTGACACAACTGCCAAGGACCGTGCAGTGTCTTCCGGTGAGTTTGTTATCCATGTCAGTGAGAGGTTTTTGCACCAATGTCAGAGTAAATCCAACATTTGACTTTAGCATCAGCGTGAGAGAGAGAGAGAGAGAGAGAGAGAGAAGGCCTAGTGTTGAGAGGAAATACTTGTTTGAATCTCATGACAAAATCATCAAATGGCTTCATCTAGACTCCAGAGGACCAGCTGAGTGCAACATGCGGAGAAAACCAGTTTATTGGGTGCCAACTGTACATGTGAAAAACATGAAAAAGCTATGCAGTCAAAAAAAGAGCAACACAGCCTGTCCACTGACGGAAAAACCAAAACTGGACAAAAAAAAACAGACAAGTCAAAACATGCAAAAATGACATGTGAACCCAAATAATACAGCAAGGCATGTGGAACATGGATTAAATTGGATATAAGAGGTTTTCCCTTCTGCATGTTTTTGAGTGCTGCCTCCTAATTTGGCAGAAATTCAGCAGCAAACTAAAAAACTGAAAACTCGACTTATCGGACCATAAACACATTTATAAAGAAACACAGAGGAGAGAGTTAGTCGAGGTGTTGACGGTGAAGCAAGCAGTGCTGCTGTATCAAATATATACTGTATAAATGCATCTGTAACTGTATGTAGTGCCCCTTCATAGTATCATTACACTGAACAATAACAGGAGAATAAATAACACATTTCCTTTTCTAAAGATCACCAACAGTTGACTCCCGCCTACTTTGGTAATAGAATAGTTGTAGTATAAGTCTGAGCGGTATCGTTTCACACACACTAACAGTAGTTATCGTCTTTAAATAAATACAATTATCCTAATAAAGCTATCTCAATAAGTTAGACAGTCACATATTCAGCAGTGCAGAGGAAACAGTCAGCGACAGACTAATAAATAAAAACATGACAACTCTAGTGTTCTCGTAGGGATGCTCAAATGTTCCAAGTTCTTGATGCCTTAAAAGTTTAAATGACAAGAGTAAGATAAAGTGTGAAGCATGTTTTGAATATCCAGCCCCGGGAGGTGATGGTGAGGTAGAGGGTGGTGGTGACGGCGTGTGTGAGGGGGGGTTTCGCGTATAAGGCGAGGTTAAGTGCTTCTTTTTTTTTAGGGACTGACGCATCAAAACAAGCTCGGGTACCTCAACCAACTTTTCAATCATCATTGGTTGTAAGATGAGAAACGGTCCGGATAACGTTCAGCGGAGGAGACACCGCTTCCTTCCATCAAACACAAACTCTTTAAAACACAATTTTCCTGAAGCTGAAGACACGCGGCGATGAAACGTTTCATTCCTCAAATTACTTTCTGTGATATAAATAAAACAATAAAGATAAATAACTACTCAATGCAGTTTCCTCTCTGCTACAATAGAAGGCTACATCTTTACTTAACTCCACATTTACCAGGAGGTGAACAAGCTACATTTTCACGAGAGCTGCTACATAACCGGCTGTAATAAAAACTCAAACATTTAGCATAACGTTGACGTAAAGTGACGAGTATGTAATACTTTTCTGAAGCAGGGATGTGAGTGATTAGTTTGTCACCTGAATGACTAGACAGTTACACTAACTATTAACATGATTATTTATTCATGTTGTGTCCAACCTGTAACGCAGCTATCCGCCACTAGGTGGGGTTGCTGCTCTGGTCGATTGCTAAGTTTTGAAATAAGTCGCCTAGGAACACCTCGAGTCTGCAGGGACGAGTTGAATTTATATATTTCTCTGCCGAAAACGCAGAGCATCACATCCTAATTCCTTTAACCCCCGACAGTTAAGTGAAGAGTGAGCTGAAGTCCCTGATCTGATGTAATGCCCTGATTAAAGTTGTAAATATGAACACAGAGGTGCACTCTGGGTTAGAGTTACTCAACATCCACAACGTTAGCTTATTTCTTTTTCACAAATGCACAGAGAGAATAATCGTGCGGTAGGACTCCCGCTCTCATTTTGGAGGTTTTGATAATATATTACAGATGTTCACGTCAAGCTGAGGGTCGTCGAGCACCTCAGCACGGACGAAAACATGAAAAAGAAATCGATTGCAAATGAAAACAATAAAAATAAGTCGTGACGCTGTACAGTTTTGCAGATGATCTCTCATTTTGATTCCCTTCATCACCCCTCCTCGATAAATAAACACGACTTCTGCAACACATGCGGTGGTTGGAGCCGTGTAATGTTAGACTACAGGTGTGTAAGTATCGTTAGTTAATGAAGGTTTCGAATGTATGTTAGAGTTAAACTCTCGTGTTAAGATGCACTTAAGGTTTGGCAGCAAGGCAGAGCACAGGCAGTAACATTACATGTAAACACAGACGGGGGGGGGGGGGGCTTGAAGTAGTAAAGGACAGAAGGACTGTTCAGACAGCATCTTTAGCTAATCTAAGCTTTAGCACATCTAAAGCTGTGGATTGTTTTTAAATCTGCTCAAACCAAAACCCCGTCATGAGCATGAACACTGAAAAACGTCGGCTGTAATGTGATTCGATGCTTTCTGCTCGTCATGTACAAACAACTGTAACTTTAGCCTGTGTGGTTCAATACTTCAGCCCAGACAGTGCTGCACATTAGACACAGGAAACGTGAAAAAAACAAGATCGTTCAGAGGAGAAAGTTTTGTCACTTTCACCACACGGAGACATCAGAGCAGAGTGTGGACAGAGCCACAGGAGGGAGACATGTTAACACACGATGTAAGACAGATGAGGCCGTTTCCTGTTTGCAGGAACTCGTGCAGGAGTCCAGGCAGCTGATAAGACGGAGAGGAGAGTGGATCTGCCTGGTCACCAGAGTGGATGATTCTCCTCACTGTGTAAGAGAGCCCACCTGCAGAACAGAGGGAGGGAGAGGGGGAGAGAGAGAGGGAGAGAGAGGGAGAAAGAGGGAGGGAGAGAGAGAGAGGGAGAGAGAGACAGAGAGAGGGGGGAGAGAGAGAGGGAGAGAGAGACAGAGAGAGGGGGGAGAGAGGGAGAGAGAGAGAGACAGAGAGAGAAAGAGGGAGGGAGAGAGAGGGAGAAAGAGAGAGACAGAGAGACAGAGGGAGAGAGAGGGAGGGAGAGAGAAAGAGGGAGAGAGGGAGAAAGAGGGAGGGAGAGAGGGAGAGAGAGAGGGAGAGAGAGAGAGGGAGAAAGAGGGAGGGAGAGAGAGAGGGAGAGAGAGGGAGAGAGAAAGAGGGAGAGAGGGAGAGAGAGGGAGGGAGAGAGGGAGAGAGAGGGAGGGAGAGAGAGAGAGAGAGAAAGAGGGAGAGAGGGAGAGAGAGGGAGGGAGAGAGAGAGAGGGAGAGAGAGTGAGAGAGAGAGAAAGAGAGAGAGAGGGAGAAAGAGACAGAGAGAGGGGGGAGAGAGAGAGGGAGAGAGAGAGAGAGAGAGGGGGGAGAGAGAGGGAGAGAGAGAGGGAGAGAGAGAGAGACAGAGAGCGATAGGGGGGAGAGAGAGGGAGCGAGAGTGAGAGAGAGAGAAAGAGAGAGGGGGGAGAGAGAGAGGGAGAGGGAGAGAGAGTGAGAGAGAAAGAGAGAGAGAGGGAGAGAGAGAAAGAGGGAGAGAGGGAGAGAGAGAGGGGGGAGGGAGAGAGAGGGAGAAAAAGAGAGAAAGAGGGAGAGAGAGAGAGAGAGAGAGAGAGAGAGAGAGATGGACAGGTAAATATAGGAGAGGAGATTTGTACGATTTTTGCAGCCAGCCTCAAGTGGACACTGAAGGAACTGCAGTTTTTTGTACTCCTGCATTGGCTTCATTTTCACAGCTGCTCAGTTCATTCAACAACCAGTCAAGTTCTTCCACTAGCCTGTAGTAGTTGTACTCTCACACGAATGATAGTACAAATAAACAGGTGTAATTAAATTCCCTCCAGGTGTTAAATAGATGGACATGGACATGAGGTCCAGTGACTCCTTGAACCATCTTAATGTGGTCAGTTATTTCCTACAGGACCTTCATGAGAAGTTCAAAGTTATCACCACGATGCATTCCTTAAATACACCCTTCACTCAAATGAGACGGACGGATCGACAGAGACCACCGTCAAGCAGCAAACGAATGCATGTTGAGTATCAGTATATTATTGTGTCCTCAGAGACAGCAGGTCTAGTAAAAGAAATGTGAGATATTCTGCATGTGTGTATGTTTGTGTTACCCGGGAGATGCTGACTCCGGTCAGTTTCTCCACAGCCTCGGGCAGGCGGGTCATGATTTCCAGCACCTCTCCGGACAGTTTGGCTGCTCCCACCTCTCCTCCTCCACTGGACACCATGGTGATCTTGTGGGCTTCACACAGAGGCTTGCTGATCTCTTCTGCCATCTGGTGGAAGAAAACAGACATGACACAGTTAACAGAGTATTCCTTAATATGTTTTTAAAGGAGAATAGATGGAGCCCAGGGCGCATATTCAGCAGCGACGCAAACTTCAGCAGAACCCTGATTATAACGGTAACGGGTCTGATACGGACTGGAGGGTGTCTCGTCTCTCACCAGAGGCAGCTGCTCCAGCAGCATGTCCACCATGGCTCCGTCCTTGTACTGCTGGAAGGCCTCCGCCTTCTTCGCCATCTGCTCGGCATCAGCACGACCCCGGGCCTCCACCGCAAACGCCTCAGCCTCCCCTTTAATCTGGAGGAGGGAGAAAGTATGGCTTTTCATTTAACCATGAAACACGGACCCAAAAAAAGAGCAAGAGATGCACAAAAAACCCTGAAAGAGTAAAAGAGCTGAGTTTAGACTCGATGACTCACCCTGATGGACTCGGCCTCAGCCTCTGCTTCCATTATCAACTTCAGACTGGAGAGAGAGAGAGGGTAAGACGGACAGCTCAGCCACATGGATCATACTTTAATACAATTACACTATGAACAATAATACAACATGAGGCAGCACTTCTGATCTTCCTTTATTTGCTCACTTACCGCTGGGCCTCGGCCAGTTTCTCCAGCCGGTACCTCTCAGCGTCTGCGGGTTTCATCACCTTGGCCTCCAGCTCCTTCTCCCTGCGTGTGATCTCCTGCTCCTGCAGCATGATCTGCTGCGTCCGCTCCACCACCTGGACCTGCATTTTCTCCTCCTCGATGCGCTGCTTTGTCTTCGCTACCTGGTGAAGGATGATACAGAGTAAAACATACCACATACATTTTGTCACTGTCGCACGCTAACTGAATCCGAAGTGGGAGACAGCAAAATCTCCATCAGGCTCTGACTGAAACCTGGACTCTGTTTGGTTAGCGGGCCTAATGCAGCTGATCTGAGGGGCCTTCTATGATTTTCCTTCTATGAGGCTCAGTGATGTATTCTGGTGCCAGGTCATACACGCGTCCCTGCTTTGTGGATTCCGTCCACATCCTGCTTCCTGATCATCTGTGTGCAGGCGTGTCTGCCTCACACTCCTCAATCCCGTGCACAGCACTGATGCACGACCTCATGATTCTAAAAAAAAAACATCCAGCTCACACGTCAGATAACAACATCACCCCCCGGTGTGTTTTTCCACTCTCGTGTACCTGCAGCTGGTAGGCCATCTCGGACTCAGCTTTCTTAGTGTTAACCTCGATGTCATAAGCCGCCTTCTTCAGCTCGTAGTCCCTCTGAGCCTTCGCCATGTCGATCTCATTCTTGTACTGAGCGGAGACTTTCTCCTGCATGGCGTGGGCTTCCTGCAGACACGGGAGAGAGAGAGTGGAGAGAAATGTGGATCAGTGGGAATCACTGGATGAAAATGGGATAATCGGGATGATGGTTATAAAAATATGGAGAAGACTTTAGATGAATGTCTAAAGTGACTAAAGAAAGGATGCCATGGACAACATCAGTCTTAGTGCATCTTAAAATAACAGAAAGATCCCAGAGAGTGAGACACTTATCAACCTCTGACAGTAATGTGCAGGATGGACACAATGCTTCAAGTCTCACCCTGATCACAGCATCTCTCTTGTTCTTGGCCTCACCGATGCGAGCGTCTTTCTGAACCTGAGCTGTCCGAGCCTTCCCCAGCGAGTGCAGATAATCCTGCAAACAAAAACAGAAGACAGTGAATCCAACATGCACAGACACTTTCTTTCTCATGTCTGTGGTTTCATATCGTAGCCAAGGCAACGTTTCCTGTCATCAAAAGAAAGATAAAGACGAAACAATACAAAAATAAACACTACATAATAAAGATTTGAGAATGAACACATTGATGGCCTGTGTGATTATTTTATGTACTGCGTTTTTCAGATGGTTATTTATTCATTTAAATGATTTCCTCTTGAATCCAATAATCAAATCAGAAATGATGAATAAATCTATTTGAAAAGTTAGACCGTATCTCTTCTTTGAAATATATCTGGAAAAGTGTGATCGCCTTAAATTCAGGTCAAGACTTTGAAATGCCAATATATGTTCCCAACAGTAGAGGGCGCCACTTATCGGTATGGCGAGTGTAAAGCTTTGACTCGAGGATTGAAACATGCTCTGATAACGTCGTTAAAAATGTGTTTTAAAAGGAAAAAGTCCAATCTAAAGATTTGTCTTTAAAAAAAGGGGGCGTGTCTTATAATAAAGGCTGACTTATAAACTCACCAATACAGTACAATGATGGAGATTTAAGGATGAGAGATGTCGATACCTGGTCGTCGTGAACGTCTTTGAGCGTGTAGCTGACCACGCTGATGCCCATGTTGACCAGGTCAGAGGAGGCCACCTTAAAAACCTGCTCGGAGAACTTCTTCCTGTCCCTGTAGATCTCCTGAAAGAGGAAGATGAGGTCGTGGATCCAAGTTTGACTCGCGGCCTCTTTATTGTCAGAACGCTAACAATCCTTAAACATGAATCTGTTTAGTGTTTCTGTCAAATAATCAACAGTCAGATATTAGTGATGGAATAAATCTGTGAAGAACACGGCAGGAAGAATGACGACACCGTTTCAGGGTAAGATTATTTTGTTAAGGACTTAAAGGAAGAACGTGCGACTTTTTGATCCACTAGATGTCGCCCTTGAGCACCCCGCATGAAACCAAAACAAACTCGACACACCTCCAACCCCCCTCCACTGGCGTTCACAAGGAGGAGTTTACAGCGAGTGGCAAGTGCTCCGACAACAACACAGCCAGCGGGACTCGAGCTTCTCTCTCATTGTAGACAGTCGTGACTCAGAGAGATTTACACAGGAGATACTGTATATGTCTGATATATTTCGGTGTAACATGTCGCACGTTCTTCCGTTAAAACCCTGAAATTAAACTCCAGTAGATCCAACTGTCAAACAAACAACCGTCAGTTTCTCACCTCGACAGTCAGGTGGGCGATGATGGCCCGCTGGTGTCCCTCCAGCGTTTCCAAGGCGATCCGAGCGATCTCTGCGTCTGATTTCCCCATGAACATCTGGCAGGCTGCAGCCAGCATCTGTTTGTTCTGACCCTGGATCTTCATCTGCAGGAAACAGCGGCAGGTTTAGTGTGACGTGAACAGCGAAGCACCAAACCACGTTCACAACGATTATCTACAGAACGAACAGAACGGCGGCTAGTTTGTAAAACAAACCCACAAATAACACTCTGCTTCTTTAATCACTGACGCTGAGGTTTTGTTATTCCACCGCAGCCTGTTTGGTTCATCACTCTCATGGATATCTGAATGGCAGACGTGCTTTGTCTGGTAAACGCTCAGAGACAAGGAGCAGCTGTGGAGGAGGCGTTGAAAGGCCATTAGCAGAAACAACCTCTCCCACCGAGCGTGCACACTCACCTGAGCGATCCCCGTGACAGAGATGGGCACCCCGTGGCGGGTGTAGACCTTGTCGCTCTTCACGTTCAGAGTCAGAGTGTTCAGAGAAATCCTGCAGGGAAGCAGAGTGAGACACGCAAAAGGACAAGAGGATTATTGATTGATGGACCCGCTGCTCTAATGATAAACATTAAAACTGTAGCCATTACCGCTGAAGTGTTTGTGCTGAGCCGCGAGAACTGAGTGCAGGACGTTATGAGATCAGGATCAAGGCCGGCTACGGCACTCTGCTAAAACAAACATTCAGTCTGGAACTTTGTGATGAACTACAAAATAAATATAGGAGGAGCAGCGTTCACATTGGAGGATCAGAAAGTGTCCTGGATCGTGGCGAGCATGGAAGTGAAATGTGTTTTATTTTGAAGGGGGGGTGACGAGATCAAAGCGCTTTTACAAGGTGGTTGTTTACTTCCATGTAGGCACAGATTATGTACCAAAAGAAAAGAAAAAAAAAGATTCTGAATCTTCCTTGCTGCAAGGTGCTGCAGTGGTTAGCGCTGTCGCCTCACAGCGAGGAGGTTCCTGGTTTGAATCCCCGTCCGGGTGGAGTCTGCGTCCCACAGTCCAAAGACATGCTGGTTAGGTTAATTGGTGACTCTTAATTCCCCGAAAGTGTGAATGTGAGTGTGGCTGGTTGTCTGTCTCTATATGTCAGCCCTGTGATTGACAGGGTGTAACCCCGCCTCTCGCCCAATGACAGCTCAGCTCCAACCCCCCTGCGACCCCGAAAGAGAAAAGCGGTATAGAGAACGGTTGGATCATTCTTATTAAGCAGGGGGATGTCCTATCTCTATAACAGCATATTATTATGATATAATGTTATATTATTGTGATTCTTAAACATCCTCCTCCGTTTGAATGCGGATTATTTTATCTACAGGTGCACGGCCCTGGCCCTCAAAAAAAAACAGAGCGTAAAGCAGAATCACGAGGAGTGAAACTAAAAGGTCCGCAGACAGCAGCGCCAACCTCTGTATCTGCTGAATGCACGGGATGACGAACACTCGGCCTCCGGGGATCATCAGAGGAGGAGAGCGACAGAAACCTGCGGGATGAGAGCAAGAAGAGCCTTCAGTCTGGAGTTCAATAAGAAGTCACGTCGGAGGAAGAGCTAATATCAAGAGTCACTACTTCATCATATTTCCTTAAAATAAAAAAAAAGGTTGGTAGCATTAAAGTCGAAGTAAACAACTAGCTGCAGCATGTAAACAAATTCTTAATTCAGGACGTTTGTTTACAAAATGAAGCTCTGAAAACCAAACAGTGGTGGACGGTGATGAAGTCAACTTGAGTACATTTTCAGAGTATCTGTACTCTTTTTTTCCTTTGACTCCACTACATCCGAAAGACAGACATTGAACTTTTAAAGTCCTCTACGTTTCTATGAATGTTCTCGTTTACTCGCTTGCTTTAACTCTGACGTCAGCGGATGAACATTGCCTTTTCTAAAATCGGATCCCACAGACGATCAACTGTGTTCGTGCAGTTCTGTGTGTGGTTCGTCCATGTGGTGTATAAATCTGTGTCATGTGAGTTTTAAAAAAAACAAAAAGCAGGTACTTCACGACTTTAACTGAAGCGATAATTTGACTGAACAACTTTCACATGTAATGGAAAAATATTTGACTGGGAGGATCTATACCCGAGTCATGAAGTTGTGTACGTTGTCCACCACTATTTGGGTCAGTTTTGTCTCTATATATGTGTGTGTGTGTGTCTGTGTGTGTGTGTGTGTGTGTGTGTGTGTGTGTGTGTGTGTGTGTGTGTGTGTGTGTGTGTGTTTCTTTCTGCATTCAAATGAAAGTGGATGTTATTATGTAGGTCATCATCTTACCTGACACCACCATAGCCTCGTTAGGACCACAGGTGTAGAACATGTTCGCTGATCCTCCTCCAGACTGAAAACCAAAGCAAAGAGCAGAATGATAAACACAAGTCATCGATCTTTGCAGCTCCTACATCTGGAATATTCTCTATTTCACGGAGGGATTGTTTGTCCAGCAGCAATCAGAGAGGTTTACCTTTGAGCATCACTGGATATACTCATATTCTATGTAAGCCTAAAAATCTGTTATTTCCCCGTTATTAAAAAAAAAAAGAATCCTCCAAATAGATGTTTGTAGTTAATGTAGGAACAGATAGAGGAGGGAGGGGTTTGTGGGGGGCAGCAGGCAGCACAGCACACCAGCAGGGCTTCTCAAATCTAATTTACACAAATTATGCGCAGTGATATTTACAGACTGAATAAAAACCTGCAAGAAAAGATGCAGGAAAATCAGAAAATCAAACGAGAAGCTTCCAAAAAAAAAATGTTTGAGCTACAGGCTGCGCTAAGAAAAACTGCAAGCGGATAATATCTGTGCAACCGTGATCAATTGTGCGTTCAAATTTGTGTTTACAATCGCCAGCTGACGTGAATAAAGACGAATATAATCCCTCACTTACCGGTTTGTGTAGAAAGGAAGATTTATGTGGAGTAGGGTGAAAATGGCGGAACAAGAAGCGGTCTGCTTGGGTGTGAAAAATAATGTAATTTTATCACAAGTGACGAATATTCCCCTTTAGACAGCAGCTGATGCGGCCAGGCAAGCACAACAGTGTGACTGCAGCTCAGCGGCTTGTACTGAGCATGCGCACCATTCAGACTGTGTTCGTTCGCCATCTAGTGGACTGGTGGAGAACTGACACGAATACATGAACTTGACCATGAAGCTCCTGATTTCCCCTAACTGCCCATGAAGATTTAGTTTAAAGTTACTCCAAATGTTGTAGCATTTAAAAATGACTTGACATTCTATGAAAAGGTTGGATTAAAATAAGTCTTTAGACCCTGAATTACTTAGGTTTAACATTGAGTCCCCCACCCCAGTTATGTTTTTTTTTTTCAACTCAGGTTCAATGGCCTGAAAAAAAGAAGGGAGACCACACAGTTTTGAACTAACTGAAACAACAGTTTATTGATAACTCAGGCAAAAGTTCTTAATAAAAGAATATGCAGTCTGTAAATCAGTGGTGGTCACATGGTGAATGTGTGTGGTGGTGCAGAGGCAACGAAAATAAACATCTTGAATTCAATATTTTCCAATGTCCCCAATGTCGGCATATAGGCACATTTCAGGGGACCCCCCTGTCCCTTGAGGTGGTTAAGGTGTACAAATAGGCCTATCCAAACACTGGTAACACAAAAAAATACAACAGCCTAGAAACCAAACAATTGTTATAATATAGATGCATAAATAAAAATGTGCTTTTATAGTGGACATACAAAACTTCATAAACATACAGGTGTGTTCATCTTTGTGTGTGAAGAGCAGCAGACGTTTAGTCTACATGTGCAAACTTACTTTTTAAGTATTTTTAAACATTAATTTAATTTTCTTTAAACTTCAAGATATGGTTTTATTTGAAATTGAACTTGTGTTTCTACTCTCATGTTATTTTTATTTATAGTTTTTAGCAATGTTTCGTCATAAGGTGTTGCTTGTGCCCTTAATATTGACAGTCTATGCTTGCTTATTACTGTTTCCCCTTTCCTGTTTTAGTTTGTTGTTTTTAGGGAGCCTCTTCTAAAATCTGACCAGGGACTACAGCTGGAAACTAGCATTTTGACATATTCAAAGACATGTTATTAATTATGCACTGTCCCTGTTTGAAATAAAAATACAAATTAATTAAAATAATTCATTTTCAATCCCTATGTTTTCAACTTTCTGTAATAGTTTGACTGTCAGTAAAAACCGTTCATTTATTTTTTTTAATAAAGTTAATACAAAGTGATTAAGACCTCTTTGTACCTCGATGTTATTATTATTTTCGTTGTTGATGTTTTGTGAAGCTCCAACGGGGCAGTGATGACAAACCCGGCACTCCCTCTCTTCTTCCGGTCCTTGCCTGTGAGCCCAGGAAACCCCTCCGGAAAAAGAAAAACCGTCGTTTCAGCCAATCACCGGCGGAGTGACAGCGAGAACAGCAAATCGTAAAGCGCTTAGCCCCGCCTTCAGGATTGAGAGGAGCCCGGACGGTCATCAGTCCGTCACTTCTGTCTGCGTCCAGCCAGTCAGTAGGTCATTGTTTTAAAGTTCTCCAACACTTCACTCTCAACAATAACAACCGTCCATCATGAGGGAGATTGTTCACCTCCAGGCCGGCCAGTGCGGAAACCAGATCGGTGCCAAGGTAAGACGACCTGTTGAAAACAACTTTGATTTTTTTTTAATGTGAATTTCATCCTTAAAACTTTTTCTGGAGGCTCTTTTTTTGTTTTGATGCTGTAACAATAATAGAAAAACCCTAAATTCAAAAATAAAATCGACAAGGTTTCACATTTTGTATTTTACAGAACAAAACACACAAATGGTAAACATTTATTGTTTTGTATAAATAAATTAAATGACCAGACAGCATGAAGCCCTTTTGTCTGCAGATGAGCCCTCTGAGCCAAAGACACAGAAAACTATTTCCAGTGGTGATCCTATAGAGTCTGTTGGGGCCTTAGGCAAAAATCAATTGGGGGCCCCTCGAACCAGCGTTCATCAGCATCCTGGCACTCCTCTCTTCCTCTTCTTTTTCTCCTGTAGACGGATAGCTCCTCTTCATATTTATTTTTTTCCATTGCAGTAATGCGTGCAACGCTTGGCAGGGCAATGAGAGTGAGTGCTGTCAGATGGGGCCCCCTTAGGGAGGTTTCCTACCGTCATTACAAAATTTGCACATTTTAGCGCCACTGCTTCGGTTTAATCTTCAGCCCTCTGGAGCCCCAAGCAGTTGCCTGCCTTGCCTGTTGACAAGCAGCTCCTCTGACTATTTCATCACTCAACTCAAAAACTGTGGGGCCCCTGAAGTCCCAAAAAGTAAAACAAGAAAAAAAAATCTATTATGCCCACAAGATCATTACATATTAAGATATTACAACATAATTCTATATTGCACAGAAGATACTTAGATGTTCTCAAAAGTTGTCATCTAAATGCACAAAATGAAAGTTTTACATTTTTGGTACCTCAGGGGCTCCGCAGATTTATTTATCCAAAATGTCCATAAAAAAGTTTGTTTTGGGAGAAAGTGTAATTTATCTCTAGTGTGGTGCTCATGGTCACATCATACCCTTTATCCTGCAGAAACACTGTGGGTGTAGTTTGTTTTCTGGCCTTACTAGCACCATAATCTGTGTTTTTTTCCCCCATCAGCACCTAACCCAACATTAAAATAAATTAAAGAAACTTTACCTTCTTTTGTAAATAAGTCTGAAAAAATAAATGAAGAAGTATTCAAAGTAAGATACAGACGCAGTAAATCTCTGTTGAAACATCTCAGGTGACGGTTTTAAAGTTACCACAGAGTACAGTAAAGTTAAATAATGTATTGTTTTAGTGTGATTCTAAACAAACCTCATAAAGCCACTATCTGATCCCAAACAGTCTGAGGACTCTTGTTTTGATATTGTGTCTGTGGGATAATTCTACAGTAATCCTCTTATTGTGTTTATGCACATTGTGAAAACAGTGTCAATTCACAGATTTGGAACTGTTGACAAAACAGACACTCGGGTCATTGACCTGTGATTAATGAAGCAGACACGCGGGACCAGCTGCCGTCTTGGCCGCCTGGTGAGCCGGACTCTTTGTCGTTCAGAAAAAGAGAAAGGGGGAACGTAAGAGGAGAGGGCGGAAAGAAAGGGGAAGTTTGCTGAGGCAGAGGAGAGGAACGCAGCCGGAGGGGGGGAGAGGGGGAGAGGGGGGGGTGACACGATAACAAGTGTCTCAGTGTCTGCTCTCACAGAACAGACGAGGTTATTTAAAATATCTGCTTTTCCAGTCAGGGGGATCACATGCAAACGCCGCTGGCACCCGATTCATCAGCGACACGTGAACATGAAGTGATGATCTGTGTTTTTCTCCTGAATCAGCAGTTGAGCAGCTGTGCTTTAAATGTCCTTTGGTGTTTGTGCAACACATTTCCAAAGAGATAAAGAGTTCCCACTGCAGCTACAAACTGATCATTATAAATTCATTTCTCACATCGTGCAGGCTGATCTGTCTGTGGAAAACATAAACAAAGGCACCTTCTGTCTGTGCGCTATGAACCGCTCGCTTCGTCTGACACCAACATGGAGGCGGAGTCGACAGGCTTTGAAATGTTTTAGTTATAATCAATCTTTCTGATGATATTTAAAGAGGTGTTGGTATTCATTTCTGTCTGTTTTATTACAAAAAAACTTGTTAAATAATTTCTGTCTGGCAGTTGTTTGCCCTCACCTGATAATGTAACCGACAAAATGTGTTTTTGGACCTCAAGAACCTTTTTATAGTTCTAGGAACTGTTTGAACCCCCACACTTTTTATTGATTCTGCACCGCAGGAAGTATGAACTATTTTTAGTTCCTAGAGGAACCTTTTTAGCTCCTGCTTCAGAGTAGGTGCTCTCCCATCGCCATGGCGGTGCGAATGCAGATTGGAAAAAAAAAAAATCCCCCCCATGGCCGTGTCGTTCTCAGGGAACTCCCTTGTGGAAAGTTCCTCCTAAAAAAAAGTCCAAAGAACAGTTTGGTCCAAAAAACACCTACAATGTCAAAACACTCCCGACATCCTGAAGAGACATCTTGAAGCGTTTTAATGAATTCAGACTTTTGCGATGCGTTATTGCAATAACGATAAAATATGATTTTAATGTGCAGCCTTCACTCGGGGGGGGGGGGGGGGGGGGGGGGGGGGGGTGTGGACGATATGAGATGAGTTGTGGCAGCAGCATATGGGTTAACTGTGAGTCCACTTCTGGATGGTCCTGATCAGTGAAGACGAAGTGTATTTACAGCGGACTCAGTCAGGCCGAGGTCATCCTCATTTAACAATGGATTAACTCTGCGGGAACTCGCTCGCTTACACAACTCCATCAAACTAAACTCTGTGTCTGTCGGTCTCTTATGTTGCTTCATGACTGATAGAAATGACACAGAGGAGGAGATCAGCTTTCACAGCCGAGGTTTCAGTGACTGTCTGCTCCATGTTATGGTGACTCTCAGCCTTTTGACATTTTCTATTTCTTTAATATCAAGTATCGTAACCCGCCACACATCACAATGAGCGCTTCATCAGAATGTGTTAGTGTAAGGGATACCACTTGTAAAATGATGGTGTAATTGGAGCGTCTAGCCTCACACGATGTGGAAGGTGAAGGTTGAGCTATGTTCCCCAAATCCGCTCGACTGAACTTGTCACCTTGTTGCCATGGTGACCACAGGAGGTGAAACCAAGGACAGAGTCAAAGATGGTGAGGGAGGTGACAGCAGTGAAGATGAATAAAATGAGATTGCCTTGCCCACCGAGCTCGCTCTCTTTCCCTTTAACACACACACACACACGCACACACACACACACGCACACACACACACACACACACACACAGTCCCTGGCACAGATTAGGGTCAGTCGACTGAGCCGGTGTGGCAGTCTGTGTGCTGGTGTCTTAACTGAATTTGGCGTTAAAGTCTCGGTCTGTAAAAAACGGCCTGACTGAATGACCCTCACTCAGACTGCGAGTGGACACGGGAGCTGAAGTTGTCGACAAAGTTTGTGTTTATATGTGTTATTATATATTCTATCTGTAGATTAATCCAAGCAGACAATCCCCCTACAAGCTCTGTTATATTTATTATCAATCTAAAAAATTCTGTGACCTGTAAAGAAAACACAGCAGCCGTATGGGTGAAGAGACTTCTCCAACACAAACTAAACCTGCTACATTAATGTCATTCTAATCATGATTATACTACCATCTACTTTAGTGGTCTGTTTCTCATTCTGTGTTGGAGGATGTTGAGTTTAGTTTTTTAATCCAGCACATGTTTTAAATCAGATGCAGACTGTCTCGTCTCGCTGGTTTCGACACGTCAGCTGTGATCTGGATTAAAGATACAGTCCATTTTATTTCCAGCTTTGGGTTGGAAAGAACAAGTTGATTGTCTCCGTGTGCTTTGTGCATTTTAACACAGATTTTAATCTGTTTAAAACTGATGGACACCAAAACAGAGACAAGGTGACTTGTCAGCTGCAGAAAACTTTCTATTAAAAGGACGATTTCTGAGCAGAACATGTTTCTTTTTTTAGGCGATCTTGTGACTGTAGCAGGTAATCAGATGTTGGTGTGTTGTGTGTTAAGCACAGAGCGGTGATTGTGTGAACCGTTCTCCTCTTTCAGCCCGCAGTCATGCTCTTAATCTGTGCACAAAGACACGTCTCTGTGAGACATGTTTGCAGAACTGTGACTGAATAACCAGAAATATTTATCAAGGCTGAAGCTGCAAAGTCGGATGTTTCAGGTTTCAAGCTCAGTGAGAGGTGTATTATTTTTACCATCAAGACTTTAATATGAATGTTAAATTTATCAAGCTTTCGATCTGTTAACATTAATAGCAGATTAGTTGCACCCCCCCCCCCCCCCGTTACGGTGAGCAGCTTCTTTACTGATGATGTCATGACCTGTGTGTTTGTGTGTTCAGTTCTGGGAGGTGATCAGCGACGAGCACGGCATCGACCCAACAGGAAGCTACCATGGAGACAGCGACCTGCAGCTGGACAGGATCAGTGTGTATTACAACGAGGCGAGTGGTGAGTACGTCCTGACACACACTCACACACACACACACACACACACACACACACACACACACACACACACACACACACACACACACACACACACACTGAGGGCTGTGTGTGTGTGTGTGTGTGTGTGTGTGTGTGTGTGTGTGGTTAAAATGAGACGTCCCCCCTGTGGAGACACTGACTCACTGCAGCAGAAAGACACAAGACAGAT
Source organism: Labrus mixtus (assembly GCF_963584025.1). NCBI lineage: Eukaryota > Metazoa > Chordata > Actinopteri > Labriformes > Labridae > Labrus > Labrus mixtus. Next base: position 7,159,068 of record NC_083627.1, on the reverse strand, counting down.
AAATATACAAACACAGAACCATTAAAGCGGAGTACAAGTCACATCAGTCCAGGTTTAGGTCTGACCTGAGTCATACCAGCCCCCCCCCCCCCCCCCCCCCCCCCTTGTCTCCATCCTTACGCTCAAACTTAAACTAATATAACGTCCCCAAAATACTTTAAAAAAAAAGAGCCTCCTCTGTCAAACTTTAATACCTTTAAAACCCTGGTACAGAAGTTTGACTCCATCTAGTGGCCACATCCGGGAACTACACCCTCAAAGCACCAGTCATAATCTGAGTTTTTCCCCTCACATTAAACTGAAGCCTTGATGGTATTATTTATTTTCAAAACTACTGAATGAGAATCTCACAGCATTTACTCTTCTAAATCAAATATTTATCAGTCAAATAGAGGAACATTGTAGCCAAGGATGGATCTTCTTGATGTTCTGTTTGAACTTGTACCCGCTGGTGTTGCAGTAGTTAAACCTTGTCGTGTGAAAGAACAGTAACAGTTAACGTTTGGTTTTGTCTCCGTGTTCAGGTGGGAAGTATGTACCAAGAGCCATCCTTGTTGACCTGGAACCAGGCACCATGGACTCGGTCCGCTCGGGACCATTTGGACAAATCTTCAGGCCGGACAACTTTGTCTTTGGTGAGAAAGAACCCCGACAGGAGGAGATTTTGAATCTTATCTTTGCCCCAGGAGGTCAGAGGTCAGGGTGGGATACATATCCTGGAGGTCTCTGGGTTGTCACAATACCAGATCTCTTCAAATGTAACAGCATCAATATAAGGAGTCCTACACACCTGATGCTCTCTCTCTCTCTCTCTCTCTCTCTCTCTCTCTCTACCATTCTTGCTCAAAAGTTTCTTTTAATGCATTTTTGTGGTCATGTTTATCGGTGTTAGTAGTTCCTTTTTTTTTTAAATTTCCACAGGTCAGAGCGGAGCAGGAAACAACTGGGCCAAAGGTCACTACACAGAGGGGGCGGAGCTTGTGGATTCCGTCCTGGATGTGGTGAGGAAGGAGGCGGAGAGCTGCGAGTGCCTGCAGGGTTTCCAGCTCACCCACTCCCTGGGAGGAGGCACGGGCTCCGGCATGGGCACCCTGCTCATCAGCAAGATCAGGGAGGAGTACCCGGACCGCATCATGAACACCTTCAGCGTGGTGCCCTCCCCCAAGGTAACCACAGACACCCAGCTGATGTCCCCAAAGTCTTCCATGTTAATAACCATTATTTGTAGAGTATAAAGACTGAACATCAGCCAGCTGTTGACGCTCCTGGTCTCTGTGTCTTCAGGTGTCGGACACGGTGGTGGAGCCGTACAACGCCACGCTGTCCGTCCACCAGCTGGTCGAAAACACGGATGAGACGTACTGCATCGACAACGAAGCGCTTTACGACATTTGCTTCCGCACTCTCAAACTCACAACGCCCACCTACGGTGACCTCAACCACCTGGTGTCAGCCACCATGAGCGGCGTGACCACCTGCCTGCGTTTCCCCGGCCAGCTCAACGCCGATCTGAGGAAACTGGCCGTCAACATGGTCCCCTTCCCTCGTCTGCACTTCTTCATGCCCGGCTTTGCTCCTCTGACCAGCAGGGGGAGCCAGCAGTACCGCGCCCTGACCGTCCCCGAGCTCACCCAGCAGGTGTTTGACGCCAAAAACATGATGGCGGCCTGCGACCCTCGTCACGGGCGCTACCTGACGGTGGCCGCAGTGTTCCGCGGGCGCATGTCGATGAAGGAGGTGGACGAGCAGATGCTGAACGTGCAGAACAAGAACAGCAGCTACTTCGTGGAGTGGATCCCAAACAACGTGAAGACGGCCGTGTGCGACATCCCGCCGCGTGGCCTCAAGATGGCCGTCACCTTCATCGGCAACAGCACGGCCATCCAGGAGCTGTTCAAGCGCATCTCTGAGCAGTTCACCGCCATGTTCCGCCGCAAGGCCTTCCTCCACTGGTACACCGGCGAGGGAATGGACGAGATGGAGTTCACGGAGGCGGAGAGCAACATGAACGACCTGGTGTCCGAGTACCAGCAGTACCAGGACGCCACGGCGGAGGAGGAGGGAGAGTTTGAGGAGGAGGCGGAAGAAGATGCCTGAAGAAGAGTCACTGCAACGCGTGACGGAGAAGTAAGCGACCAAAACGAAACAAAAAAAATCTCAAAAAATGTGAAAGAGAAATGAAGGAGCGAAGCAGAGAGGGAAACGACGAAGACTTCCCGAAGAATTTGTAAAGACGGATCGAAACAATAACGCAAGAAAATTCCTGAAAGAGAAGCGTGATGAAACGAAAGAGAGAGAGAGAGAGAGAGAGAGAGAGAGAGAGAGAGAGAGATAAGAGAAACCAAATTAATGTGCCATCGTTCAGGACGCTTTGAAAAAAACTATCTCCACAAATTCTCAAACCAAAAAAAATTCAGCTTCACTTCCTTTTCTCCACATGTTGTCCGCTTGGACATTTCTCTGGATCCTGTCTGAGGGCAGGAGTCCACTGATTTATATTTTTGCAAACAGAAACAAGTATTCAAGTTGTAGTTTTGGTTGCAGGGTCTGAATTGGATACTTCTGCAACCGTCGATCAGAACAGGTGATTTTTCTTTGAAAAAGCAGGAGCCTCCTCAGACGCCAGCCAACGTCATGAGGAGGGTCACACGCTGCAGAACACAGGTCAGAGACGCGTGTTAGCATGTTAGCATTAGCCTCACCTGTTGTGGTAGCCAGATCTTATCTTGACAAGAAGCATCCCTGCTGCTGTCGGATTAGAGCAAAGTATGTTTTAAATTCACAGTTTTCCAATCACTACCAAAAACTGACAGAACATAAATTATTATAAGAACGTGAACAAAGTCATTTGATGTTCAACTCTGAGGAGGACAGGTTGACATTTGACGTCTTTAAATAAAAGTGCTAAAACTCACTTGGAAAAAAAAAAAGTGTGTCATCACAGTGAAGATCTACACAGCAGTCTTTAGTCATTAGAGAAGCTCGACACTACATTTCTGTTTATATCTGATCAGTATTTCATCCGCTAACTTGTTTCGTCCTGTGAATAAATGCACGAGTATACACTCTGAGCCACAGCGTTAAGCATTTTTAATCAGTATATGTGATGTGTAGCCATGTTGTCTTTGTGTCTTGTGTGTTTTACTTGATTCTTTGTTTACTTTTTTCTATTCCCATAGAACAAATTGAACTGGAGCTCCAGTGACTGTGAAACATTTGTGAGAAATAAAAAGTCATTTGTAGGAAAAAAAAAACTACACGAGTAGTATTTATTTATAAATGTATTGATGACCTGCTTTTAGTGTAGGGCTGCATGGGGGGTGCAGTGGTTAGTGCTGTCGCCTCACAGCGAGGAGGTTCCTGGTTTGAATCCCCGTCTGACAGGAGTCTCTCTGTGTGGACTCTGCATGTTCTCCCCGTGCAGGTGTTGGTTCTCTCCGGGTACTCCTGCTTCCTCCCGCAGTCCAAAGACATTCTGGTTAGGTTCATTAGTGACTCTTAATTGTCTGTAGATGTGAATGTGAGTGTGGCTGGTTGTCTGTCTCTTCATGTCAGCGTGATGTGATTGGCTGGTGAATAGTCGATGGTGACAGCTGGGATCGGCTCCTGATCCCAGTTAATCACATCAATCATATTAACTAACTTAATCATATTAACTGGTTATCATATTTCTGTGATATTTAACTTTAGTGCTGAATAAGAATGAGTACAAAGTAACATGATTTTAATGAAGCAGACCATCGCACAACTATATTAATTTTTTATCGGTATGAAACACAAAAGCAGCAGCAGTTTGAGGGCTCCAAGATTCAGGACCTCGGACAGCGTCAGCACCACATGTGGAGGGGTTCAGCTCTAAGATTCAGGACCTCGGACAGCTGCACCAAGAAGGACCAGGAACCATCTTGTGTGATATGAATCAGGTTATAAGGAAAGAAAGGCATTTAAACCTGCACATAAATGAATGTGCTTTAGAATTATTATGGACTGGTTGTGAAGAGAACACGCTGGACTCAACTTCGCTTTTTTTTCCTGCAGAGATTTTGTCTTCACAGGAGCCAGTAGATACCTTAACCAGAATCAAAGTTAATAAAACATAATGAAAAGGCCACTGATGCATCATGGGAATGTGATGTCCATTGTTCTGTCATGAATTCCTTCCCTTGTGTTTGCTGTTTCTGTTTTATCCCTGAGTTCATGGCCTACCGTGTTTCCTGTTTTAATTTGTATTTCTTCACCCCAGTATTTCCTGTTTTATTTTGGAGTTCTTTACCCTAGTGTTTCTTGTTTTATTTTGTAGTTCTCCGGTGTTTCCTGTCTTCCTGCCCTTGTGTATTTTCCCTCCTGTTTGATTGCCCTCATCACTTTCACCTGTGTCAGTTTGTCATGTCTAACCTTCTCCGTGTTGCCTGGTGAATTTTTTTGTGCTCTAGTGTCTGCTTGTTTCTCCAGAGTTTGGACTTTTTTGTTGTGCCTTGTTAATTCTTGTAATTTGGACTTTGTTAAGAAAGTAAGTTTTTGTTTTGCCTTTTTTTGGGGTACTTGACATGTTTTTTCAACGACATGTTCATGCAAAATGTTCTGCATCTCTGATGGTTTCTATTGCAATAAGCAAACAAGTGAACTAAAGAACAAAAAAAATCATGTTTCCTGCTGGTAAAAAACAAACAAACTAGTCATAGTTAATCAAAAACAAAGAGGAGGACCCACGTGCAAATAAGAAAACTAATTATTTTAAAGCAAAAGCTGAAAGAAAAATCCACAAAAGGGAACAACAAGCCTCAGAGAGCCTTAAAGAGAAAAACAGATAATACAGGTAGGTAGACTGACACAGAAGGGTCGAAAGACTTAATACAGGGGCCAATCAGACAGATGAAAGCAGTCAAAAAAGTTAGGGAAACACACAAACGGAGGAAGTAAGACGACATGATCCACAGGGGCAAGAACTTCAAAATAAAACGGGAAAACAAAGAAGTAAACCAGTAAGAAATAATACAAAAATGAAAATGAGCAAAATTACAACCAGGCAACGAAACGAGGAATAAACTAAACAAGCGTAAACCATGACAAAGAAAACATAGGCCCACCCAGGTGCATGCTGGTCCTACACCTGCCTTCTTACCTGAATGACCTCAGGTGCTCATATGTTACCCAAACATGAAACAAAACAAAAATAGGCCTACTTATTATGCATAACTAAATTTACAAAAAAATATTTATCCAAAAAAAATAGGATAAAAAAATCTATTCTAAACGTCCTACCAAACTAAATTCTAAAAAAAAATTAAATTATTTTCCTTCAGTAAATATTATGAACACACAAATACGTCAAAGTAAGAATTATGAATAAATGTAAAGTATCGAGAAAAATCGTGCATGTCCTGAAACAAACTGCAGAGAGCCCCTTCTTGTGGCTCCCAGCCAGACGAGTTTTACCGAAGCTTCCCGAGAGCCTCCGAGTTCAAACGGTCCACAAAGCCGACATCAGCCGAAACTCGCCAGTTACTCCCGAGCCAGTCCCATTGAAGTGTGTTGTTGGGGGTGATGGGGAGGACGAGATTCATGAAATAAATAGGGCTTAAAAAAAAAAAAAAAAGACTATTTCCAGAAAGCTTCCCTCCTGAGCCCCTCCCTCTCCGCTGCTTTTCGGCTTTTCGGCTTGGCAAAGGTAATTACCATCATCCAATTACTTGTGTATTACAGCTTTTTTAGCCCTTTTTTCACAGTATTTGCTTGAAAACAGGGAGGTAGTGGGTTAAATTCAGCAGCTTTCCTTTCATGTTTTGACTATTTGCTGGTGCTGAGTGGTCCCATATCGGATGATTTAGGGCGTGTAGCCATCAGCACAGCAGCGAAGGCGTGTGGGATGGCAGCTATTACATATCCCCACTCAATATTACACAAATTAACCTTTTCCTAGCACAAAAATGATTAAAAAAAAAACACGGAATCCCTCGAAAGAATAGCGATAAATGGCACGAGATTCAGACAGGAATGCAATAATTGCTCAGGTGTTTCATGGTACCGGACTTGTGCACTGAATGTCCTCCTTTCTTTTATCCTTTTATATGGTTAATACTGGAAATTCACTTATCGATCTGCCGGTGTCTCGGACAATGAACACTGTAGCCTAAGGCTTAAACTGGGATCACCAAGGGTTTTTTTTTAGCACGGTGTGTTAGTTGGTAATACATGTGTGTTTGTTGGTTAAGCTGTGGTGCATTATCCTGTGTGCGGGATATACCAGTCTGTATTGGGGTATTTTCTGGTGGTTACGCAATGCTGTTATGCGCTACAGCACGCTGAGTAAGTGTTTGTCACAGAGAAGAGTCTTTTAAATGAGTGCACTGTGGATCCAGGAATCTTCTTGTTACCAGTAAATGTAGTTTAAATGTTCTTAAAATGATTTCCATTGCATATTTTCATGTCTTTGATTGCATGCCAAGACACAAAAAAATATCTTGGAATTAGAGTGTCTGTCATATCCAAACCACATCCTCCTGTCTTCATTACTCATTCATTGTCTTTCCTCCATCTTCCATCCGGACATCCCCGAAACGGGACTGCCCCCATTCATGCCAGTCGTGACACACCCTTGGTGCACCAGCAGCTGCTCCGGGCTGTGTGTGTGGGCTGCGTAAAGAGGGTGAGGAGGGGGAGAGTGGGTGCAGGTGCAGGAAGGTGCAAGGGATGAGTTCATCCAGCAAGAGGGACACACTTTTAATGTGGCTGTACTCTCTGTAGGTGTAAGATTCAACTATTGAGATCATGATTTGACCATTTTTTCAAGAAAAAGAAGGCTCACAAACGAGTTAAAACACACCTGATTGAGTCAAAAGATGCAGAAAGTCACATTATCTGTATTCAAAACAAATGGAAATGATGCTAAATACCTGAGCTGTGGGTCAGCTGGTAGAGTCGGTCGCCTCTTAAACGAAAGGTCAGGGGTTTGATCCCCAGCCACATGTCTGATGTGTCCCTAGGCAAGACCCCTAGCTGCTTCGTCTGCGGCGTGTGAATGTGTTTGGGATTAGCTACTTCTGATGGACTCTTTACATAGCAGCCTCTACCATCAGTGTGTGAATGTGACCTGCAGTGTAAAAGAGCTCTGAGTAGTCAGAAGACGAGAAAAAGTCCAACTAGATAGATTTGTTACCAGTGATAGCAAGAAATAATAGTGTTCATTTTTGATCTGAAACTTCTAAAACTTGTAAAGAAGAGGGTGAGAAGGAGTGAATAGAGCTATACATACGCTCTAATGTCAAATAACTGTACAAGTAGAAACCATGATGTCAGCTTTGGGAGGAATTTGACTTCAAATAGGACTCAGTATCAGAGCCGTTAGCCCACTACATCCTCTAACCAGTGTTTGGGTCTGACTGAGCCTGATAGGAATTAGTCAGAAGGATAATTAGGGACGGAGAGAGGAGATTACAAGGCAAAGACATGTCAGAACAAGGCCGAATTGTTTCAGAGGAAGAATAGAAAGATGAGACAAAGACAGGAAAGCAGAGACGGAGAGCAGCAGCAGCAGCAGCTCTGAAGAGGAGGATGGAGGCAGGATGCTTCCACCCTCCTGACTCGTGTGGGAGAGAGCAGAGAGGAGGCAAAAAGGCTCTCAAGTCCGTCAGTCAGGACTGTCCGGATGTCGGCGCTGAAGAGATCCCATCAAGGAGGCCGCTGGTTGTGTCACAAGCACTCCTCGTCATGGCTCTGATTGGTCCAGAGACACCAGAGCAGGGATCTCCTGTAAGAGTCTGAGTTTTTGAACGGACATCACACCGTCAGCCAAAATAGCATCTTTATCTCATGCATGTTGTGAGAGAACCACTGGCCTCCGTCCAGGACGTGCGCAGGTACAGGGGCAGGAAAGTGGGCGGGTAACATCACTGCAGACCTCTCTCACAACCCAGGCACAAACTCGGACGGGTCGCTGTGAGAACCTCCTCGCTAACCGCCGCAACCACCGTGCAGCCCTGTAACATCACTGCACAGCTCTGATGGCAGCCTTAAACAGCAAGCCTTTTCAGACTGAATCTATTCTAACACCCCTCTGAGGATGTCTGTGTGGTGTTTGTAGATGCAAGAAAGACAGAAACATGCATCTCACTCCTGAAAGTGCAGCAGGTATCGACCTCTTTTGTAACCTTCTTACACAGCCGAAGGTGTTGTATAACTACAACTTTGCCGGCACTTTTCTGAATATACATTTTCATCCCTCAGTCTTGAATATATTAGCTACTTAAAAGTGATTCGTCTCAATACGGCCTTGATAAAAACAGCACTTCTCCTGCAGATGTAGATCTCTCCATCAGTGATTCCACCCTGTAATTTATGTCTCTTAGCACCCCAGCACAAACACTCACACATGCAAATAGCTAATGGCTCAGTCGAACATTAAAGCGAGACGATGCTGACCGGCTCCACTAGGCACTAATAGGAGAAATATGCCCTGATTAGTGTTTCACTTCATGACTAAGAGCATTTTGAACGGTTTTTGTGGCTGCTTTAGAGCTCGGCTGTCATTAAGAAGTGACATGGTGTCTGTGGATGTGCAGAGGGAAAGTAGATGGGCTTCTCACTCCCTCCTCTGAGGCAGCTGGCAGGAGTTCACTGGCTTTTTTTTATTTTATTTTTATTGTTTCCTTTCAAAGTCTAAAGATGCAGTGATTCTATAACTCTGCACATTATGCTGCAGGGGATACAAACAGCAACGCAAGTCTGTTTCAGTGCAGATCTCTAACATTTTCTAACAAAAATAACTCAAAACGTTTTTTAGTGAAAACCTATAGCATGTACATATGGTTGAGTCAGTGTTTATGTTTCAGCTGCTGCTCTAGCCCTGCAGAGTTTTTCAAAATGGGGGTCCTGAGCCGCCCTGGGGATGGCCAGGGGCGCTCGAGAACTTGGAATGGAACAAGAATAAAAATCAACTATAACCTTATTGGGGACAATAACAGTTCAGGGTCGTACCAATTGGTACGCTTGGGACCCCAACAGAAGGGTAGCAAAACAGTAGATCGGTTATTTTGGTACAATTCCCAACGTTTGACTGTGGAAACGCCAATAAATAGGCACCACCAAACGGCGGTATAGTGCCTGTGGTTTGAAAAGATTGATTACACCCAGTGTGAGGAGGCATTGTTCTCTCAGTTGAGGGGGCGGTCCTTAATGCTGCCTAGGATGCCTGAGTATTTACACTGTGGATAAATGTGTTCCAGACCACCTCCGTACTGTATGTGGTCTGAGCTGATTGATCTTGATCCGTCCTAAGGATGCATTTGGGTGAGTTCCCACCTTTCATTAAGGCTTTCCACTTGTTACCAGATCACCCAGGATGAATATTTCTACTAAAGGTGTCAACAGAGCCATCCATAGTTATATTTCCATGCTTTCAGAACAGAGTTGTGTGAGAAGAGTTAGCAGCTGTTTATTTTTTATTTTTATCTTCCCTTCTCTTCCCTTTTAGAGCTGCTTCTTTCGGTCTCTTCCATTATCTGTCCAATCGAATTACCCCGCCCTGATAACTCTGCTGCCGCCACTGCTTAGTCTAATCCAGTTCAGTAGTCGTGAAAGGTCAAAGAGTCGTCTCGCGCCAGCTGGATCCCGTCCATGTCCTCGTCCCAGCGGGATGGCCTCTTCATCTTGCCTCTGTCTCTCTCGTCATTTCTTCATTGCTTTTGCTTCTTCCCTCTCTTTTTTACTTGGCTAGGCTTTTGGTCACATGTTGCTCTTTAGCTCACCACTGTCTCGAGGCCTCTTTTCCCCTTAAATCTCCGCCTGATCGTATATCTGTCTGTAGCAGCGTAGATTTTACTGTCAGGGACTTTTGGCAGAGCTCTCTCTCTCAATTATTTGCAGAGCTAATTTGTGAGATGGGGTTCAGTGAGGCATGATGGTGCAGAGCTCAGTCTGATCACACAGATTTAAGTTGGCATGCTTCTTCCTTGCAGAGTTGTTTCTCAGTTAAGCACCCAACCCAAATAAAATGAAATAAATATTTACCTTGAGCAAACTGACCTCTTCAGGCTGATATTCTCATTATGTCAAATAAGATGATGTCATCATGATACAATTATAGGTAGAATAAATCTTTTTTTTTTAGGAAGTTTATATTTGATTCTTTGGAGTCCCCGTCATGCTGTAAAAAGTTTCTCTTTGTTTGTTGTTCATTATGTGGCTTCCCTTTTTTCCAGAGACGCACTCTTCAGGATGAAAGCAATCAGCTCTGCAGTGCTCAGCGCCCTGTTCTGCACCGGTAAGCACTAACATAACCAGTCACTGGGGATTGGGTTTGGATTAATGAACAGCTGAAAAAGGCTTCCTGCAAAAACCGAAAGTGTTTCAGCGCCACAGAAAACGAAAGCTACATTTAATATATCAGTTATATTCTATTTTTCCTTTGTTTGCTTTCCTTTCGTTCCTTGCAACAAAGCCAGCTTGTGTTTACATCTGGTCTATTTTCAGTGGTCATTATGTGGGGCATTAACATTTCAAACACTTCTTAGGAAAGTGTGTTTTTTTTTTTCCTCCAATAAGAACAAAGAACCCTTTTTGAAGATCTTTGAACGAATCAGCGGATCTCTAAAATAAGATATTTTAAGAATAAGCTCTGATCTGTTTTTTTCTTTCACAGTTGTGTCAGCATCTTCAAAAGGTAAAACTGCATGCTGCTTTGGATTGCAGTGCATGACTTGTGTTAGGTGGGGGTGTTTCTGCTGTAAATGTTCGATTGGCCGAGGTCAGAGAGTAAAGCAACAGAACACAAGTGGCTGAACAACTTTTCATGTTTACAGTCTTGCTTTTGTTCTGTTTGCAGGCACAGCCTACAAAATCCTTTCTATTTTGGGTAATCTTCTAAAAGGCTAGAGAGAAGACATTACCTTCACTTGTAAATGTCAGACATGTACAAGCAAACCTTGTCTCCTTTTCAGCTCACATCATACACTTGTCTCTAAACAAATATAGATCTGCTGCTATGAGAATCTTATACTGTTACATACATAAAAGAAGAATTACCCTTTGATGCTAGACTGATTAAATATGATATATCCACAAAATTATCCAAATGCATGAATGTGAAAATATTACAACTTGGAAAAAGTTATTCATGTGCATGAGGAATGCTTCAGTGATAACATGATCAGTTTAGAAACTAGGAAGAGAGAGAGAGAGTAAATGAACTATTTCATGACACACCTTGATTGTTTTTACCAGTCAAAGAGGAGCACAGGACAGCCTTCTTTGGGGAGGACATTCACATCGCTGTCCCGCCTGGGAACGTCGGCGAGGTGGTGTTCAAGCCCAGAACAGATGTCCTCGCTGAGGTGGATCTGATGCGAGAAGGAAAGGTGGTGAATCCCCGGTGCCGCATCAACTCTCTGGGCCACCTGGTGCTGGAGGACGTGAAGGAGGAGGACGAGGGCGTGTATGTCATCAAGACCACCAACAACTCCAACACAGCCAAGCACCTCATCCTCATTGTCCGAGGTAAGCAGCCTCCTTAAAACTTATAAGGACGCGGGGAGACGGGTGAAACGCTTCTCACGGTTAATCTTTGGGGAAAACAGACTTTGGTTTATTTCTGGTGAAATACGGGAAAACTAACGTGGCCTAGACAGAATTTATGCACTCAAAAAACATCACTTTTATTTGTCATTATGAATTGATGTAACAGATGAACAGAAGCCCTGATCATTTGGAGCTTTGGAAAAAACAAGAAAATGCTATTAAACAAGCTAGCTTGAATTTGATCATCAGCAGTAAGAAAACCATCAGCAGCTGAATCATTAGCAAAGACGCTGGCTGTTTTCGAAAACCTCCTACAAAATACTGCCATCAAACCCAATTTGCAGTATGTACTGTGTACTGCGTTCAACAGTAGTACGTAGTCTGACTGCCAGTCGGTGGTTATTTTGCAGTATCCTGGTTTACAGTTTTGGAATGAGGAAGTTAACAACAGACAAGCTAATGGCAAATGCAGCGACAGTGTAGCATCCACTTACAGTCTAAAAAAAGCTGACAGGTGATTCATTTTGAATATTTTAGAGTCCTCGCATCAAGATTATTAGCAAGCTTTAATCTCAGCCGTATGATATTATAACAGCTTTTCAGGTACTCCTCCTCAGTGTGATGTGTGATCATAAAAAAAATGCTGCCGGGTGAAAACTGAACAATGTGTGATCATTTCAAGAAAATTAGTGTGCTGTGTTTATTTTGTCTTGTTGATCAGACTGCGCAGTGGAACAAGTGGTGAAGTACGGAGAAACTTACACCATCCATCTCAACCAAGTGGAGGGCCCCATCACCCTGGAGTTCAGGTAGTGAAAGTAGAAAAACAACGATTCAGTACTTCACACAGAGTCATGACTGTCACATAGCAGTCATTCATTTTGAAGCCTGTATGAAAGGGAAACATGTTCACTGTGCTGGCTGCATGTGTTTCCTAGTGTTAGTTAACATATATGCTGCTAATGTATATTTGTTTGTTTTGTTCATTTTAAGGCCAAGTCTGGTTCAGCCCAATCAGACTGAGGTCCATCATGCAATGGATGAGTCTCCATCCGTGGTGCTGTACAACCAGACGGCGGTGACTGCAGAGGAGTATGTGAGGCGCCTCAGCGTGTCAGAGAAACGGGTGACACTGCACCCTGTCAGGATGACGGACGAGGGGAGCTTTACGGTGCTGGACCGGGAGGGCAAAGTGAGGAGGAGGAACTGTCTGAACGTCAGAGGTGAGGAGAGATCTGCACTTAGCTTCCTGTATCCTCTCAGCTTTAATTGGGGGATTCATCAATCTCATGTGCCTGGTTTGTTGGCCTCGGAGGGTAGCTCATTGAAATTCAGTGCTGCTGTCTGGGCAATACATATGCGCTGTGAAATGTGAAGTGCTATTCAAGATCTTCGATATTAACCTAATAAGGTTTCATGCAGTAATGTTAGCCTTTTTGTGTTTCCTGTATTAAACATTTTAATCACTGTCCACAGTTTCTTGTTCCTTGGCTTATAATAATATCCTCATGCCTTTATCTCAGAAAAGGTCATACGAAAAATGTATTTAAAATGAACTTTACTCGCCTGCAGGGAAACTGAGCTGCTGTAGCATTAGAGAAAAATCATGTCGCTGAAACAAAGAGCACATTTAATGAAGGTTAGGGAACAAAACATAATAACTGCCAACAGTGACATAATTGCTTCTGTATTCTATAAAAAACTCACTCAGCAAAGAACAAGCCAGGGTCTCTAAAGCGACACTCATGGCTCTTTGTGGCTGTTTATATCGCTGGTTTGAGCAAAATGCTAAAATAAACGTGCAGACAATAGCAAGATATACATGCTGATGTTACAGGTTTTGCTTATTATTTGAGTACCATTGTTTTAATTACCATTACCACACAATCATCCCGGACATGTTAGTCAGCAAGCTGCTTGATGTTGGCCTCTCCTCCCATTTCTGAACCTGGATCAGGGACTTCCTAACGCATCACCACCCAGATTGTCAAGCTTGGCCCTCCTCCATTTTCTCCTCCACCACACTGAGCTCTGGTGCACCTCAAGGCTGTGTGCCGAGTCCACTTCTATTCTCCCTGTACACCTCCTCCACCACACTGAGTTCTGGTGCCACTTTTTGAGGGTCTCAGTCTCCTCTCGGAATTGAAAGCATTTTTACTCTGCCCCAGACTGGGAGATTTTAAATCAAGACCACCACAGATAGCCTATTTTCCCACGTCATTACTATGTTGAGAAGGAAAACGCTGCTTTCTAATACAGCCCCCCCCCCCCCCCCCCCTCGGTTACGGCTACAACCTTCCTGGTGTGACGGTCTAGGGCTGATGATATTTAATTGATATTTACTGTCTTGTCTTGGTCTTGTCTTGGTCTCGGTTATGTCTTGATCTTGGTTAGTGTGGTCTTGACTACAACACTTCACTGAACTCTTTAAAGACCAAAGAGGTGACGACTTTACAGCCAACAACACCACGCAGATAGTATGTCTGAAAATTGTACCTTGAGTTGTTTTTATCAATGTCACTGCCAGCTGTACTGAAGACCTCTTAAACTGCTTTAACATTTTTCAACTGTGTATCCTATAACCCTGCAGGAGCATACTACTCCCAGCGTCTAATGTTTCCCGGCTCGATATCCTCTGACATGATGCATTAAGTAGATCTTCAATACTTCTATGTTCACTGCAGTGTTTTTTAATATGGATGAATCACACACTTGCATCCTTACTGATGTTATAACCTTTGAAACCTGAAGCCCTTAAAGTTGCAGGTGAGATAGTTTTATAGACTTTAGTCTCTGATATCGTCTCCACAGTGGCTTGACAGATTTTAACCGCTCAAACTGCACCGGAAACATCCGTATCCCCTCATCCGCTCACAATTTAATTTACAAAGATAGACCGTGTCAATCTCTGACAAAAGCTGCTTTCACATATGCACTCCGGAAAATGTGCAGAAAATATCAGCCAGGATGCTCCTGAAATGTTCATGTTCCTGAGTTGTTTGTTCAAACATGAACCTCACAGCGGGAGACTATCCCCGTCAGACAGCATAGGCTACATATGATACGATAGATACATTTCTTGTCGAGCTCGGCATAAACTGTAACGTCTCTGTGTTTTACCTCCACAGCGCACCAGATCTTCATGAAACTCGCCTATGGAGCAAACCTGAATATGAAACTCTACCTTCATTACTCCAACCTTAACATCGTCTACATGCCCAAATCAGACAACCGGCCCCGTGTCATCCTGGACCAGGGGGTTCTGGTGACCCATCTGGACCCCATGCTGGAGGGCAGGCTGACCGTGGAGGGATCGGAGCTCATGATGAAGAAACTCCATGTGGCCGACATCGGTGTCTTCATGGTGACCGACCTGGATGGGTTGCTTGTGGCTCATGTTTACGTCGAGGTGGAATGTAAGAGAAAAGGACTTATTTAAATTTTCAACAATGCGTTTGTATGTATTTGTTTGTGATCCAGCTTTTGTATTGAAAACCAGCTCAAAATTTGGGATGCTAGTAACAAAGCTAAAACAGCTGTTTTTGTGTGCTTATAAAAACAGAACTATTAAACACACAGTATGTAGATTCCACCACTTGGGGGCTCTCAGTCAAAAGATGACGTGAGGCTGGCGGGGAATCATGGGAGTGATTCTTTGTGATATTCCCCCCCCCCATCAAACTGTGGATTGATTATAAATAAAAAAACACACTAAAGTATGTGCACTCTCAGATGTTGACTCTGCTGTACTGCGTGCCATTAGATCTATTATCTTTTTTAATGTGTGCCTTGTAACAGAAAAAAGCAAACATCAGCGTAGAAGTAACCACAGGAACATGTCATAAGTCTGTTTAACATTTCAGCCTATCACGATAAGGCTTCTGACTGAGACAATGGAAACAGTGAATGGTTGGCATTTCTAAACCGATGACCTTTCCAGAGCTTTACTTTATCCGTCACAAATACGATTTTAATGCAGAATTAAACAAAATCCACTTCTAAGAAGAAGCTGGGATGAAAGATGAAGGAGCTACACAGCAGAGTCCGTTTGAAGCAACATTTGTGCGGCCACAGAAGACTCATTATTTTCCTCTGTGCATGTTTCTGTCTCAGCCTATAAGCTGCCTCCGCTGACTGTAGCCATACTCTCCCTGCTGGGCCTGATCGCCTTCATGCTGCTGGTCTGCCTGCTGTCCTGTCTCTTTAAAATGCACAAAAGGAACGAGAAGAACAAGAAGCTGATGCTCCTCGCTCAGCAGGGCAGCAAGGGAGACGGCGATGCTTTCAGACAGGTAACACCCACCCAGTGCTTAACCATTGTTCTGCATTTTGTCAGAAGGAGGGAGGAGGAATACTGTAGGATCACAGAAACAAGAACAAGAAAGGCCGTCAGGAGGTTGGGCCTGGAGGCAAAATAAACCCTGCTTCATGTTTCGTAAGAGTTAGGTTTATGTGTTGGTATAAAGGCAGAGGAGGGTTCTGTTCCTGCTGTGGGAGTCAGGATAGTCAGCTGGTCCACTTCCTCCCCCTGCGGAGCTGGAACTGGCTGAGGACATCTCACAGTAACACAGTATTTCTATTCAGCTCCCTTGATCTCTTTGTGTGTGTGTACATTAAACCCCAAAGATAGAGTCATATCTGTTAGTCATAAACCTCCTGCATAAGCCTTAAACCACACAGAGAAGAAGAACACAGAAAAGCATGAGCAATTTAAAAGTGATATAAAAGTACACATCTACAAATTCTATCCAAAAAGTGAAACCTCATACGCTGTTGTGCACACATTGACGGTCATTGCTTAGGAATTTCAGAACCCCTTCACTATCGTCTGACAACATTTGATGTCTGGGAGCCACAGACCATTTTTTCGGGGCCTCCAATGATAAAGGATTTCCTGGTCTAGTCTTTATTTTTCTTTCACCTTTAATTGTCTGCAGCCCGCCAAACAACTTCAGATGCTCGAATGGAGCCGGAGTGGAGAGACGATATGACAGAATAGTTACCAGATGATTGTGTGCCAGCTCCTGAAATCCTCTTCTGTTAGATTTTATCAGCTGACATAAAAAAAAAAGGCTTTTTATGCTTTTATTGCCAAAGACTTAAAAGCAGCCTTCGACTCAGTTTAGTAACAAAAATATATTTCTTTTGTTATCCTGCATATTTAATTATTGTAAATCAAAACTATTGATCAGCTCTGGAGTCTTAAATGGATGATTGATTACAAGAAAAAAGCCCCCTGAAGCACCTTTTATTACCCCTCTTAAAATGTCAATATTAAATTAAACTTTTCAAATTAGAATGAATTGTGCAGACGGAGGACGCTGCAGAGCCCGTTTGAACATAAAAGAAGCAGAAGAAGAAGAAGAAGCATTGATTGTCTTCTTAATGATGTTTTCTAAGCTCTGCTCTCAGCTGATCAATACGAGGAGATGAAGTGACCGATGGGATGATTCAGAGTAAGGAGTTAACCCTTTAGCCTCCACTCAGTGTGTCAACATCCGGGGGTTAAACTGGAATTATAGACTAATTAAAAACCCATTACATAAACAACCTGAGGCGGAGTGCTTCTGGAATAATTTAAAAAAAAGTCTGCAACAAAAAACAAACTGGTGCATGAAAGACGTCCAGACGTCGATCGAATCAGAGTTTAATTACTTTTATTGTTTTTTGTACACGTATTTTTCTGCAATGTTTCCTCTGATGGTTGATTGACAGTTAACTCCTCCTTCTCAAACAACATCCATTTAACTAATTAGTCCGTTACAGGTCAGATCAGTATGAACAGCCAGGTCAGGATGCGTGCTGACATGACAGGCGGGAGCGAGGACTATAAACCCAGGCGATCACGTTAGCAGATCGTTATGTTTCACAAACTCAGAGTGAACTATGATTTAGTTAAACACATAGGCCAGACTAAAATTGTTAGAGTTTCCATAGTTGATCCTGGAAATCTGTACGACATGACAACTAGATTTGTTCCATTAATTTAAGTATATTAGCAAAATTAATCAGATTTAAAGGTCACATATTATGCAAAAAAACACACTTTACCATGTTTTTCTAACACTAATATGTGTCTCTAGTCTGTCTACAGACCCCCCAATGAAGAGAAAAGTCCATCCTCTCCGTCTTCTGCCTGCTCCACTTTTCATAAAACGTGTGCTCAAACAGGCTGTTATAGGACATGGAGCGAGAGAGCCCGAGACACCCGAGCCCTTCTAGAGAGGGGGCGTGGTCAGACACCGCTCATTTACATATTTAAAGGTACAGACACAGAAACAGCCTGTTCTCAGCAGGGCTGAAATAGAGCGGTTTATAGGCATGATCAAATACAGGATCAGAGTGGATTTAGAACAAGACACTTCAGACATGTTTTGGGGAGCTCTGAGACTTATTTAAACTGATTGAAAATTATGATAATATGTGACCTTTAAGCCATTCTTAAATAACTTTCATCCACTTGTTAACCTGGTTTTCAGCTTTCTTGTGATGTTTGTATGTTTGTATTTGAATCTCAGGTGAAATCTGGTAACATGATGATGATAATTGTTTGTCCAGTTCATGTTGTGCCTCTCTGGTACAGTTTGAGTTTTGAACGTTGGGTGAGTATAAATCTGAGCTGTGACGGAGGCCTTTGTGCTCACAGCTGATTGTGTCTGAACCGAGGCCCAGCTAACGCTGTCGCCTTGTGCGTTACGTTTCTCCCTCTGACTTTAAGGAGCCTCAAACGGAGCCTCTGCTCGGTGAGAGAAATGTCTACTGCTTATTTTTGGCAAATAAGTCCTTCAATCATCCTGCTGTTTGTGAGTCATTGGTGACACTTTGAGAAAATCACTGCTCAGTATTTTGTAAACTTCGGTGCATTGAACATTTTAGCACTAGCTCACAATAAAAGAGGAAACTGCCATCAGTGTGAACGAACAGGAAGAGGATGATTGAAGATCTCATTTGACAAACAGTCAATGAATCACATCAGGTTGATCGTGCACCACCACTTGAGACAATCTGTCTCTGAGATCCTTTTAGACCTTTCAATACTCCGCTGACTGAGCTGTGCACAAATGTCCATTTCTATGTGGACTTCAAGTATTTAGATTTAGACTTGTATGTTTAAAATCGATCTAAAGATTCATGGCATGATTATAAAAGGATTGGCTGTCGTGAATACTTTCAGAGGGCTTAAAATTTTGGAAACACGAGCATCGTCCCTTAACAAAAACAAAATAAGAATTTACAGTCAGACGGGGGTTAAATATGAGGATGAATGCTTTTAAAGTCAAAGAAATCTTTTTAGAACACCATGTTGGTTTGAGGAGCTCAGTCAGGAGTGAGATCCGTCTTCCTGGATCTTAGTTTCAGTTTTGTACCAGGTTTTGGTGCACAGTGCAATAAAAAAAAAGAGTCCATTTGAACGAGTCATTTAATCGAATATCTACTCTTAAAATCGGATGTTTCTGAAACAAGTGTACATCTCAGCGGCGGCGGACGAGAGCTGCCTCGAGAGCGGAGGGCCTTCTTTGTCCACTTGCTTTGAGAAACAAGATTTTAAAGTTAAATAAAGCGACTAAATGACCTGTTGAGATGGCGTTTAACTCCTTTAGTATAAGTGTGTGTAAACTGCAGCTGAGCAACAACATACGAGAAAGTCACACTCAAGTCATCACTTGTGACTTTCTGTCCGACGTATTCGAGCCGTTCCTCTGCTTTATATTTTCTCTCTTCCCTTCCGTTCTTTTACTCTCGCCTGTTAAGCGCCTCAGATCGAGCTCCGCAGTTACTCATGAACACAAACGTTATGATAACTGCCGGCGTGTAGCTTCACCGCCGCGTTGAGCTCTCAGTTTGTGGTGATGACTCAGCTCGCTTAGCGCACACGTACCTCAGTGTTGTTTGGCTGTGTGGGGTGAAGTACAAGGTAAATATCTGATGTGTATGTGTGGGTATCCGTGCTGATTCTGTGCGTGCCGTTGTGTAAAGGTCAGTAGTGATTAAACGTGCGAGTCTTTGATCAAACAGTGGATTTGCTTTGAGGTTCCCCCCCCCCCCACAGAATCGTCTCTGTGTAATCAACAACTCGCCCAGGACGTCTGTGGAGGGTGCTGTCATGTGTCTGTGTGTTTGTCCAGTGAATGTCTCAATGTTTTGTCGTAATATTGTAGTTTTTTAAATGTGCATAGAAGTACATCTCCATGAAACATCACATTGAGACAGTCCCCTTCTGGCATGCTGCTTTTACATACTGAATATACCAACGTCACAAATCACCAAACACTCCATCCAGTCATATAAAGACTCTGTTAGGGATCCATTTACCTCTCTAATCAGGATTAGATTTTAACGAGAGATGACATTTGACTTACCTACCTTTCATCAGGATCAGGGTCATGGTGAGAGGATTACTAAAGTCAGGAACTGGCACGAAAAAACGAGGGGTTTGCACGTTTAGTCAACTTAAGGGTTAAACTTCATCACCCCTGCTGGTCAGCACCGGAATTACAAGTCGATTAAACAAATTATTCATGTTTTTATATGATAGCCCTCGATGCCGGTCAAATGTTGTGCTCAAGCTGCTACACAGCCAACGGCCACTAGGCGGGGCTGCAGCCATAAGCTGGATGTGTTTAAAGGGCCTGCTCTCAACGCTCTACTACCGCGATGTAAACGTGCACAGGAAATATGGAGAGCATCTCATAGGAGGAGTGAGGTTTGTCAGTGTTTTGATCTAGAACATGGAGAGAAAAAGTGTCTGAAGGCTGTGTCCTGTTTTTATTTTGTATTCTTTATTTAGAGATAAGATGGAGGATAGTGTCAGAAATCAGAGAGAGAGAGAGAGCAAGGGTTTGGACTTAAATCGCTTAGTCGTCAAATTGCACACATCCCAAATCATGAAACATTATCTCTGTTTTGCTAGACGCTAAAAGGTGACGATGCTTCACATCCAGTTTTTATTCAACACAGAAACGAGCAGGACATTTTTTTTTTCCAACTTTACATTTAAATGAAATCAACATTTTAAAGAATCACAGTTTATAAGTGTTCGACTGAAGAGAAAAGATGGATGTTGAATCAGCAGCCATGAATCTGTCACTCACTCCCTGTTGTCTGTCAGTACACGTGTTGTCACAGCCTGTTTGTGTGTACTTGTGTGTTCGTATATCAATATGTGCTCATTGTGTGCCTTTTAAATGTTCTCGTGTGTGCGGAGTATTGACTATGTGGAGGTTGAGATGACAGCAGATGCCCTTGATGACGGTCACTCTGACTTGTTATATACGTTATGGATTTCCTCATAGATCCGAGAAGACCGAGTCAGAGAACCCAAGAGACCGGCGTGAAACTGAGATCAATCACAGCTCTCTACCTGACTCATTCTCTCCTCCATCAGTCCCTCCCTCTCTCTCTCTCTTTCTCTCTCTGTGTCTCTCTCTCTCTCTCTCCTCCATCAGTCTCTCTCTCTCTCTCTCTCTACCTGACTCATTCTCTCCTCCATCAGTCTCTCTCTCTCTCTCTCTATCTCCGTCTCTCCACCTGACTCATTCTCTCCTCCATCAGTCCCTCCCTCTCTCTCTCTCTTTCTCTCTCTGTGTCTCTCTCTCTCTCTCTCCTCCATCAGTCTCTCTCTCTCTC
Organism: Labrus mixtus; assembly: GCF_963584025.1. Taxonomy (NCBI): domain Eukaryota; kingdom Metazoa; phylum Chordata; class Actinopteri; order Labriformes; family Labridae; genus Labrus; species Labrus mixtus. The sequence goes on along the minus strand of NC_083627.1, from coordinate 7,137,930 downwards.
TCTCTCTACCTGACTCATTCTCTCCTCCATCAGTCCCTCTCTCTTTCTCTCTCTGTGTCTCTTTCTCTCTCTCTCTCTCTCTCTCTCTCTCTCTCTCCACCTGACTCGTTCTCTCCTCCATCTCCCTCTCTCCCTCTCTCTCTCTCTCTCCACTTCAGTGTTTATTCATCCTACATATGTTTTATAAAAGTATCATACACTTCTCTCACCTCCATGCCTCCTTCCCTCTTCTCTTTATCATCCATCTAGTTTCCTTTCTCTCTTCCATGACCTATGACCCTTCTATTGGGCGTACACTGTGCGATTGTAAATCTGTCGTGTAGGAACGTCACCTCATCCCTCTGTACGGCTGAGTCATTTACGACCCACGACTCACGACCAAAACCTCATGAATTATGTCCTCACTCTGTGCGGCCCCGTCGTTGGGCACGACGTGAGTCCTCACGCTGCACGACCTAAATCATAATGACGCATTGAAGCACTGAGTTTTTTAAGCTTCCTCCCCTCACTCACTTCCTTCGAGAAGTCCCTAAAAACTCACCTCTTCAACATCGCCTACAACCACTAACAACCTCAACCCTCATCCTCCTCCTTTTACATGATTTCTAAGTTTGAGTGCTCGCACGCTGAGGTCAGATCAGTGTGTATCTCAGTTGTCTCATATCCAAACACAGAGATATACTGACATGTCTGTGTGTGTTGTCGAGGCTTTTTCTCCACAATCCATCCCATAATTAACACCGCCCGCCCCAGCTCTCTCACAGCTGCCTCCTGTTCCCTCATTCCCTCAGCCTCTCACAGCTCTCTCATTTCACTCCCTCTGCAAATCCATCTCAATGAACCAACTTCACCACATATTTAACGGGGCGTCCTCTCTCTCTCTCTCTCTTCCTCTCCCACGTTAACCTTTTTTTTTTTACCTCCTCCTCCTCTTTTATTCACTGTCCCTCATTCTTTCTCCCTTATATGCACGTCAATGTCACTGGCTCGGTTTCCTCTCAACCTCCAGACAAATTAATGAACTCATCCTCTGTCCAGTCACACAAGCGTCCTGTTCAGTAAGTTGTGTGTGTGTGTTTTTAAGAGCTTTCTGTGCTGTTACACGTTTAGTGTGTGTGTGTGTGTGTTTCTGTCCCCTCTTACAGTGTTTATATATTTCTGACGATCAGTGTTATAAGTCGCTCTAACATCATGACATTGTTGTGTCCATATTCTGACATGCTTCCTCTATGTGTGTGTGTGTGTGTGTGTGTCCATTGGTGCAGGTGGTCCATGAAGCATACACAAGGTTTGCTGAGGAGTCTCTGATGCAGTCTGTGAGTGATAAGACCCCGGACACCACAGAGGTCACCATCAAGGTCAGTTCAAAGCCCAAACAAAACACATCGTCAGCGCATGTTTTAAACATGTGACTAAAAGTATAAAGACCATAAAGCACATTCAAAATGTCACTTTGTATCTGGTATCACATTCGTCACACTGGCCTGACGCGGCTGGAAATTTGGACGGAGACCACGCCGCCTCACTCCCTCATCAGGTCGTGAACGTACATTCAGTAAATAGAACTTGGAGAGAGCGCTGAATTGATTTGAAGACTCCTCAGTAAAAGTCAACGAGTGACCAGCGGAGGCGGGCAGTGTGACTCGCAGCTTGGGGGCGGGCACTTCACAGCTTTTCACCGCCGGCTGAGAGCTCAACTACCGCAGTGCAGCTATAGTACGAGTGCAAACTGTTTTCTTTGTGCTACACTTTATTTTTTAAACGACGACTCTTCTCAGTTTCAACATTTGACATGTTGTGCTATTTAGAATCAAATATGGGGGTTCTATGTTTTGCAAATTATCACATCCTGTTTTTGATTTAATTTTAACCCAACTTTTCAAGCTCAAATATTGAATCCTTTTGAGAACGAGGCACGAGGTCACTTCAACACCTTGGATGACAGGTGTTCAGCTTCAGATCTCTGTAACAGAAACAAAAGCTAATGCTTGACTTAAGCAGCTGCTCTTTTAATTTATGACTGTCCGTCTAAATAATGAAATGTGGTCTTCATATTTAACAGAGAAGGCAGATGTATCCTCTCATCTATGACCTACATTTCACACTGTTTACTTTTGAATCAGATCTGATTCCTTTCAACACACTGACATCCGTCCCTGCAGATTGTTGCACACGGAACAAGGACATTAAGAAGTGTTGTTTGCATGCTGGTGGAAGGTAAAGCTATAAATAAGGTCCCTGAAACATGTGCATAAATTATTCACGTCGCTTTTCCACTGACCTCGATTTTTTACCACTTCCCTTTCCTTCCATTCCTCTATCCTACACCAGCGTCCTTCCTCCAGCGTTTGCCCTCTGATTTCTACCCGTCTTATTCGATCGCTCTTTTTCCTTGAGACTCGCTCCCCCTGCTCCATATATCTTTTAGGGATTAGCTACTTCCCCCTTTCCCCCCTCTTTATGGTTTCTTTTCTCTTGTCCTCGGCTTCATGATCTCATATTAACAAAGTCTCTATTCTCCTTCGACCCTCACCCCTTCTCCTCCTCTCCTGTCCCTCCTCTCTCCTTCTCCGTAGGGCCTCGAGGTGTCCAAACCAGGACGCTACCAGGCTCTGACCTCGGACAACTTCCTGGAGATGAGCGACTCTGGGGTGGAGTTCAGTCACTCGGGCCTCCCGCTGGACAGCGACACTGACGGTGCCATGACCTACGCCTCCCACAAGCCCCTTCTGAACGCCATCTCCCCGACAGCCGTGACGGCGGGAGTTTTCTCGGACAGCCTGGAGGCCACCCTGACCACCCACGGCGATCTCACCGCCAGCCGGACCCCCGACTCCGTCCTCAGTGCCAGCCCTGCCTCAAATCCTCGCTCGCTCGCCGCTGCCACCCCAGACGGCAGCATCGGCGGGGCCGCGTCGCCCGGAGCCGCCTCTAGGGGCACCGCGGGGTCGGATTCAACCAAGACAGAAGGAGGGGCTGAGGGTGAAGAGGCGGGGCAGAAGGAGGAGGGATCATCTCCGAGCACCTGAGAGGATTCACCGGTCTATTTTTTTAATCTCGTTGCCCTAACCCTATACAGATAGACATCTACACCCTCTCTGGCTCTGCGTTCCCAGGAACTCCACCATATCCAAACATCACCAAGTCCTCGATCACTGCATCTGAAACACAATCACAGACTAAATACTCACGCTTGGATCAGTTAAGATTCAGTTAAGCCCAAAAGAAAATAACAAAAATGGGGCGGCTGCACAAAATGTATGGCACTAAACGGGATGCAAAAGACAAACCCCCCGCTCAGTCAAAAGAAGAACAAAGCAATTCTGTGCATCTGGAAACATGCATGCATTTAAATTAGCGTAGTTATTGTAGTTCAGATCTGCAGAAAATGCTGACCTTAGAGTAGATCGACTGCATGCAGGCTTCTGTTGGTCCAAGAAGTCACGGTGTGGAAAGTGTAAACACACTCAGCACTTTTAGGAAAACACTTGAAGGAGATCAAATGGTTTAAGCCCCCGTTGAAAGGTTGTCAAAAACGATTACACGAGTTTGACGGCAGAGTGAAGACGCTGCAGGAACCGGACAGAAGCTACCACCAACAACGGCAGATAGGATCTCCTGTTTTGGAAGCGGATCTCGGGTGTGTTGCCCCTGACAGCACTTTTGTCTGCTCTCGCTTGCATCAGACAAAACACTGCGATGATTGCATTTCATCCCGCCCACTCGCAGACTCTATTATTAACAGAACAAGTCTGTCAGGAAGCGTCTCCGCCTCTCAGGAAGAGCTGCTTGTCTCAGCACTTGTTCAATACCGCCCGTGAGAAGAAAAAAAAACCTGGACTTACACTTCCTGAAAAACGCCCTGCAAGCTGAAACAAGCGCTATAGATTTAATCCCCTGACTTAAGCGCCGTTATTGTTGTGATTGTTTTCCTGTCTGCTACATCTCGGGTGTCAGATCTGCCACATTCGAAGGCGTCATGTAAAGAAATCCAATCAAAACTTCCACCACTTCTTCCTCCTGCTAATGATGAATGATAAAACCCCACAGCAGCGACAGCTAACTATAGACTCGTTCTCGTTTGTGTTTGTTTCGTCCCCCCTGTGGAGTTGTCACGAGCCCTGTCAGAGCAGCATGAATTCAGCTTCCCCACACATCTTGGGACTTCTGGATCCGCTCCGTAATTGGATTCCTGGTCTCCTCGCGTATAGGGACGGATTCACGGACGCTGTGGAGTGAGGAGCGGTGATAAAAGAGACGACAGAGATGGAACAGGGTTACTATTTTGGGGAGCAGATAAATGACATGCATGATTTAAAGCCCTTCTATTTTCATCTCAGCCCCCCTTTTACGATGGACGGAGCGCTGATGGTCGGAGCCCAGTTGTTTGGCAAAATGAAGTGAGCGGGGAAAACGCAGTCGGATCAATCTCTGATAACGCTGCAGCGCCGACGGAGAGAGACTGAATAACAGTGATTATAACTGCTGTGTGTGTGTGTGTGTGAGTGTGTGTGTGTGTGTGTGTGTGTGAGGATTAAGGGCTCACACAAAGCAAGACATTCACTTCACCGCACGGAAATGATGCCTTTCAATCCACAAAACATCCGATGTCAACATCCCTCAATTGATAGTTCAAGTAACCGTTTCTGAGTCCACACAGATCCTGCTGGTGCTTCGTCACTTTGGTGCTTCTACCAACAGCACCAGGAATAGTAATACAAAGATAAATCTCACACTACATTTAAGAAAATGAGAAAGTTCAAATGTTCAGCTGCAGGTAACGCCTCTTCTTCAGTCAAGGGCGTTCAAATATTCAACAAAAAGGAAAGTTCAAGTTCTTAATTAGTTTAATTTATGAGTTTTAGCGAGTAGGGAGGGAGCTTTAAGATGACAGACGTTGATTTAAATCTGCAGTTCCACATTTTTTTTTAATGATATTTCAGTGATATTTATGGTCTCTCGGTCTTGGAGCTCTCGGGTATGTCTCGGTCTCGCTGAGTGTGGTCTTGACTACAACACTACGAAGAGTCAGCAGATATAGCCACACGTTTGCATCAGTACACACAGCAACATCGGTAACCACGATCTTTCATTCGTGCTGAAGCTGAAATTACGTCGACGTGGAAAGCCTCCTTTGAAGCGGCAACATAGACGTTTAAGAGTCAGGACGAGAAAAGCACAAAATCGATCATGTTTTCAAAGAGGTTGAAGCACGTATATGGATCTGCAAAGAAATCTCGACCCTAAAGAGCTCCTTTAATAGTCAGGAAAATGCAGTTTGTATTGAGTTATTTACTGCAGAGGTTAGCTGGGCATCATGAGTGTGTGGAAGACTTGCACACTCTTCTTACATGTCATTGAATTATTGATTTGTGTGGCTGCTTTATGGGGGCAAGTGCTGCAGAGATTTCTTGACTTGATCAGATATTTATATTACACAGAGAGTCCCGATCAGGCTTCTTAAAGGGACTTTCAGTGTGATGCAAATATCTGTATAGCTTTGTTAAGAAAGGACGTTAGATGGATGACAAAAACATGGTCAAATATTTTCACTCAATCTAAAGCAATATTAACCATAATGGCACTGAGACATCACTCGCATCCCCCACTCAACAAAAAAAAGACTCTGACACATCTCAAATCACTCTTTATCGTTCTTTTTCCACTGTTGTAAATATTTAAGATGTATGATCTGCATGTGTAAAGTGTGAAAATACTCGTGTGTGTTTCTTACTGCAATGCTTATGCAAGATTTGATACTATCCAACGCTGCTTCCTACCTTTAACAACACATCCACCCGTAGGTAGAAAAACTAACACGAGGAGGTCGGAGAGGTCGGAGAGTTCAAAGACTCTCTGTTTTTTTTTTTTTTCTCATGTCGTGTTTACATGTCTGAGTCACAGAGGCGCTGTGTGAAATCCTTTCATCAAAACTTACTTCAGCTGGGTTTCTGCCGTGCAAACACTCCTCCGGGCTGCGGTGTTCAACACATAAACAGCTGTTGTTTTATTTAACCAGGTAAATTATTTAGATTTGCCATTTGAGGAACAATGCAGCAGCCAGTATGTCCTCCTTCTATGTTTAGATTCTGGTCCTGAATGCTCTGGATTTGTTTGGACCAGAGGATGTGGGTTAGGGTTAGGGTTAGAGAAGAAGAACCAAAGGACTTTTCCAAACTGAAGAAAATAAGTTTGGTTTAAAAAATATGTGTAAGAAATCCCAGAAGTTCGCCACAATCGCTTTATTACCCTGAATGTTTGACTTCAATGATACGATGAAATCCATGAAGATACATCGACCATCCAGCCTTCATGAAGTGCTTAACATGTTGGAGAAACTGTCAGGAAACCCCAGCTGAGGAAGTCTTTGTGAAAGGATTTCACCTTCTGTCATTCATTCTGATGTTTGTGTTACACATCACGAAGCCTCGCAGAGCAGAAGTGCTGATCCCTGCATGTGTGTGTGTGTGTGCAGGAGGAGATTTAATAAAGTATTCTCTCAGTTCTCGCAGATTCAATCTTTGTTAATCTACTGTTCCCTGTGATTGCAGAAAATCTGGTAAAAAAAACCATGAAATGATGCCTGCAGGGTCACAGTTTATTAATATCTGTGATTATAGCGGATCAGAGGTCGCTGTCACGCAGAACATCACAAGAACTGTCGGCTCTGGTTTCTGACACTCAGATTAATTAACTTTGATTCTCTCTGGTGTTACTCGTCGACTCTTGTGATTCAATTTGAGAGTGAGAGTGAGTGAGTAAGAGTGAGAGACTCGAAAGTCTAAATAATTTGCATTTGGTCTCGTGTTCAGCAGCGCTTCTTCTCTGTGCCACACTGAGAATCCCTCCTGAATGCATTTTACTCGTATCTGCTCGAAAAAAACGTTTTTGTATCATCCCTTCCCACCACAATGCTCGCAGCACCTGAGAATGTTTTTTTATACCAGAAAAACAAAAATCCTAACAAATGATTTTCATATAATCTATGTGTTTACTGTCATCCTGAAAAGAATAAAAAAAAACACCTTTGAATGATTGAACATGCTTGAGAATGAAAATTACTTTTTTTTTTTGTAGCATCACATTTAGCACCAATAAGATGATTCCTGCCTGGACCACGCTTCGTCTGTCCTCTGATATTCTATCCTTTACCTGCTGTCCCGGTGTAAAGAGAAGAGTTACCTGCAGCATGCTGACCTGTAGATTGTGATGCTAATAGCTAATGATGGCAGTAATAATATGAACCGCACCTCTCTGTACAGACGGCCTCCTGAGTTCACCCTGACCTGTTAGCCGAGGTCTGGCCCTTGTTTCCCATGATGCCTCCTGCCTCGTTACATCACCTCTGCCTGCTGGGTTCAGCTGAGAGTGACGGCCGCGGAGACAGCCTGTCCACCTTCAGAAGATGACATTACACTTTGCAATGTAAAAGATGTAGTTTTTATTAAAATGTGAAAACTGGAAGCCTCTAATTGGCAAAGATTCCCTACACACACTAGACGTGTTTCAAGTCTTAACAGGCTTTTAAAGCATCACAGAGTCTGACATCACAGTTATGAGTTGGTATATATCATGCAAATACCGACTGAGCAAGACTTTACAAAAGAAACGAAACACACCGAAAAGGAGGTATAAAAATATGCCAAAATGTAGAAAGCAAAAAAAAAGTTTGATGCAGGAAGATGTTTAACTTTGTCAATCCTCGAGTTTAGCTTTAACACATTTCAGTGTCTTCTTGAGGTTTGTTCGCTCATTCATGACGGTTAAGAACAGTGCTCTCGTCTTCATGAATCTACATTTGTGGATGAAGTGTTTGACGATAACAATCAGGGTATTTTACATCAGCCAGACCCGGTGCTAGGCGTCAGGATAAGGGCTGGGGAGAGAATGACTCATTTCAGTTTTTGGACTCAGCGCTCGACGCAGGCTACGAAGGCAGCGTCCTTCAGAGGATGCTACCGCTAAATTGAAACAGAGCTGTCAGTGATAAAATGAAAGATCTGAAACTTATGTCATTGTTTTAAGCTGATTGTTTAGACTATGAGCCGTGTTTACATGGACGTGACGGCCGGCTCCTCCCCTTGTGTATAAAATCTGTTTTAGTGAGGACTAGAGAAGAAGAAGAACATACATAATTTAAAGATTTCAAAAACGAAAACAAATAACCGCACATGATGCATGAATTGAAATAATCTCTCCTGAAGAATGTACTCTCTCTCTCTCTCTCTCTCTCTCTCTCTCTCTCCCAAAGGTAATGTTTTTGTGGTTTTGGGAAACCCCAGGGTCGGCTGCAGAGTCAGGATGGCTCATGAGGCAAAGTCAAATCCTATTGGTTGTTTTAACCCACTGCCCAGGCAGAGGAAGAAGTATTGTCAATGTCAATAAAACTACAGATTTCTCTGTCGATCGAGTTTTTGCCAAATGTAACTTTTGTCAAAGTAACTCTGTAAAAATATCTCATTTCCTTTGTTGTGTTTGAGGTTCAGCTTCATTGAGTTCACAAAGACAGAAAACTCTAAAGAGAAAAGTGCATCACAGCGTGTTATACTCCTGTGATTTGTGGTCATGAGTTTGTCTACATGAAAGACTGTGTTTTCACTTGTTGCTTGGATTTTAATCTTGGTAATCTTTGACTCTAACAATACTTCAGGGTGCTGCCGTAAACGAGCGCTCACGCCCCCATGTCTGCCTGAAGAATAACCCAATAATCCTTTCTCTCCTGGTACCATGTAAAACCTTTTTGGCATCCTGCACAGACTTTTGTAAAGCTTCTCCTTTTTTTTTCTGTAATGAATGAATAACTCCAATTAAATGGCTTTTCAACAGAGAATGAATCACAAGGTTTCATTTTGTGCGAGAGCTTTTAAAGCGGCTTCAATTTAAAAACTCGAGTATTTCCCTTTTAAAGAAGCACTTTAAGAGACGTGCAAGGAAATTAAAGACGAAGGGTTTAGAGACTTGAAGCATTCTTCAGAAATATAAGACAGAATAAAAAAAACCTTGTGGTCCAAACATTGCAGCTTTAATAACCCTGAGTTTGACTCAATAAGGCAGAATAAGAAGTTATATAAGTTATAAGAAGTAGAAATAGAGTTCTACAAAAAAACAAAGCACACAGTTTTGCAGCACAAAGCATGGAAAATTTTGTCAGAGGACTCTCGGAGGATGAATCTACAGCAGACGTCACAACTATTAAAACACAGACAAGTAAATTAAAATATACATCATGGGATGAACACTTTATATTTGTTCCCTATGTTAGAAAATAAGTCATAATTTTCAAATTTAGAGTATCCCACTATGTGTAACCATTGGCCCTCTGGCAGTGAGAATAAACTGTTTGGGAAACAAAGTTGCCCCTGTCAGCGGGGGAATGAGGAGGAATGCTACAAAGAAGAATTTTAGAGGTGTTTGTCCTGTGTCTTCTACCACGTTGTAAAGTTTTGAGGCATTTCCTTTCTCCACAAAGTGAATCAGTTGGAGTTTATGTGTCTCTTTGTGTCTGCTCCGACACTTGTCCTCGCCGCCAGGCCCGTCCAGCTCCCGCTGAAGGCGCCTTGGCCTCCAGCCAATCCGGGCGGCGCAGGAAGTGACGTAGCATCGAGCGCTAGGAAGCCCCTGGACCGACGCGCCAAATTTCAAAGGACTTCCTCCTGGGAGGAAAGGAAGCGAAGAGCTGCAACCGGAGTCCGGGCGGAGAAAGGCGATAAAACCCCGGAGCAACAAAAGAATATCTCTAAAACAAGTAAAAATAACTCCGCGGGGTGAGCAGTCGACGCTGCGTGAGGATTATTTTACAGAAACTCCGAGTGAAGAGGTGTTATTGTTGTTGTAAGTGGCAGCTTTGACTTTACATTTAGTCCTAACGTCAGCTAGCGTCACCCTGTGTGTGACTGACAAGCTAAAAAACAACACTAACAAATCACTTCTTCCAACTTTTATGGATGTAAATGTGAGTAAAAACATCAAATATATCAGTATTGATGAGTTAATTCTGCAAAAAATGGTCCGTTTGTACCTTTGTGCTGGTTCCCGTGTCCTGCTTTGTGTCGTTGATCCCATGATGTGTCAGTGGGTCTACATGCAGCTGTTGCATGCGGTGCAATCTGCAGCCAAACTGAAGCTCACTAAGTCAACTTCAAAGTCTTTACTGTGTGTTTTGAATGTAGAATCTGCAAATTTTCTTCTGTATTTAACACACGCCTGTATTGAAACGAGTAAAACACGTGTTTAAGTGGTGTTAAAGCGTCAAAGTAATTGTTATGTAACGTTCAAAAACAATGCATAAAACTGCTTTTAATTGCTGTGTGTGTTTTTCCCTTTTTCTTTCAGATCAGACAGTCGTCAGCGTCACGCTCTGTCAGGTTTCCCACCTGTGAGACGGTGGATGTCAGGAGCCGGGGATTTTAATCTCACAGACACACAGATGACAGCTGTTCCAACCTGGAAAATATTAGATGTCAGAAGTAAAATACGCTAAAAGTCACGGCTGTCGGGTTCTGTGGCGGGTTTACCTTGCACTGTTTCAATGTTTGCTGCACCTTTCGATTTAGCGCCGCGCTGACGCTCAAGACCGTCCACGTCGCCGGAGCTCTTTATTCCCAAACCCCACCGTCTTAAAGCCTCCACTTCATGTCGGATTTAATCAGCCCGAGTGTGAGCTCATAGCAGTGTGCAGAAGCTCTATTCCACACTTCACCGGCTTATTCATTTTCTCTTTATCCTCATTATTTATTCATGTGCACACAGCAGGACATAAGTCACTCACTTTCCATATTAATGCAAACATCTGTCGCTCAAAGCTGCTGCACCTGCCTGTAACCTTCACACCCACTGCTTGAAGAATATTTAGACTTTATTACAGTTTGATGTCCGCAGTCAGCACTCTTTGGTGGAGCCTTGGTGCCTTTGATTTAGAGTTGAACGCCACAATGGGTCACAGCCTCCTGTAGCTCAGGGCCCGTCGCAGACAGGGTGGGGGGCATTTAGAGGGTAGCGGTGGCAGACAATCAAACCCTTCAGTCATGCTGTCCGGGGTGCAGCCGTGTTTCCAGCTGCTTCGGATCGGTTCCTCTGCCGGAGACTCGGCCCGGGACCTGTACACGTTCAGGCCGGCGCTGAACCTCTCCGTGTTTCGCCTGGGCCGGGCGGCGGAGCTGTGCGACGTCACTCTGGACTCCTCGTCGGTGTCCCGGATCCACGCCGAGCTGCAAGCGGAGAGGGAGGCGAGTGAAGGCGCCGCAACGTCGCATGAGGAGGGCTGGACGGTTCACATCAAGGACAGGAGCAGTCATGGTGAGAGAGGGGCTGAGTCAGACACACACACACACACACACACACACAGGCACACCCGTCTACAGTCATAGTGGAACAGAGACGCCACTTTTACAAGAAATGCTCTTCTCACTTACAGTCAACTACTCAACACAAGGAGAACAATCCAGACAGATATTATCAGCCAACATGGGGGCTGTCACATTTAACATCTTTAAAAGCCTTTACGCTTTCTGACAGACTAAAATCTAAAAACTTCTGTAGAGGACATATAAGGCAGAAAACAAGCTTTAGGTAAATAACAAATAGTTTTAGTCCAGCCGAGTCCACACAACACCATCATTTAGAAATATGTCTGCAGAGCATCACAGCTGAGCACGCTTCTGTCTGCACGGCGTTGAATAATAATGTTAAATATTCTTAAATAAAGTTATTTGTTTTAGACTCAGAATCTGAAGACCCTTACGCTGACTTATCGTAAAGTATATGTATAAGACGCACTTTTAATACCTATTTTTTTTCACCTTGAGAGTTGGCTGCGTCTTGTCCAAACGGTGCGACCAATGCATCAGTATAAAAAGCTGACAAATGCGTCTTCATTACCGCGCGTGGAGAAGGCACCATCAGTGAGTGCGACCCGACGAAATAAAAAAAAATATATATCCCCGTTCATCGTGTGTTGCACGCTGTACTGGGAAGGAGAGCGACACAGACCAGTCTGGCTGTGCGACTTTTCCACATCTTTTCTCCCTCACTCAATCATGCATTTACAGAAAACAGTGGTATATTGTTCCGTAAATAAACACTGTGGATCGCTCTTTTGATTGAAAGAGTCATATATTACAGTTAAAGAGCGACCAGCGGAGTCAGGCAGAGAGCTTGCAAGCTAGCTGGTCTTTCCCTGCAGGCAGAGAGCTTGACTACCGTACTGTAGCTAGTAGGAGAGCAAACTCCACAAAGTGAAAACAAACGGAACTAAAAGAGCGACACAGCTGCACAGAAACTCGTCACGCGGGAAGACAGTTTCTCTCTCCAAAAACAAGGTGCGTCTCATATTCTGGATTTTACGGTAATTGTGGATAAAATAATAAAAAAGTCTACTTTAGTTCCAACTCAGAAAAAAAAAGGTTGCCCTGTCAGTAATCCGTATCTTTATTTTAAAGATTTGTTTTGGGTGTTTGCCTTCATTTGAAAGTAGTGTAGCAGACTTGAACCCGGGCTGCCCGCCTGGAGGACTAATGCCTCTGTACTTTATCCATGTTTGAGACGAATGTATTTGATGAGTAGTGTTTAAAGTTTGCCTCATTGTCCCATCTGTTAACATGGAGGAGGCGGGGTTTATGACCTATTCCGCTGCCAGTCAGCAGGGGGAGCTCTAAATCTTTTTGGCTTCACTTCTTACGTTTAGAGAGATAAAAGATGAGCGAACACTCTTCGTCTCTTGCACAGAGAAGTCGGAGTGGTCTTCAGTGAAACCTAAAGTTCACATGAAGCCGTCCGAGGAGACGAAGGAGGAGAATGAGAGAGTTTGTTTCTTTGCTTACGGCCGATGAACTGTGTCTGACAGGCTGCGCTCTTACTGTCTAATTTTTAGAGTAATTTCACACTCTGTTTCACGCATTTTTCTCCGCTGCTATTAAAACCCCATCTTAGTATTCGCTGTGCATTTCTCATCCTGCGCTGTGCTGTCCAGCGCCTCAATTCTGGCCCCATTTCACACACTGTTTTACATTTCCTCTCAACTCTGGGAGCGGTAAACACACTCATCGTCCACAAATTACTTTATTCTGAGGCTCGCTGGGACGTTTATTCATTAGAGGATCTGGCCCAAGGTGACACCTTTCCAACAGTTATGCTGACATGCAACTACGTCCTTTATTTTAAAAATGGCATTCAGAAAAAAACTGCAGCTCTTCAGTCATATGTTAAAAAGTTGACCTGTTATTCTGATCCCCATTTTCAAACTCACATATATAGTGCACGAACACATGGGCAACATATTTGTGCAATCTAGACATTGTGCAGGAGTTTGAGTAAACTAAAAACCAGAGATGTTCCAGCATTGGGTGTCTATATTTCTTGTATTTTTTCCTTCGGTTTGGAAACAGATATCAGTATCATCAAAGTTTCTGGTATTATGACATCCCCTCGTTAATGCAGATGTTCATGGGGCTTACTAATTCCTTCTGAAAAGTTGAGTTAAAAGTAAAACCTTCTCTTCTTCCTCTTCTTCCTCCTGTGTTGTTAGGCACCTGGGTGAACGAGGTCCGCCTCCAGCCCGGCATCCAATGGGAGCTCTCCGACAACGACACGCTGACGTTCGGTGGTCAGTCGACTTCCGGCAGCCCCGAGTTCTACTTCCTCTTCCAGAAAGTGAAAGTTCGGCCGCTAGATTTCGATGCCATCACAATTCCAAAGGTAATCCGAGTTTTCTCGTCGCCTCTCTGACGCCTGCTTCTGTGATCGCGCTCTTTCATTAAATTGTCTTTAAATCTGAGTCGTGTGAAAAGTCCGGCTTTTCACAGCTGACAAAAACACTTTAACACAAAGTAAATAACTTAACCTATGACCTTTTAATTCATAGTTTCATATACACCTTGTTGGAAATAGTCTCTAACCAATCGCCCGCTGCCTGTAAAAAAAATACACAGCCAACGTGTTTTAGAGAATGTTTTACTGTTGTTAATGAAGAATGGGATCTCCTCCTCCTTTAACATCTCTCCAGCTCTTACTTCTACCGAGGCCCTGAAGGCTCAGGTACAAAATAAATCCATCCCCACGGTTTACAAATCCATGTGCATGGTTTCTAATCGCAGTATTGTAAACTGTGCTCACAGTACAAACCCGTTCCCACTTTTTTACAAATCTGTGCACACAGACCTGTAAACTGTGGGAATGGATTTACAAACAGACTTTAATTTTGTCTTACCTCAGCCTTCAGAGGCTCCGCCTACTTCAAAACGGGGTGCTGGTTTTTCTAAATGAGTCACTGTGGTAAAGCTGTGCACTAGGTGGCGGGTAAACATTCAACGTACCAAACTTCTATGAACATTTTGTTGGTAGAATGAGGCGTAGCAGCAAGAAGACAAAGAAATATCCACTGCGACTACTTTTGAAATGATAAACGATGTCTGCATGACTGATTTTCATTTTCTGCTTTTCAGCTGAAGTTTATATTTTGTTTAAATCTCGTCCTCTAGGCGGGCACGTTCTCTTCGGATTTACAAAACCGCATCAGAACCAGTCTGGACCGCAAGGTGGACGCTAACCTGGACATGTCCAAGCTGTCCATCAACCGGTCCACCGTCATCCTCAACTCCATCGGCAGTTTGAGTAAGATGAAGGGCAGCGCCTGGACCTTTAAGAGGAGCCTCAGCCACGACGGCGCCGCCTCAGACCCCGGCTCCTCCTCGCCACCTCTGGCTGTGGGCATCTCGTCTCTGCTCCCCCCCTCCACGCCTCCATCCTTCTCCTCCGCGGCCTCGGTGCCTTCCACAAAGACTCTCCAGCCGACGTCCAGGAGCAGGAGGAAGTCAGCGCACACGGTGCTGCTGGAGGACGACAGCTCCGACGAGCCCAGGAGTCGAGGAGGTGAGGCCAGACATGGAGGAAAAGACGTGTTTTCTAAAAGTTAAAATGAAGGAGGATGTTTGTGTTCATGAGTCTAAACGTGAAAACCACTTCTGATGAAATAATCCTACTTTGATTTTCAGCTCTGACAGGCGTCGTGGAGGACGGACAGAGGGCGCGAGCGAAGAAGAGGCGGCGACTCTACAAGTCAGACTCTGAGAGTTTCAGCTCCCCTCCTCCTCTGCAGCCGAAGAGCCACAATGACGTCCGGCGCCCTCTGGAGGCTAAGCCCTTCCCCGTCGGCATCAGGACAATCGGAAGTTTCCACGGCGCCATGACCAACAGTCGACTCAACCACCACCTCCTGCAGGCGTCGTTCACAAACCCGGCTGTTCACAAACAGGAGGTGCAGACGGTGCACCGGGTCCAGACGGTGATGCACGGCAACATCGCCGCTTTCCGCCAGCAGAAACCCGCCCACTGTTCTTCTACAGCGCAGAGAGGCAGGCGCAGGGCTCACAGCTCGCCCGTTTTCTCCCCCCTGGTGGTCGGAGGGGAGAACTACAGCCTGGCCTCCCCGTCTGTGAGGATCCGGACAGAGGACAGGGGCAGGGTGACGTTCAACAGATATCACCACCCAGCAAGGTGAGATAGTTTCCCGCCATACAAACCAAACGAACTTTAACGTTATTGCATCCTCAGAAAGTTAAATTATCACGACCATCCACAAACAGGAGTCATCAGAGTCACACGTTTTCAGTGGGTACAGAATCGGTACTCAGGGATGTGATCCCTCTGAAACTTTCTTCTGACTGTTTGGTAATGCTGAAATTGTCGCCCGTCACTCGCCAAATACCGGTGTCTTCTTTCTGCAGTGACGGGTGAATTTGTGACAACAAACAATGTAACATGAATCCTGGTCTCCTGCTTGTTCGGCTGACTGTTTGATCAGAGTCACGTTAGGCTCCGCCTCCTTGTGTCAGTGTTTACAGTGATAGGCTAAGAGTCTGAGAACCTACACAGACAGTAATCAGGCCATCTGCTTAAATGTCTGGTGCTGACTGTAAAAGATTAACTGCTTTTTGGTCCTTTGCACATCACATCTCTGATCACTGGTTAAAGAACTCTCTTCACTTTAGATTACGTTTTTTAAAGTAACGTAATGGAGAAAGAAACAGAGAGTATTTCAAACCCTCATGTACTCTGATACTTTATCTCCATGAGTTTAAAAAAACGATACATCTGTTTATGAAGTGAAAGATAAACCCAACAAAGCTTTAAAATAAACTACAGAAGCTTTAAAATAAACTACAGAAGCTTTGAAAGAAACTACAGAAGCTTTAAATAAAACTACAGAAGATTTAAAATAAACTACAAAAGATTTAAAAGAAACTACAGAAGATTTAAATAAAACTACAAAAGATTTAAAATAAACTACAGAAGATTTAAATAAAAGAAACCACAGAAGATTTAAATTAAACTACAGAAGATTTAAATAAAACTACAAAAGATTTAAAAGAAACTACAGAAGATTTAAATAAAACTACAAAAGATTTAAAAGAAACTACAGAAGATTTAAATAAAACTACAAAAGATTTAAATGAAACTACAGAAGATTTAAATAAAACTACAAAAGATTTAAATGAAACTACAGAAGATTTAAATAAAACTACAAAAGATTTAAAATAAACTACAGAAGATTTAAATAAAACTACAAAAGATTTAAATGAAACTACAGAAGATTTAAATAAAACTACAAAAGATTTAAATGAAACTACAGAAGATTTAAAAGAAACTACAGAAGCTTTAAAAGAAACTACAGAAGCTTTAAAAGAAACTACAGAAGCTTTAAAAGAAACTACAGAAGATTTAAATGAAACTACAGAAGCTTTAAATGAAACTACAGAAGCTTTAAATGAAACTACAGAAGCTTTAAATGAAACTACAGAAGCTTTAAAAGAAACTACAGAAGCTTTAAATGAAACTACAGACGTTTTAAAAGAAACTACAGAAGCTTTAAATGAAATTACAGAAGCTTTAAATGAAACTACAGAAGATTTAAAAGAAACTACAAAAGATTTAAATGAAACTACAGAAGATTTAAAAGAAACTACAGAAGCTTTAAAAGAAACTACAGAAGCTTTGAATGAAACTACAGATCATCAGTCATATGTTGGAGACACCTCCATGGTCTCACCCCTCGAGTCTTTGTTTGCTTCTCTCCTCTACAGCAAGCGACGAGGACGTCCCAGGAAACACCCTCTCCCTCCCCGGCCCTCCCTGCCCTCTCCATCCTCCTCATCTTCGTCCTCCACCTCATCTGCCTCCTCCTCCTCAGGCTCCTCCTCTTCCTCCTCCTCCTCCGACGAGGATGAAGAGGAAGACGAGGAGGGGGTAACGGGCGGGGCGGTGGAGCCGTGCGCGGCCCCCCGGTGCCGTCTGCCCCAGCAGGACACGGTGCAGTGGATCCAGTGCGACGTGTGCGACGCCTGGTACCACATAGACTGTCTGCACGTGGACCGCAAGAAGCTGCTGAAGGACCCCAACGCAGACTTCCACTGCGGCTGTTGCTGATTTGACAGGGAGCCAATGAAATGCTCCGGTTTAGACTCCTCCAGTCACCCCAGTTTTTCCATTAAATGTTTATTTTCTTCAGCAACTCTTGTCGAAATCAAACTTCTTTCAAGGACCGGCTGCTACTTCTCCTCATGTCCACTGAGCTGCTCTACTCACGCATGCAGTCAAATCTCTCTTACCTCAACACAAACTGTTTCCTTCAGGTTTTACATCCTGGTCCTCCACACATTTGAGGATTCAGTCTTCACAAACCTCTGGCTCAGTTTTCCAGAATCAGGATTTTAAAGAATCTGTAATGAAATGTCTCAGGTCGGATCTTATTATGGCGTTGGCTGCCTGGAGAGGAGCGATCGGGGAGGGGAAACGGGACGAAATGCTTCTAAATGAACTCCCACGCTGACTGTCATCGACCACGAGGCAGGCAGGAAGATTAATCAGGCCGCTTCAGCACGAGCCGATATAGGACGATAGAGCTGTTGGCCATTTCTCTGTGAGGCCACCAGGCCGGGATCGTCCCTGTGAACATTACTATCGCCTTCAGGATCAGAAGAACAGTGCTGTGCTCCTCTGCCGTTTTAAGCTTTATGAAGAGTCTCAGCGCAGCTCTCCTGGCGGCGGCGGCCGCAGCAGCTGTCTCGGAGTGGGCGTGTGATACTTCAAGACAATTAAACGGCAGAGAAAGTGTCCGCAGACGCCCTCTGAGGCTGCTGATGTGAGGTGCTCTCGGGAACAACAATCAAACAATCAAATATTTGAAGGCGCTTGAGCAGAAGCAGCTGCCGGGTTTAAAGAAGAGGGCCGACGTCTGTGTTGTTTAAAGACGCCCGGGCGCCGGCAGCGTGACAACTCACTACCACTGAAATGTTATGAAATACAAAAAAACGGCTGATGTAACGGCGTGATCGCACTCAGCAGATGATGTAACTGATTGTCATTTCACGGATGGTTTGAAAGTCTTTAAGAGTCTCTCCACTGAAGTCTCGAGTCAAAGCCGACTCTTTGGTCTGTTTCCTCGAGTTCTGCAGAGTGGACGCACCTGTACTTTTGTTCAGTCGCCACTTAAGCAGAATGAAATCAAAGTGTAGAACTCCAAAATTCCTCTCTTAAGCACCTTTTTCTATTTAACAACACATTTTAACCCCCCCCCCCCCCTCCCCCCTCCAGCATATCAGTTTGAATCCTGCACAGTTTCCCGCTGCGTCCCCTCCGACTCTTCAGATAAAATTCATATGATTGTAAATTGTAAAATATTGTTTGCTGTGGCAGGCGTTGTGTAAATAATCGTCTCCTTGTTTTGAATTTTCTTACACCACTAAGACAGACCTACGGAGGCCCTGAAGGGACTTGTCTTAAAATACATTTCAGGCGGGCGAGCGATACCTTCTCATGAGCTCGGGAAACTTTCTCGTGCTCACAAAGAAAATATTGAGAGTGTACATTTCAAACTGTGTCATGAGAACGAGAAAGTCTCTGGTGCACCCCTGAAATGTTTTATTTGTTTTTTTAAATTCTGCCCTCGTCCCTCCGAGGGCGTCCGTACAGACCTGCAGTTTTTAAATGAGAGGAAACAGAGGGGGGAAAATAAAGGAAAATGATTCCTGAGCAATAAAACAAAACAAAAACTAACAAAAACTTAAAAAAACATGTATTTTTGTACTTTTTAGTGGAAACGTTGAGAAGCAAATATATGAAACAGGATTGATGTCGATCTTCAGCTGAGCGGATTAATCTGAGAATCCAACGTGTTCAGTGAGAATCATCCAAATGTCTTCTAATGAATAAATGTGGTTTTATATGTCAGAGTCGTATCGTCACAGAATGATTTATAAAACATGAAACTGAAAATATCTGACCTACAGTTCCTTCAAGCTCCACCAGGGGGCGACGGCTCACACTACACAAAAGCATAAACTGTGCTGATAACAGCCTCTTAATAAAAAAAAGTTTTTTAATGCTTTTATTGTGAAAATTATTAACTAAATATGTAAGGCTTTTAGACTGAAATTGAACAGACTTAATGAGGACTGTTGAATGACGGAGTATTAGGACTACAAAGAAGTTTCCCTAATACTCAAGGCGGGTGGCCGGCCCCGGTTCAAATCTGACCTGCTCCACTTAAACAGGACACAGCCTGGGGCGTACACCTCATGTACAGAGGCTTTGGTCCTCCAAGCAGACGGACCGGGGTCATATCCGACCTGGGGCTCCTTTCCTGCATGTCATTCCCCACTCTCTCTCTCTCTCTCTCTCTCTCTTTCTCTCTTTCTTTCTCTCTCTCTCTCTCTCTCTCTCTCTGTCTCTCTCTCTGTCTCTCTCTCTCTCTCTCTCTCTCTCTCCCTGATGTCTGACTCTATCCACTGTCCTGTCTCTACAATATAGGCACAAAAAAAACCCCAAAATGATCACAGTATTTCTTTTTGGGCCATCTTCCAAACTCAGCACTCATTGGTTAAACATTTCACTTCCAGCTTAATATTCTGGTTAGAATGAAAGCAGCTCCCAGCGTCCTTTTCCCAAGCACTCTTCCTTTTTTGCGCGGCCGCTCCTAGCTCTCAACTTTTCAGAAAGGCGATTGTTGACATCACCGGCGCTCTTTTCCAAATGTTTGTTCTTCCCCGTAGTTTTGCCGCCTATATACGAATCAAGTCTTGTACCCACATCCTCTTTGCTCCGTGTCTGATCGGGAAATTAAAGATCTAAAAAAAAAAACAGTAAATAGTAACGGAGCAGTGTCGGTCATACAGCGGCCGTTGTCAACAGCCTGTTGTCATAGAGACAGGACGGGTGTAATAATAATAATAATAGACTTTATTTGGCATGGACATCACAGATGCATTGTTTAAGTGTTTTGGCAAGCATGCTAGTTCTCAACGCCTGTCCACAGGAGGCTTTAGAAAAGAAAACAATTAAGATAGGGAGGAAAGCGATAAACAGAGAAAACAATAATGGGAGAATAAATAAATAGAACCGTAGAGCAAAGGCAGCATGATCAAACAATAAACCAGTCAGAAGCTATTCATGGGAGCACTGTTGTTTTGATTTCAGCCGTTGTTTGAGTCCTCTGTTAAAAGCGTTACTGTTGCTCTCTAGTTTTATGCCAGTGGGCAGAGAGCTCCAAAGTTTTGCCCCCCTTTGCAGAGGAAGCAGACTGGCCGAAAGACGTCTCGTACATTGGGACAAGACAATCCACCGCTGATGGAGGCTCGTGTGACTGCACCTACGACTGTGTGCAGCGCTTTTATTCTCAGCAGACAAACCTTCATGCAAACACTCAGCCAGCCAGCGCTTGACACGGGGCCTTAGTGATGAGTCAAAATGCAATGCTGGCCCTCTGCTTGGGGCCCCCGGGCCAGTCGGGGGGGGGGGGGGGGGGGGGCGACTAACTTTAAACAGCAGTAGCTCAAAAAGTTAAAAGTTGTCTATGACAGTTGTAATCCTCCGCTGACTTCCACTTTCTGCTGTCAGGTTGTTTACGACGTAACGATGATGAACGCTGGTTGGAGGGGGCCCCCTGTGAATTTTTGCCGAGGGCCCCTACAGACTCCAGAATCGCCCCCCTGGTTAAGTCCACGGTCAAAGGGTTCGTTTTTGTCCACCAGGGCATATTTCTCTCCTCGACTTCTTCACTTTCATGGACTCATTGAAATGCAGACACGGCGGTCTGTTTGCGGTTTGTGTTTGTACAGAATTAAACGGGCTGTCGTCATGCTCCGAGATGTAATCAGAATCAAAGTTATCAGGGAAGAAATAAAGAACCTCTCTCTCTCTCTCTCTCTCTCTCTCTCTCTGCATCTTACGTTGTTGTAGAAGAAGAGCGATATGTGATGTTAAAACGTTACATTCATGAAAGATTCTTCTGACGGCCTCGGGCTGGAGTCGCGATTGATGAAACGTTGATATGAAAAATTAGCATTCTGTTTTGCTCGGGTGTTTTGTGGCGTCTTCAGGAACAGAAACGTGGCAGAGCTGTGTGTGATGCGTCTGGTTATTGTTTTTTTTTTTATTGTTGTTGTTGTTGTCTCTGAAGTGATTGCGGTTCGAGTGACAACAAGCGAAGACGACGCCGACGGAACTGAAGCTCATAATCTCACATCTTCCTTTCTTCATAATGAATTTCTCTTATCTGAGTTCTCCGAGCATAAAGTTTCATTTATTCACAGAAGAACGACTCCCAGCGTCTCTCGTCTGAAGGTTTAACGAGACGATAAACAGTGAGCATGAACTTTCCTTAGATACACTCGCCCTCTGACACATGCTGGGCACTGACACACGACTTTATTTAAATGTAGATTAGGACGTCTTCCTCGCAGAACATCCGTCCACAGATTGTCTGTACCGCTTTTTGTGGGTCGCCGGGGCTGCAGCAATTCCCAGCTGTGATTGATGCGAAAGGCGAGATTCAGGCCAGTCAATCACAGAGCTGACATCTAGAGACGGACGAGCAGCCACCCTCGCCAAATTAGAGTCGCAATTAACTCACCGAGCGTGTCTTTGGACTGTGGGAGGACGCCGCAGTCACCGAGGAGGTACCCACGCATCACGGGGGAGAACATGCGAACTTCTGAAATGTCAGAAATATTATGTTCGAGCAGCCTTCATAATGTTTGTTTATCGTCTCCTCTGAAGCGAGGCTTGCACAGAAACCGGAATCAGGCAACCTGCCGATAGCTGCGACACCTGTGGGGTGTAAAATGAGCATCCTCGCCTCGTGTGGTTTGCTATTTAAGAGCATAATGTGCAAAAAAATCTGTTTTTTTTCCAACTTGGCAAAGAGGCTGAACAGTCAAATTCAAAATGTTTTTAAAGGTTTATTCTTGGGGCTTTTGGTGCCTTTAATCGAGAGACAGGACAGTGAATGGAGTCAGAATCCAGGCGAACGACATGAGGGGAAGGAGCAACAGGTCAGACTCGACACACACACACACACACACACACACACACACACACACTAAACACAAGGCTACCTTCGCTCTGTACTTTAATTTTATTGTCATAATTCTTCTGAAAAACATTTGGCTTTTAGATGTTTCCACACACACACGGACAGTACCGTTCAACCCTTGATGTTTTTTTGTTTTGTTTTTGGAGACATGCAGTAAAAGTGTATTTCATGTTTCTCTTTTTAACTTTGTTTTATGTATTTGTTGGTGTAGTTATTCTGAGCCCACAGGTTGCGTTAGTTTCTCTGTAGTTCACTTATATAACTGATTGATTTCTGCTCTGTGTGAGCTGTCTGCAAAAACTACGTTCATGATCGGTCTTAACC
The DNA here is from genome assembly GCF_963584025.1 of Labrus mixtus. Classification (NCBI taxonomy): domain Eukaryota; kingdom Metazoa; phylum Chordata; class Actinopteri; order Labriformes; family Labridae; genus Labrus; species Labrus mixtus. The sequence continues at coordinate 7,115,243 of NC_083627.1, read as the reverse complement.
TGTAAAGACTAGCAAGACTTCTCCTCGTGGTCAGTATGTTTCAGTTGGAAGCTAATGAGAGACCCAGGCTGGATTAACCATTAGGTCGTTATCCAGGGGCCCGAGATCTGTAGAGGGCCCAGATGCAAAAAAAAACAAAAAACAGGTTAGATCTCGCTCTATTTTAGCCACTCCACTATAAGCCGTCACACCCCTCTGAGTCTTTGGTAGTGGGATGTAGTGGTTTAGTGGGCAGCAGATTTACGGAGGGGCACCTCACAGTTGCTGCCCAGGAGAACGTTGGTGTGTTAATGTGGCGCTGAGAGACAAAGCGTGTGGCAGCTGAATGGAAGAGATACAGAGATGCGTCTGAGTGAAGCATCAGAAAATGTGGAACATGTGGAGGAGGTTTGGAGTGTTTCTAGGATTGTGTTGCTGCTGTCACTTTTCTCCAGGGTTGTTAAGACTCAGGATCTCATTTTGGAGCAAAATAAGATGTGAGCGCCCACGCACACACACACACACACACACACACACACACACACACACACACACACACACACACACAGGTTATGAAATCAGCTGATATATGAAGCCTCGTATTTGTAACTCGCGACTCCAGGAAAGCTATTACACACTCACAGGCCGGCGGGGTAGATGTGGAGGAGACGGAGAGATTATGGAGCTGAAATGCCCGCTGCCTTGACCTGCAAAGGTGGAGGGAGACAATTACATTTGTCCAAACTGTTTCCATAGCAACATACTCTCTCTCTCTCTCTCTCTCTCTCTCTGTCTTTTTATTTTTTTGTTTGAAAGTGCATCCTGTAATAACAGCCGGCACCTACTTTCCCCCTGATGACGCACAGAGAGAGAGGGTGGAAAAGCTGATTCTGTTCCACAGAAACTGAGGTGGAGAGACAGAGAGAGAGAGAGAGAGAGAGAGAGAGAGAGAGAGAGAGTGCAATGGGTTACAGATACAGGACAAACACATCAGTAATAAGTGAGGGTGTTTCCATATCGTCTCGATGCCGGTAAAGAGAGAGGTCACAGTGAGATGAAAGCACAGGGATGATGGATGCAAAGCCCATACTCCTCCTCCAGCAGCTTTATGACCTGTCAAACACACACACACACACACACACACACACACGTATACACTGTAAAACTTAAAAGCGCATCCCAATTTAAAGCCCAGTACCTTTACAGACTGCCGTTGGCGCACCTTTTGACAAATAAAGGCGGGTCTGAATTAGAGGCCTAATTCTAACACAACACTTCTTAATGTGTGTTTCAGAGATAGCTCAATTATATATATATATGTAAATTTAGTGCATATCAAGTATGAGTCAAGCTCTGAAAATGTTGGATCCTATAATTTCGATAAAGCAATTGCATCTTTTAAGTGTGCGTCTTATTTCCCACTTTGTAAACATGAGCCCTGAATTCAATGCATCTTATCGGAGATAGTTTTTCCTACTTTGGGAACCTCCTTCAGAGTCTAAGAAAACATTATTTGACTGTTTTAGACAGCTGGTTCTCCTAAACTTAATGAGTTCAATCAGTGGCTGCAGCTCGGCATCTGTTTGCAATCAAGAGGATACAGAACTGACACAACAGAAAAGTTCTACAACTGACCCATCATAAGCTTGAAAAATGTCAAACCGGCACACCATGAATCAGTGTTTTCTTGTTATATCGGGGCTGTTGTTTCCCGGTGGTCCAGCAGGGGGCAGTGTTGGCCTGGCACAGCCCAGAGAGCACAGTGAGGATGAAAGCAGAGAAATGTGAGGAGCCACTCCCTGCACATTATGCTCAGAATGGAAATCATACGTTTTTATTATTCCTCTCAGGGAGCACAGCGGGGGTTTTTCTGGATGTGTGTGAGTGTGAAAGGAGTCAGCGGTGGGAGGAGGAGGAGGAGGAGGAGGCGCAGGTGAGGAGGTGAAGGTTGTATCTTCATGATTTTAATGGATCACAGAGTTCAGCTTACCGGGAGTCTCCTCTCATTCAGAACACACGACACAGTCGGGAGCAGCTTCAGTTCAACCGCATGTATTTAGCTAGTTCCTTATACTAAATGTGTTTCAGTCAGTGAGTTCTGTGTGTGTGTGTGTGTGTGTGTGTGTGTGTGTGTGTGTGTGTGTGTGTGTGTGTGTGTGCGTGTGCTCACCTCTGTCTTCTGTGTTTAATAAAGCTACAGCGTCTTTTGATCAAGGATGAATCTTTGTTTGCACATTAAAAATATGTGTTTATGCACAGCTTCTTCTGCATGTGTGTGTGTGTTTACATTTGTTTGTGTGCGTGCGCATGTGTGTACTTGTGTGTGTGTGTGTGTGTGTGTGTGTGGTTGTGTGCGTGTTAATGCATGTCTATGCCTGCACAAAACACATCTTTGTATGTTCATTGAGGGAGAATTTCTGCATCACGCAAAGGCAAATTATGATGTTTATATCTGTGTGTGTGTGTGTGTGTGTGTGTGTGTGTGTGTGTGTGTGTGTGTGTGTGTGTGTGTGTGTGTGTGTGTGTGTGTGTGTGTGTGTGTGCGTGCGTGCGTGCGTGCGTGCGTGCGTGCGTGCGTGCGTGCGTGCGTGCGTGCGTGCGTGCGTGCGTGCGTGCGTGTATAATGTAGGCAGAGTTTCTACTGGCTGGAACAGCTGTCGAATCTCCCCAACAGAGTCCTCTCCTCTCCTCCCCTCTCCTCTCCTCCCCTCTCCTCTCCTCCCCTCTCCTCTCCTCTCCTCTCCTCTCCTCCCCTCTCCTCTCCTCCCCTCTCCTCTCCTCTCCTCTCCTCCCCTCTCCTCTCCTCCCCTCTCCTCCCCTCTCCTCTCCTCCCCTCCCCTCTCCTCTCCTCTCCTCCCCTCCCCTCTCCTCTCCTCTCCTCTCCTCCCCTCTCCTCTCCTCCCCTCCCCTCTCCTCTCCTCTCCTCTCCTCCCCTCTCCTCTCCTCCCCTCTCCTCTCCTCTCCTCTCCTCCCCTCTCCTCTCCTCTCCTCTCCTCCCCTCTCCTCTCCTCTCCTCCCCTCTCCTCTCCTCCCCTCCCCTCTCCTCTCCTCTCCTCTTCTCCCCTCCCCTCTCCTCTCCTCTCCTCCCCTCTCCTCTCCTCTCCTCTCCTCCCCTCTCCTCTTCTCCCCTCCCCTCTCCTCTCCTCTCCTCTCATCTCTTATGTCTCGTCTTCTCATCTTTTCCTGGTTTCCAGTCTCATCTCCTTCTTATCTGTCTTCTCAAAAGTCACCTCCGAGGACACCAGAGAGATACACCGCGACCTTTACTCTCCCTCCTCATTGTTTCCTTTCCCGTGTCTTCCACCTCTCCTCTCAGTTTCTTCCCTTTCTGTGACCACAGACTGTAAAGATTACTGAGTGACGTCACCCATCTGTTCCTGCGGGGGGCTTTGGAGTCCCACCGATGGGGGTCGCTGGAAATCCTGTCTCAGCTCAGCCTAACTTTTAGTCAACCTAACAAGCTGGAGCTGAGGTGGGTGTTAAACCTCTTGTTTCCTTTATCATCTTCACTCCTTTCCTACCAACTCCATTTGTCCTCTTGTTATGCTACCTCTGCCCCCTCTCCTTTTCCTCCTTCCCTCTTCCCTCACCATCTCCTCACCTTTCTCCCCTTTGGTTCATGCTCATCCTAGTGTCTCTTTTTCAACCTATGTTTCCCCCCTCCCCTTTTTACTCCCTCTTCTGCGTCTCCTTTTCCTTCCTCTTCCCCTTCTCTACTCTTCTTGTTTCCTTGTCTCCCTTCCCCTTATCTCCTCTCCTCTCCTTTATCCTTCATCTCCTCTTGTAGCCTCCTTTTTTCCACCCTCCCTCAGTTTACACTTTTCCTCTTTCCTCTCCTTCACCGTGTCTTTCTGTTCACCTTTTCCACTCTGTTTCCTCCCAAACTCGATCAATGCCATTCTTCTTTCCCTCCTTTTTTTCTCTCCCTCTCCTTTCTCCTCCTCCCTCACTCGTTCCCTCCCCGTCTCTCTCCCTCTTACTACCTCCTCCCTCCTCTCTCTTTTCCCTCCCTGTACCTCACTCTTTCTCTCCTTTGGCTCACAGGAAATGAGATTCTGGCTTATTGGCTTATTTCCACCTGTCCCCAGTTTGACCTTTGCATGTCTCTCTCCCTCTCTCTCTCTCTCACACACACACCTAACCTGCACTAACCTACACGCACACACACACACACACACACACACAGTTATAAAAACACTAAAGTCCTCTTTTGCACACTTATAACTCTACACACTCAGACACTCCACTTTTCCACCCACAGACGCACAATCGAACACGCTCCACTTCATTCCACCACATTGTTTCACCTCACAAATCACTCCAAATTGGCTCCAGCTAGAAGAACACACAACCTCTCTAAACTGTTTAATAACGTCATTAATCATCCCGCTTTGACTCCGCTTTGGCACCGCCGGCTCTATAAGTGGCCTGAAAGTGGGTTACGATTTCTGGGTGCCCCGAGCCACGACAGGGGCCCCCCTAAAGCTCCGAATTAATTGGCCTTCATCTCGTGTAACGTGGTCTTACAAACGCCCGACACGGACTCTGCAGGGAGAGGAGTTAGGACCTCGATCCAGACCCCCGGCCCAGAATCCTGTGCAGCTGTAAAGTTAGTTTTAGAGAAGAAGAAGAAGAAAAAGAAGAGAATGTTAAATAAAGACAGCCAACTTTTCACACAGACGCACAAATGATTAACGCTGTAGAATATAATCTAACAAATTATGTTTTCAAGGAAAAGTGGGTCACACACACACACACACACACACACACACACACACACACACACACACACACACACACACATCTTTTGCTCAATACAGCCGTGGTTTCATAAATGATTTTGCCAGGTTTTGAAGCTCTGTCAGCACCACCAGGTGTACAAACATTGACATCATATGGATTCCAGTTTGTTGCCTTTAAAATCAGATGATAAGAAATCACCAACATTTTTGGCGGAATTGCAGGACTTGGCGTTTTGGCGCCCACCGCAGTTCTCTGTATGTAAGTGCACTGTTAGGCCTGCACCTCCTCGACATCGTTCATGTATCAGCGGGAAAAAGCCAAAGAACCACGTCGCCTGATGAGGTTCAGTAATATTTCTGGATTTCTCACAGATATGACTTGTGTTTGTGTCTGTGTATTTCACCTGTTACCATGACGACTATAGGCTGTGGCTAAATAGTGACATTGGAGAGGGTCATTTATTATGCTCGTTGAGATAGTTTGTAAGGTTCAAGCTAACATGAAGATGGGCGAGGACAGAGAGGTGTAAGACAGATTTATTGATGTCTTTGTATCAAACCTGAGACATAACTCAGGTTAGACGACTTTCTGCAGCCGGTCAAGCTGCTAGACACGAGACGACGATGACACCGATAACGACACGGCCTTATGTTACGTTATTCCTGACTTTTCAAATCTTTAATTCCCCCTGTGTGATCGCCTGCTCTGGTTTCCACTTGAGTGTAATCCGTCTGCTCGTCTTTCTCCCTGAACATGTTCGTCCTTGTACTCTGAAGCAGTTTTTTGCCGCAGTGTTTCTCGGACGTCGCCGTTCTTCTCCTTGACCACGCTTGCTTTTTAAATAATAATCTGTCTTTGTTCTTTTTGCTGTGTTTGATGTGCTGTTCAGGTTCGACCCTTGTCAAGCACTCCAGCTCCACCACTGCAGTCTGAATCTGGGTCCTATCTCCTGTCTCCTTTGTCCTCCGTGCCTCAGCCGCACCACTAAAATCCCTCTCCTGTACTTTTCTCTCCGTCTCCGAGGCCCGGTTGTTCAGACCTAATCCAACCGCATTAAAGCTTCTGGAAAAGATCAAATCTTTAAATCTGTTGGTTCAAAAGAAAAAGATAATCAGCCAATCCAATCCTGTAGTTTTCTTTGATCTGGATTACCTGACCATGGACAGTACAAAACTGATTTTCTCAAACTGGATCAATCTTACCCCGATTAAAACTTTCAACCGACCAGGCCTGGGGGGCTGCAGACCTGCAAGCAGAGTAACCAGCACAGGGAACACACTGGAACACCTGTACACACCTGTGTGTCAGGTCAGCTACGAGCCTTATAATGAATAACGATCATCCTTCAAAAAATCAAATTAGCTACTCAGACCTTTTTAGTTCTTTAAACCAGGCAGTAAACAACAATGTATGCTATAAAAACAGCTTTTTAGAATGGGCCAGCCTCTAGTGGACACTGGAAGAACTGCAGTTTTTTTTGCTGTTCCCCATTGGCTTCATTTTTTTTAACCCTCTGAGGTCGTCATAAGTTTGTTGTCTCTTGGAGTTATCACGTAGCAGCTTTCCGCTGGTAAACTCTGTGTGTTTCTGAGACATTAAGCGGCTTTTCTATCTAAAAAAAAGAGCAGAGCTGTAAAAAATTCTGAGTTTTCACCAAAATGTCTGGTTTTAATAACTTGACTCTCACCATTTATGTGAAAATCTAATGTGTATGTCTGATGGTCATCCTGAAAGCATCTTTCCATTAGGAAATATTAAAGTTGATTGACAGTCCTCTCAGGTTTCAAACAATGAGCTGCAGTGTTAGTCGAGTCTCTTCAAGCCGCTTCTTCTTCTTCAGCGAGACACAGACACACGCTGTGTAGCATCACATCATGGGGGGAAAACCCTCTGCTGCACACAAAGTGATTAATTTGACACCACTGACAGTACAAAGTTGGTTTCCTGTAAACACAGCTGGATCAGATGTTAGCGTGAGCAGCCACAACGAGAAGAGATGCTGCATCCCAGTTCAGGGCCAGAGTGCATCCCAATCAACGAATCAGGTCGGTCCCTGTGCAGCGTTCATTCAGCACAAACCTGACAACACGACGTGTGCATGGTGAGAATCCTATGAACGCCATGAAGTTAGAAAGTGGGAAATATCTTTGACCAGGAGGGCACAAATCTTTTATTGGAGCGAAGAGAAAGCCTCGGTGGTTTGTAAATGACCTGCTGTTTGTTCAGTTCGTCGCAGATTGAAGGAAGCTTCACAGCACACGTTTGAATCCTCAAAATCGCACAGCCGTCATATTCAACACTGGAGCGTGCTTTGATATTTAAAAACAAATCTCTGTTTTGTGACCCAACAGTTTGAGTGTTGACAACGGGCCGAATTATACAATAAAATAAATAAATGTTCACATGTCTACCTGTCAGCCCCTTTCTCCTGACCTGTTCCTGTTTGACTCTCAGTTACTCCTGTGCGGGCTCTCTTCACGTTCCAGTTAAGCTTCTGTGGCTTCACATTTTCAATAAATCACTGAACTGTGACGGTCTGCCTCCATTGTCTGCATCGGGGTTCCCTCCCGGCAGCACAGATCGAATTAGAGTGTGGATAGAACGAAGACATCAAGGACTGCCACCTTAACGCCTGGACTGACATGTTGATATCACAAGTCTGAAATTAAAAATAGGCTACATGAAATGATGAGGAGGTCATGAAGTCTTTCATAATCAAAAAAAAAACGATATCCGGAATATCAGGGGCTCCTATATGAAGTTGAAAACGTGACATTTTTGGTTGAGCTCGTACTCTTTCTTTCTGTCTTCACATTGCCGTCAAAATTAAATAAATGCAAAAGTCCTTAAAAAAAAAAAAGAAAAGATGGGGATATCTGGCGTCCCTGCTTCAGTGAACAACACCAAAGAGTGTAATGAGACAGACGTGTATAATGTAGTCGTTCATCAGCATGCAGATCCAACAGGAAGCTCGGGCTGAAGCGGATCCTCGGGAGAGTTTTTCGTCTCTGCTCAGAACATCCCGAGAGTCTCTGACTACAGGCTCTGATTTAGAAAAACGGCTTCCCTGTGAGGCAGAAACACGGCTTTCCAGTGTAAGGGGACATTAGCAAATTAGCAAGACAAAGAAACCCAAGGCTAGACATGCTAAAAAGAATTAATAATTGAAAGGGCAAATCCTCCCTCGGATACGCTCTCTTATCATCAATCTGGGATGCTCACTTCATCCTGTTATGTAATTTTTATGTCAAAAATCTAATTTTGGTTGGAGCACCTTGCCCTGAGCCTTTTTACTCCTCTGTGTTAGAAAACATACAAAATGAATCAAAATGGTTAGATGTTGAAGTTGAAATTAAAGGTAGGGTTGGTAAATTTCGAAAACTAGCATGATTTTGAAAGTAGCATTCCCTCAGTGCTCCGTCTGCACCCCCTCCCCTCTGTGCTCCCTCAGAAGCCACGCCCCCTCACTTACATGCACGAGCGCCGTTGCTCCAGAAGCGGACCTCAGCTCATCGCTTTGAGTGTGGGCTAGTGGACGCAAGGGGTAGAGAGCGAGCAGGGAGACAGGGAGGCGCCTGATTGGTTCATCAGATTGGTACCTCGTGGCAGACATTGGTGGAAGTTTTTACAGACTTACAAACTGATACAGATGACGGATTCTCTTCATTCCTTTTTCAGAGCACATGAGTTATTAATTTCTGTCAGGACCTAAAGACAATTTACACCAGAATCTTTAAAAGTGGATCTGGAGGAAATTACCAACCCTGCTTTTCGGAGCTGTAGTTTTTTTTAAATGTATTTCAAATGCATTCAGTTCGAGAGATCCTGAGATGAATAGAAATCCAGATGTAGAGCGAGAGAGAGAGAGAGAGATACTGACAGGTAGAGCTAGAGAGATATTTAAAGGTTCAGTTCAGTTTAATGAATGGTAGAAAGAACGAGATATTTAGAGCGATAGAGAGGGATAAAAAAAGATACAGGTTGATAGAATTAGATATTTGAAGAAAGTCTAGGAAATGGATCATGGAGAGATAAATATAGAGATAAAGATAATGTTCGAGAGAAAGATGAAAAGAGGTAGAGATGGTGGAGAAATGTCGAGGGCGGATAGAAAGATGGACAATCAGATGTAATAGATTGAGAAAGTGAAAGAGGAATGAAAATAATGGAACAGTGTCGGTGTGTGTCCGCTGTGCCCTGCTCTGGTTGGTTAGTGTGGTCTTCTTCTGGCCTGTTAAGGTGCAGCCTGATAGCTGTGGGGACACACGAGTCTCTGTAGCAATTATCTGTCAGTCTGCTGCAGGATGAGCTGCTCGGACTCTGGAGCCACCGCACAACTTCTGAAGCAGAGTGGTTTCGTAGCTGCAGACAGTTCAGCTCAGTCTGCTCGCAGGGACAGGACGCATTTAGTATGCACAGCAACAATGCATCTCCAGCACGTCTGCTTGAAAAGGATCTCACACGCTCATGTATTATTGACTGTTCCACTCTGCAGATCAGAACAATACCTGCCTTGTGTGGGTGAAGATGACGGCATCAGATAATTGTCATAATAAGTGATGGTGGAGGGAGCTAGTATCTCAAAAGAACCCGTTTGCATTTCGTCTTTTACAGAAACTGAAAAGAATATATTATTTAAAACTGTTATGTGCTGTCTGAATTTAAAATATACAGTCCGTCAGCGCATCAGGCCGTCTGATGTAGTTTGTAGTTTGAGCAGAAGAGGGCGCTCTCAGTGTAACTTGACCATTGCATGCACTCTTGACCTCAGTAAATTAAGACAGTAATGAAGCAAAATCAACACGGACATGATTCAGAAGATGGAAACTCGTCTCTCTGCAGACTGCAGCACACTGCTCTGGTGGAGAGACACGGGGGTCGCTCCAAACCCGCAAATATCTGTGTTAACCGTGAGCCTCTGTGCGCTCTGAACAGGTCAGCGGGTAATATTGTGAACAAATAGAGAGCTGCTCGATCTCCAATCAAGTTTGTGGACTTGTGTTTCTGGTGAATAATAATTAAATAACAGGTTTGAACGCCGAGTTAGAAATCAGGTAAAGGTGGGATAGACGTACGGGGCCGCTCGCTTGGAGGACTAAAGCCTCTGTACAATGGGCGCCAAACTAATCACTTGGCCAACTGTGCCCATTCATCCCTGTGTTTAAGTGCACGGTATAATCTGTTTTAGTATTTGAAATCGTATTTTTGTTCTGCACTTTTAAGCAATGAACGGGAGCCAACACAGAAGAAAGGAATGAACGACTAGAAGGTTAATGTCAAGTTATTATTTCAACAAACCTCATCAGGTTTTTCTTCAACCACGTCCTTTTGCGCCGTGGCCCGAACTGAACATACTCTTAGACATTTTGCCACAGGAAACCGTTGCTTCCAGGTATGTCATCAACAATCAGTCACTCTTTGAAATACATCAGGAGCATAGCGTCTTCCATGGAGGTCCGTCTTATTATTGGAGAAAAGGGTTGACAACAGTGCCGCTCAGATCTTATTTCCTGGTCGTGGAGCAGTTCCTGAAACATCTCTGGGGATCTCATGAAGGTAAACAGAGCAGGAGAAAAGGCAGGTCCAGATATTTTAGAACAAACAAAGCGGACAGGAGCGCGGTCAGGGCCTTTCCGGTTAGCCGACGCTCCGCCCGCCGTCTCTTATCCTCCAGCGTCCCATTAAGTCAGGACAGGAAGGTTAAAAACAAAGCAGAAGCACCGACGGGCGCAGCACGGTGCCAACTAACAAACAGGCGAGCCGGCATGAGGAGACCTCTCAGGCTTCAGGAAAATAGAGACCTGTCAACAACACTCGGTTGTTGACTGTTTTCAACAACTGGTGAGGGAAGTTTAGCAACACAAGAAGCTCTCCCTAATGGTGCAACGTGGCAGACAAAGGCAGTACAGTTCCCAGAGCGCCTTTGTGTGTCTGCAGCAGGCTCAGGCATCAATTACTGTCAAATCCGTTTCAATGCTAGGTGAGCAGCAGCGTCTGATTGATATAACTATTATACTTTACTGCTGGACAACCTTTTATATGCTCATTGCTGAAGCATACTCTGGGGGAAGAAGTCAAGCAGTCAGAAGAAAGAAAGGCAGAGATGATGGACTAATTGAATGCATTCAAATGTCTATTTTCGCCTGAAGAATTCAGCTGGGATGGATCGCCACACGAGAAGAAAAAGTGAGAGAGGACTGGAGACAAAGGAAGAGAGAGAAAATGAGAGTGAGGAGACAAAGAGACGGAGATAAAAACAGAGGAGGAAGATGGAGAGGGAAAGATAAACTCACAGACAGAAATGTGCAGGGAGAGAAATACTGAAGCAATAAAGACGATGAGACTGTGAGACACAAAAGCCTCTTTCAAACACTTTTCTCTGTAAATGTGCTGGAAATAAAGATTATCGCTACAATAAATGTCATCAGTTTAAATCTTTGTTGAAGCGGTTCCCAAAGGGTGAGCAGGTATCTTTGACGTACGATTTGATCTGCTTCATGCATCCTTCTATTTTATTTGTTTTTTTTGTTTTATTTCTGTTTTTTTGGTGAGTCTGCATGAATGCACTTGCAAAATGCATAATTTATTGGAGACTGTACTTTTCCAAAGATATGTTCGTTCTGTCCAAGTGGCTTATTGGGATCCATCGAGAGGAGAGTGTGAACCAGAGGACTTAGTTTGTTTCCTGTGTGAGAACTGCAATAAATATAAATGTCTGGTCTGGTCCAGTCATTTACATGACCCAATTGCTGGGTCCTCGGCTGCTGGGTCATTTCGCTTGCTTGATTTTGTTCACGGCGGGAATATTGACCCAATATTTGGTTATTGAGATTGACTGAAGTGATCCAACGGCTGAGCTGCACCTGTCACAACTCTACGCTGGGTCAACAGTCCCGCCCGCTGCCCTCCTCGCGACTGACAGCCAGGAGCTGCTGAACAGAACGATCGGTTGTGGATTTGAACGTTGCACTTCGGTAAGTACCTAAAATACATTTTACAACATAAATTATACACTAAATATATAAGATTTTATCGCTCGCTAACCTCAAACTAAATTCAATTTGTTAACCTGTTATTTTACTGACTGAGCTGCACCTGTCACAACTCTACGCTGGGTCAACAGTCCCGCCCACTGCCCTCCTCGCGACTGACAGCCAGGTCAAATATTCAATGCATATTGACAAACATTTCATTTGTGTTTCCTTAATTTCTTTAAATCATAAAGTTATGAACTCTTTCATTAGAAAAATATCCCCGCTCTTATTGAACAATGAGAGCAAAAAACAAAGTAATAGTTTATTAATCATAATCGAGGTAAACTGCTCAGTTAATGTTGATTTGAGGTTTTGTTTCTTTGCCCTCATAGTTCACTGACAAGGTCCGTCCGTACTGTACTTATGCTCAACTATTATAGCTGGAAAAAATGTTCTAATGAAAGAGTGCATAACAATGTTTTTTCATTTTCCCTCGGTCTGCGGATCACGTGCAGCCTGGACAGTCGATGGTGATCTGAACGAACCACAGATCAAGCCAGAGCCGTTTCACCACCATTTATGACACATACAAACACAGAAATAAAGAATATAGCAGCCGGTCAACACCCAGATACCCCAGATTATCACACATTGTAGTTTTGTGTCTGTTAATCTGATGTGCGCTTACCGCTGCCAGGTGCAGCCTGTGTCTAAAATTTTGCTCCCGATTTTTGCAAATTAGATGGACCAGAGTGACGTGACTACACACCTGGTAGTATGTAATTAAGGAGACAGTAAATGAATGAACACACTCAGAGCACTCAAAGCATTAACAAAATAAAAAAATAACAAAAAACAAATAACCGACATGGGCAAGATTATTATTGCTCAACCTCTAGTTAAGATAAAATTGGAATAAATCAATTTTTTTTTTTTTTTGCTATTTAGCCATTTGGTGAATTTTGGTCTCAGAGAAATTGTCCTTGGCTACATAACGCCCCACCCTTCATTTAGTTTCTATAACTTGCTTTTTACATCTCTCCCTCTATCTCTCTCTCTCTTTCAGCCCTACTTCTGACACAAAAACTAGGTTGGCAGTGTCTGTTGTAGAGCAGATCTCCTGCCTCAAAGATGGCATGGGAAAAGGCTACGAAAGTTTTATTCTACTGTTAAAACTTACTGTCCTTTTTGCTCTTTTGAAATGGGTTTATATGCTCATTTAAACTATTCTTTCTTTGTCATGATTTGGTTTCCCTGTTTTATCCCAGTGTTGCTTGTTTCCCTTGTGTGTTTCCTAGTTTTGTCTTCAGTGTTTTCTGTTCTATATTGTCATTTATTATCCTCGTGTATCTCTGTGTTCGACTGTGTTTTGTTAGACTCTTGAGTTCTGTGTGTCTTTAGTGTTTCATGTATTTATTTTGTAGTTGTCCTCAGTGTTTCTTGTGTCCATTCCTTCCTCTGTGTGTTCCCCTCCATTGTGATTGCCCTCATTGTCTTCACCTGTGTTTGATTACCCCTGTGTCTATTTAGTCTCTGTGTTTCTTCCCTTCTGTGTCAGTTCATTGTTGTTTGTATGTTGTTCGTTGGTATGTCAGTTTTTGCTCGTGCTCCTCTGCGGCTCCCTGTTTTTGATCCCTGTGTTTTTTGTTGAACTTTTGGAAGTAAGTTTTTGTCTGCCCTTTTGTTTATTAAAGACTTTTAGTTCATTCTGCACTTGGGTCCACCTCTCCTTGTTTTTCCCCTGAACGTGATATTCTTGGGTGGATCTTAGTAACAATCAGGTCATCCGTCCAATATCATACAGTGGAAGAAAAACCCTGCTAGTTATATTGAACCGTTAACATCGCAAGGAATCACTATATACCATTATTTCAGGAGGCTTGGTACAGCCAAGGTCGAAGCCATCGTCCCTCAACTGGCTTCCTGGAGGGATGCCTCAGAAACCGGAGAAAGCGGGCCCACGGACCAAGTAAGCGAGACTCCGCTGCAGTCCAAGCAGGGATCCTGTCTTGCATGGTAAGATTTTATCACTCACTAACCTCAAACTGAATTCAATTTGTTAACCTGTTATTTTACAACCTGCAAAAAATGACGTAATGTGCATATAGTTAGTGAATAGAGTAATCTATAATTGGAGATTAATTAGAAAGTTGTGACTGTTGAAATATTTCATGTGTTTTTGTTCTGTACATTTTACTGTAACAATAAGCATAACATGCAAAAAATAAGATCAGGCAAATGTGATGCTCTTAAAAGTAATAAGGCCCTTACTTTTGGACGGTAACTTTGGCCTGTTTGTGGCACTCAGGGAATCATGGGGTCACCAAAATCAAAAGGCTTCTTTCTTATAGTGGTCATGAACGTGCCAGCAAATTTGAATTGACTTTGAACGAAAACTACCTGTTCCCCTTTACTGAACAGTGTCAGACATTTATACTGAGAGGGAAGTCAACATTTGGGCTCTCAACCAAGTGGCAGACTACATGAGGGGAAACAGCCATTCATCAGAGACGATGGGTCCCAAAGCTTTGTGGAAATTGTTAGAGTATCCACGTTTACTGGACACCCCAGACATGGTAGGTCTCAAATGTGGCATATGTAAGGAATAATACTTACAAACAAACAACACAGTGGCATTGACCCCATGACCTTTCCTCTGGTCCATGATTTCATATTTGAGATATACTAAGTCATGGGGTCACCAAAATGAATAGAGTTCATCCATTAGGGGTCATGAATGTGTTTTGTAAATTTGAAAGTTATCACATTCACACAAAGGGTCTGCCGTGGTGGCTTCGGTCAGGCCAGAACCATAATATCCACCGCCACTTCGTTTCAGGGAATAAAGTTAGAGTATGTTCTGATCCGATTCTCTCCAAACCTGACAAATATGTTTACCTTAACATAGCAATGAGGCCTGTAAAGTTCTGAGCCATGTGGCCTCATGGTGGCACGATTTTCATGAAACTAAAAACATTAATGACTCCTTAAAGGCTAAGATTAGGGGCATGTTTGAAAGCTGGATTGAGATTCAGATTGTTCTGCGATGTCTAGTTTAAACTACACAACGCCTGGCCCCGCTTTCATCTTGCATAACTTGACAACATTTCAATAAGTCATAATAAACACTTATCAACTGGCTAGTGAGTAGCCCACACTAACTTTAGATAAATTGATCGAACATACAATTTTCAGCGATGCAATATCTCTGGCAGTAATTACTGTTCTGTTTTAAAACATTTCTTTCTTTCTTATTCACAGGTTGGAACAAACTTTCCGGAGTTTCTGAGAGAGGCCCTGAAGAACAGTGGCAGGTAGGGGTCACATGCTTGGCAACTGCTGAAACGAGGAACATTTAGAAAAACTTGCAGCATATTCAGAAACGCTGCACATTCAAAAGCAAACACAAACTCCCAAAATAAATGCAACGACTGAAACGCACTGCACAAAAGAACTGCATTAACAGCAAATGCGCTGCAAGTACAGAAACGAAACAAGTTAAAAAAAAAAAAAAAACATATTCAGAAAGCAAATACTGAAACGCTGCAAGTTCAGCCTTTAACCGAAGTGTTCCAGGCCTGTAGGGGCGCTCTGTGGAACTGTTTATTTACGAGAGAGAGTAAGAGAGACATCTAGGTACAGAAAGTTATGTTTAGATAGGGACGTTGTATCGTTTAAAGACACAGAAGAACATCAATGTGATCCCTACCTGCCACTGTACTGAAGACCAGGCCAGAGCCATTTGTCCTGCTGCTGAGGGACAACATATCACAGTATTTCTCTGTGATCCATGGAGAGGCTCTGGAGCACAGGACACCGCTTGGGGCAGTCGATGCCTGCTTTAAGGCATTTTATGTCTTTGATGTCCTTTTAAGCAATGCGCCCCTGTTTGGAGCTGTTCATCAGCTGCCTGGCCAAGGGTTGCCGTCATTCAGTTCCTAAGGGCCTCTCTGAGTAATGCCACTCCAGCAAATGTGTGTGTGTGGGGTTGGTCTCCCTTTTAATCAATGAAACGGTTGATTTCCTTTTAGTAGACCAAGATATTGTTTGTTGATTTCTATCCTTCCACAGCTCTGGGTTCAGTTGGGCTTAATTTGGGATACTACTTTTACTGTAAAATGCATTATTGTGTTGGTATTTTGTCTTGTTTTTTTCATACATGCATTCTAAATGTTGTTGGCTCTTCAAATGTAAATAAATATATGGATTAATTTTAGAATTTCTGTTGATTCCATCAGCAGTTTGTGTTGTAAATTATTGTTTTGCAATTCTGAAATTACACATATTTTTTTTTTTTGTACGGCTAAACAATGTACAGCAGAAAAATATGATTACATAAATAACCCTATGCTGGGTGAAAATAAGCATATATAATAATAACCCATTGAAAAGGTCAAAAGGAACCAACGTTGTGTCATTTTGACACATTTTTAATAAGAAAATTAAGCCAACATGCTGGGTCATTCTTTGCAACCCAGCTGTGCTGAGTCAAAATGACCCAGTGCTGTGTAGGTGCTAGATTGACCCAGCGATGGGTTACTATATAACCCATATTGGGTCAATTTTGACCCAGAATTTTTTAGTGTGCAAAGACTTTCTTTCCAGTTGTAGATGTCTGCCGTTTGGGTCAATTCAATGTAAACATCAAGAAAACTGCAGTTCTCAAGTGTCCACAAATTAACATCTCTACAGCCTGGTTCAGTTAGGCCTGAGCGGTGTACTCAGGCCAGGAAGGCTGAGTCCTTCATTGATTTGGACCTTTCATATCCTGGGTCTTTAGTAGGCTGAGTCCTTCATGGGTTAGGTCAGGCATGGGCAAACTACGGCCCGCGGGCCATATACGGCCCGTTGGGCTTTTTAATCTGGCCCGCTGAACTTGTCCAAATTATATTATTATTAAATTTAATTTAATTTTATTATAATTAAACCTCGTTCGTTTTCCCCTGTAATGCCCGCGTTTCCCCAATAGATGGCGCACTTCAGGCTGTATGCCTGATATGCCAAGAAACTGTCACAGTTTTCAAAGAGTACAGTATCAACCGTCACTTTGCAACGAAGCATGCTAACTACGCTAGCAAGCAGTTCACGCAAGAACGGGCGGCTACGGCTCAGAGGTTGAAGGCTAATTTACAGACTCAGCAACATTTTTTTCACCAACAAACTGCGATTCAAGAGTCAACTACCAAGGCAAGTTTTTTGCTGGCATTCAAATTAGCAAAGGCTAGCAAGCCTTTCTCCAAGGCGAGTTTTTAAAAGAATGCATGGTAGAGACAGCAGGTCTCTTGTGTCCGGAGAGCCAAGGCCAGTTTGAAAAAATCAGTTTATCACGCAGGACTGTGACTCACCATGTGGAACTGATTGATGAAGATATAGCCAGAGAATTAAACAAAAAGGCTGAGTCCTTTAAGTTATATTCACTAGCGCTGGATGAAAGTAATGACGTAAAAGACACTGCTCAGCTCTTCATTTTTATCCGAGGGATTAATGACAGTTTTGAGATAACAGAGGAGTTTTTGACCATGGAGTCCCTGAAAGGAAAAGTGCGAGGAGAGGACTTGTATAACCAGGTGTCTGCTGTCATCGAGAGAATTAAGCTACCTTGGAGTAAACTTGCCACAACGGATGGATCGCTAAATTTAACGGGAAAACATGTTGGGCTGCTGAAAAGAATCCAGGATAAAATGAAAGAGGGAAACCCTGACCAGGATGTTATTTTCCTTCATTGCATCATCCATCAGGAATCTCTGTATAAGTCTGTATTGCAGCTTAATCATGATCATTAATCATTAGTCGTGAATCCAGTTGTAAAACTTGTTAACTTTATACGAGCAAGGGGACTTCAGCATCGTCAGTTTATTATGTTCCTGGAGGAAACTGATGCGGATCATCAGGACTTACTGTACCACTCTCGTGTCCGCTGGTTAAGTTTGGGCAAAGTGTTTCAACGAGTGTGGGAGCTGAAAGAGGAGATCAGCGCATTTTTGGAGTTAATGGGGAAATCCGACGAATATCCTGAGCTAAGCGACAAGAACTGGCTTTGTGACTTTGCATTTGCTGTGGACATATTTTCACACGTGAATGAGCTGAATGTGAAACTACAGGGGAAAGATCAGTTTGTGCACGACATGTACAGAAATGTTAGAGCCTTCAAATCCAAGCTAACTTTATTCTCCAGACATTCTCATTTCCACACACTTGCCATGCAGAAAGAGGCGACGCGAAACACAGAAATACAGCAAATCCCTCGACGACCTGCACGGAGAATTCTGCCGTCGGTTTTCTGATTTTGAAAACATTGAAAAGTCACTTCAGCTGGTGTCCTGTCCCCCTGTCAGAAGACCCTGAAACAGCACCACAGGAGCTGCAATTGGAACTGATCGAGCTTCAGTCTGACTCCGTCTTAAAGGAGAAGTTCAACTCTCTTAAACTGAATGACTTTTATGCTTCACTTAACGAAGCCACGTTTCCAAACCTCCGGAGGACGGCACAGAAGATGCTGACTTTGTTTGGCTCGACCTACGTGTGTGAGCAGACATTCAGCGTCATGAACATCAACAAAGCCCCTCACAGATCCAAGTTAACTGACCAACACCTCGGATCTATCCTGATAATTACCACTACAAAACTAACTCCAGACTTCAATGCACTGGCAAAAAAGGGAGATCAACAACACTGTTCCCACTGAAACTGAACGTGAGTTTCTCTACTGTGTTTATTAAAATGTAATTTAATTAAATGAATGCATTTGGAAATCAATTTGTACAATGAGCCTTGCATATTCATGCTTTGCTCCCTGTTAAAGGCCAAATCCTTTCATGTAATGGCTTTTACATTTCATTTATATTAGTTCACACAAACACTCCATCCATCTGTTCCTGGCCCAGCCCCTCTGTCAAATTTTAGAACCCATTGTGGCCCGCGAGTCAAAAAGTTTGCCCACCCCTCCTTCATGTCCTTCATAACCATGTCCTTCCCTGTCTTTAGTAGGCTGAGTCCTTCATGGGCTGGGTCCTTAGTAGGTTGAGTCCTTCATGGGCTGGGTCCTTAGGATGCTGGGTCCTTAGGATGCTGGGTCTTTAGTAGGCTGAGTCCTTCATGGGCTGGGTCCTTAGTAGGCTGAGTCCTTCATGGGCTGGGTCCTTAGGATGCTGGGTCTTTAGTAGGCTGAGTCCTTCATGGGCTGGGTCCTTAGGATGCTGGGTCTTTAGTAGGTTGAGTCCTTCATGGGCTGGGTCCTTAGTAGGCTGAATCCTTCATGGGCTGGGTCCTTAGGATGCTGGGTCCTTAGTAGGTTGAGTCCTTCATGGGCTGGGTCCTTAGGATGCTGGGTCCTTAGTAGGTTGAGTCCTTCATGGGCTGGGTCCTTAGGATGCTGGGTCCTTAGGATGCTGGGTCTTTAGTAGGCTGAGTCCTTCATGGGTTGGGTCCTTAGGATGCTGGGTCCTTAGTAGGTTGAGTCCTTCATGGGCTGGGTCCTTAGTAGGCTGAGTCCTTCATGGGCTGGGTCCTTAGGATGCTGGGTCCTTAGTAGGCTGAATCCTTCATGGGTTGGGTCCTTAGGATGCTGGGTCCTTAGTAGGTTGAGTCCTTCATGGGCTGGGTCCTTAGGATGCTGGGTCCTTAGGATGCTGGGTCTTTAGTAGGCTGGGTCCTTCACGGCTGATTCCTTTATGTTTTGCCACCTGAAACCCCGCCTCGCTCCCGTCCGACGGGGAAAACCTCTCGCTAGACAAACTAGAGCGAAGGAGCCACACATGAACATTTCCGGGGGCAGGCTGTCCTGAATCTTTCCAGACATTTGGCAGAAGTTTATGTGTGACAATGCGGCCTTGATCCAGTGCGTCTGTGTCTTCTGATTCTGTCGTGTTGTCCTCAGGACCGACCCATGCCTGTCAGTGGATTTAGGAAACACTTGTTGCACTGCATGATACTTCTCTACTTCTGCTGTTCAAATATAAAGAATCTCAAGCTGAGCCGAACTCTACAAAAGTCAAGGTTTTCTTTCGACTGAGGACGATATAGTTTGTCATATCTTTATTTTATTCTGATGAGATTCTTCTGGGATCATCACCTGCGTCTCTTTGTTGTTAAAAATCAGTCCATCTTGTATTCAGACGAGACAGTTTTGTTGTCTGAATAAATCTTTCTAACCTGAACTGTGTCCTCTTTGATCGCATCAGTCCACTCCTTTGTTTGTTTGTTGTCCCCGCATGGATCACATTCACTTAACGTAAAGGCTAACCCCCGACCCTATTTCAAGTCAACTCGAATTGAATTGAAGAAAAGCTGGCTAAATTGAACTGCCCCGAACCGAATAGAAACCAGAGTGAGCTGATTGAGCTGACCTGAATGGAGCACCAGAGAGAGAGCGATAGAGAGAGGGAGGCGACGACTCGGGCAGAAATTAAGACAAATAAGTAAGAGAAGAAGAAGAAGTGATAGAGAGGTGGGAAGGATGAAAGACCCCCCCCCCCCCCCCCCCAAACACACACACACACACACTCTCATTAAAGGCGTGAGAGCTTTATGATAGCTGCCATCACAGTGTATTAAAAGACGCCACTGAGCAGGAAGTGACCGACTGCAGGAGAGCACGGCCACGCGTGTCAGATAAAGTGGCTCTGTAATTAGACGAGACAGCTTAATGGCTCGGCCGCGGCCATTTTTGGGGTCAGCTGGAGGGACGCGTGAGCGGGAGTGTCGCCGGCGGTTGGGAGATTAAAACGCCGGCGGCGGTTGAAATGATGTGACCCGCTGTGACATGGCAGGTGAGCTGGTTTGACGCTCCAATTCAATTACAGGGCCATAAACTGTTTAGATTGTTGCTGTTATTGCTTTTGTGGCCTATTTAAAGTCTCTCTCCATGTTCACCTCGCCCCCACCTCCCTGTGATGACAGATTTCTGGCACTCGCACACAAACACACACACACACACACATTCACACACATGCACTCCAACTGATCCCCGTCTGAACGTGAAAACGTCCTGCTGTGATGGACACGTGAAGAAGCAACTCTGGATGGTACCAGAAGGAAATATTTAAATTTCCTTTTAAATCACACGACTAGCTGTTTTTAAGACAGTGCATACACACACACACCAAAACTTTTGATACTTGTGCGAGTCACGCTGAAAACTAGAGTTATACTTAAGCTCCCCCCCCCACACACACACACACACACACACTCTGTCATTCATAGAGAAAGACTTTCTCTCTGTGCTCGTTCACATCTCTTCCTTACAGACACACACACATGGATATTTTCTGACACACACACACACACACAGCCATCACTCACTCAGCAGTACTCCACAGCAGGCGGCTAGCAATCTTCTCCAGGCTTCACACCGCAGGTGGTAAAGCAAACAATCAGCAGTTCCCACCGTGACATCACAGCAAACTGTCCTCACGCAGCTCAATTGACTTTCCTGTGACAGAGCGGGAAGAAGAGGATTCTTTTTTTTGTTTTTACAAGAGGACACTTGAAAAGTCAATAATAATGACAACAACACCAGTAGTCTGCTTCTTCTGGACTTTGGGAACAAACTCAATAATGACAGAAGACAGTGCAGCAGGTCAAACTGAGCTGGACTCTTTTAGTCTCGTTCTCTGAGAAGATCTGAAAGTAAGAAAGACAGTGTGGGGAAAATGTAATAATTAAATAACTGAGATTAAATTTTTTTATAATTATACAATTTATCTGAATGCACTCAAGCCAAAACCTCTGGTGTTGATGTCAAAAGATGAAAGTGTTCCTCGTGTGTCCACTTGAGGCCGGCTGCAAAAGACTTGGGGTGCGTTCGAATTGTCCCTCCTATCTCCTTTCACTATCCACTTTACCTTAACCCCCGGAAGCATTGAAGTGGCGGCCATGATAAGAGCCGTTCGAATTCTCTAAAAGTTAAGGAAAGGTGGGTCAATGCTTCCTTTATAACCTCCTTTAGCATAGGATACACCGGACCATCCTTTACGAAAGGAGATGAGATATGACGCCCCACAATTCCTTGCGGCTGCAACATTTAAAGCGAGTCACGCATCCGACCGGTCATGAACATTAACGATGATCGTAAAGTGACACAGATCATGTAAGGGATAAAAAGAGACATTTTTATCCAGATGATGTTTTATTCAACATATTTAATTCACTTAAGAATGCTTTGTGCAGTTGTACATTTGTATGCTTAAAACATTATGTGTAGGCTATACCTTACATAAATGTAACAATTCATTTCATATAATCATATTTATTTTGATGTTGATTTCTGAGTGGACAGGAAGCTGATGGTTTCACTTTTCTTACTTGTAGCCTGGTAGTCTATATTTCTTTTATTTCAATCCCAACTTTGTGGTGATTAGGATTATTTCACCGGTAAGAAAGCACAGGGGAAAGTTTTTTTAGATGTGTTTTTTGTAGTCCATTTTCGGAACATTGTAGTTTCAACACGGCGGACTCACGTCATTAACCTCCGCCGGCCCGTCGCATTTAATGACGTCGCCTAGTGGAAAATGTGGTCGGATTGTCAGAGCAACGAGATCGCCTTTCCCTAAGTCCTTTATGAATTCTCCTGACATCTTTCCTTAACCTCATGACGTTTCCCCGGGGTTAAGGTAAAGTGGATAGTGAAAGGAGATCGGAGGGACAATTCGAATGCACCCTTGGAAGTCAAATACATTCCCCTACTACGGTGGCCCTGAAGGTCAAATGTCTTAATATTTCATGATTGCGAAAACGGAAAACATTTCACTATGTGAAAAAATGTTTCATGAAACACAAAAACATTTAAAAAACCATGAAAATATTTCAGGAACTGCAAAAATATTTCAGGAACTGCAAAAATATTTCACTTGCTGCAAATTGTTTTAGCAGGTGAAATATATTTGCAGTTCCTGAAATATTAAATACCTTCAGGGCCACCGTACACCCCATATTAAAATGCCCGTTTTTACAGCAGAAATAAACATTTTATGTTTACAGTCTGGTACAAATAAAGGCTTTTAGTCTGTGTTCATGTCTTTATCAGCACATGTTGTACAGAGGGTGAATTATTTATCAATCATCTGTTGAAAGATGTTGGCACATTTTGGTTGTTTGTCAGAAGGCTTTGTTATATTTTAGGGACATGTTTGTACAAGTGGCAGCAAATCGAAAACCAATAAGAAGAAGGTAGCGTGCCATTGGTTTTTCTTGACACAACAGTCCTGTATATCAGAGGTGAGGGAGGGGATTTCTCCTCTCTCTCGTTTCTGCATGTGAAACACTCGCTGGTGTCGGTTTGAGCTAACGGCTCACAGCTGCTTCATGTAGCCTCTGGAGCGCTGGAAGCCTCTAAACACAACACCAGTTAATTGGCTGGCTGCTCTAATATTGTGGCGCAGCCTATTTTTACCTCTATGTGAGTTTGTGTGGGCGACACTGTTGTTGTGTTTCCACGTTTACATCTCTGCATTTCTGTCTGCTCTTCCACATGTGACGACAGGAAAACGCTGCAGGAGGCTTACCTACGGTGCTCCTAAAGGGACAGAATATCACGCGATTATGAGATTAATAAAATAAATGTGTTAAAGGAGCAATATGTAACTCTCTCTCTCTCCAGTTTTTCAAAAGCATCTCCAATATTGATCCTAGTTTGAGCACGTTTCTGCTCGTGGAGCTTATTAGAAACATGCAGAGGCTTTTTAGGTCGAGTACAATCACTTCTATCTGAACCAGTTCTCTTGCCCGCTTCCATCGCTGCAACACCTGTTGACCTGATAACTGCTCTCATATCTGGAAAACCGAGGGGTGTCCAAAACGGCCGTGTGGGGGGTGCCTTAAAACCGTCTACCTTCTCTGGTCCAAACAAATCCAGAGCATTCAGGAGCAGAATCTAAAGTTAGAAGGAGGACATACTGGCTGCTGCATTGTTGTCAGAGAAGCCAGCACTTCAACAGAGCATGTTTCCTTAATGTCTGATCATATAGTAAGATCACTTTATCATTTCAGTCACTACACATCTCACTGATTGGACCTTTATTGCAGCGTGATTTACACGTTAATGCTGACAGCTAGGTCAGGGCGATAAATCAATTTGATCAATAAATCGAGTTTGTGGAAAATCGGGATTTTCCAAAATTTAAATTCAACTTCCTCCTCTGCTCCCCTTGGGCTCCTGTTGTTCACATCTTTTCCCACCTGGTTTACTTCCTACAGACCGGCTGGGTGGCCGAGGTATGTGCTGCCCGGCCAGAAGTATTCAGCTGAAGTTGCTCTGCCTCATCCGTACTTTTTCTTGCATTGTGAAACTGCATAGTGAACTTTTAAAGACAAAGTATACAGCTCACACTTTAACCCACAAAGGGAAATTCAGTTTGCTCTTGTTACATTTGAAAACTTCTGCGTTTATTTTAGAAGGAAAGTATGTTTGATGGAGTTTTGTGTGAACGAATTTGAAATGTCCCCTGACACGCCTCGAGTTAAGTCAAGATCTGACAAAAACAAAAACCCTGAGCAGACAGATGGACCAAGAATCAGCAGCGAGCCTTCTCTCATTGCATTTCAAATATATTCATGCTGACTGTCGTTACTTCCCTCTGAGCAGGAGGAAGCTGGAAGTGACACCTCGTACAGGAAATGAGTGTTTGAATCAAAAGAGGCAGAATGAAGCTGGACCCACTGTCGGGTTTTCCATTTACTCGTGTTATTTCCAACTGAGAAACATCACTGAGGGACTGGGGCTCCATGTGTCTCAAGCTGGGATGGAAATTGTAATTCACACTTTCATACGGTCTCTAAATCAAACATCCCTGGATTTTCAATTCAATTCATCCACCGCGCTGTTGTAGAGATTTTGACAATGTCCTTTAAGAAAACTCATCAGACACCGATCTCGATTTACCTTCACTTCACCAAAGAGAAGGATCTGATGGTGAAACTCTGAATGCTCAGCCACCTGCTTCCATTAGAGATTTTAGGCAGCGTGTTGCTAAGGTCCTTTGACCGATCGAGACCTGAAACACAGTCTGTCCAGAACTTCGGGTGCCATGATTGATGACCGGCTGACCGTTAAGGTTCACATGGTCTTGATTGCCTGGTTGTGTGTTGATTGATCCTGTCCAACATCAGGAAGATCGAACCCTGCAGGACGTGTCAGAGCATGCAACACAGCGACTAATATCGCAGGGACTCCTGCAGCTCCTCCCTGAGCAGCAGCCGGCCTCCCTGCATCAGCGGCCATTTGGATCCCTAAAAATACAACGAGAAATGTTTGTCAACAATCGTTTCCATCACGAGGACGAGAAGATGAGCTAAAGATGTTTCATTGATTTAAAAAAAAAATAATAATAACTCTGACGACATGAGTGGAGAGGTGAGGGATGAAGGAGGTGTGTCTGAAGAGAGCATTTGTTTTGATCTGGAAGAAAAAATCAATAAAAACCAGAATGACACTTAAAGGAGACGTTACTGCAGGACTGAAGGCTAGCGCTGCTGTTAGCCACACTCGGCAAACCGTTTACCCGCAGGCACTTTCAAATGCATTGAGCTACATTCTGACTGTCTTCTGAGTGTTTCTTTACCTTTCCACTAGCCGGTTAGTCTGATTAAAAATGGAGTTGAATCTGGGGAAATGGTCAGTAAGGAACATCCCCAGGAGCAGCATTGATTTGAAGATAAAGAGCCGTCATGGTGGAGACAGCTGAAACATGCAGCCAATGGCAGGCCGACACACGGTCTAAGTTTAGCGTGTCAAGTCAGCGGCTGATGTCTTACTCTTCATCGTTTCATCACAGTGATGTCATTAAACGCTCGTCTTCATCCACTGATCCTTTGTTGCTGCTAAAGATGAAAGGCAGTTCTCTTGCTGCTCGAGTCTCGCCTGCTGATCGACGGGGGATTTTCTTTTGTAAGGGTTGAACATGAGTACAACTTTTCCTGCTCAAATTAAAGGATATCAAGCTACTTGGTGGCTTACGACTGACAGTCAGTGACACTGACTGTGTAACCTCGCTCTCTTCCTCCTCCCCTGCACTGCAGACAAAAAGCTGCATGAATACAAAAAAAGGAACACACATTTTCATCCGACACCTGTTTGTGACTCACGGCTGCCGGTGATGAAGTCAAATCAATACCTCCGATTCCTCGCTGTTTCTCTGCACCGTCCTCAAGACTTTTATTAACTCTCAACTTAATAATGTAGAGCAGATATGAAGTGCTGCGCTGCACTGCTTTCTTCTGGGAATATTAATTATAGATGCTGATTTATATACTACTGTACACAGATCTGTGCCTGCACAGAGAGAGAGAGAGAGAGAGAGAGAGAGAGATGTGTGAAGAAGAACACACGACACACAAACATCCAAACATCTGAAATAGAAAGCCGATCAAAATAGATAAAACTGAATGACATTTGGAACGCTAACTTTGAGGTACGAGTAAATATTAATCAGACTTCTTGCAGCTTCTTGTTGGTCCCATTGGAGTCATATTTGAGGTTTTCTTCAGGACAGGAAGTAGGAAGAGAACGTGTTTGCAGAAGAACTTGGATGCTTTTATCCTCTAGTGTTGACTTTATCGTCAACATTGTTTTTGGGGTGTGAATTATTTCATCAGTCGAAGCTTCCCGAATGTTTGTTTTGTTGCTTTTCTCTGAATTGCATCAGCATGAATTCAATACAAATACAAACAAAAGAGTTTTAAGATGTTATACTGTAGATGTAGCTGCCCTGCTCTTTTTCAGCAGTACAGAAACGATCTGAACAGTGTCCACCGTATCCATCCATCCACCTTTCTGCCGCCGTTTTTCTGTGCGACCACCTTGCTCTGTTTGTCCGCCTTAGGGAGGACCCTGTCATCGGTAAGGAGTGCAAGCGCAGAAATAAATAAGAAAAGCAGATAATCATCTCAGTTGGACCAATCACATCAGAAAAACAAAAATCTAACAGGTTTATTAGAAGAACAGCCACAGGTAACAGATTATATTTTATTGCTGGACAATGACGCTGGGATATTAATTGCAGGGAAATGTAACCAAAAAGCTCTGAAAATGAATCGCCTACCATGACTTCAAACTCAAACTGATCCTCCAGTAGCAGCAGATCTCCTGCAGCCAGTGCCTCATCGTTCTCTCGTGTGTTGATGGTAATTACACCAAGTGCACCTAATTGCTCTGACATTGATGTATCGATGTTTAGACTGCACCTTTAACATTTCATTCATCAGGGGAAGTTTTCCAAGGCCCACATGTTCTTTATCAGTCACGGCCTGCTTCACATTCATGCCGCTACTTCACATTCACTCGCACCTGGCCGACACAACCGGCCCTGCACAGCTGGCCGCAGGGACAGCCGGGCCGCTGAAGATGCGCCTCTGTGAAGGCTGCAGGGGGGGGGGAAGAGGGTGACCTTGATGTGTCTCCTTGCATTACTCTTCCTCTGCATTACCAGCAAAGCGTGGAATAACGCCGCAATGCAATCAGTGGACACCTGTTTACAAGTCCCCCCGCCCGGCTCCAGATAAATGAAATCAATACCCCGGCTCCTGTGTAATTTCGCCGTCGAACTGCCGTCCACAAGTTCATATAACGGCACATTCACACAGAGCGGAAGTGATTATGGAGGCACAATGCAGATCTGCTTACTTCAAAGATTGGTAATTGTGTGCAGCAGAGTGCGGTGTAGGTGGAGTGCAGATACTGTAAGCTGTCCACCGTCTTTTGAGTTGTTACAGTAAGCAGAGAGGAAGCCCCAAACCTCACAATCAATGCTCATCTTAAAAGCTGGTAAAAGCTGGGAGGGGCTTCACAGAAATCGCTACAACCCAACGACATCAAGGAGCATGTGAACTGGTTACCGAGGCACTGAAGCACTTAGCATGAAGTGAAATGAAGACGGAGGGATGACCTACGGTACTGTGTGTGGATCGGGAAATATTATGTCTTTAAATGTTGCAGGACTTCAGGAAACTGTTAAACTCTAAATCAGCGACAAAAAAAAAACCAAAGCTCCCTCACCCTTTACCCTTTAAAGGTTTCCGTCGCTCACGTCATCTGGTCCTCCTGCATTTTCATGACGCGTGATTTGAGGCTAGAAATCCTCAAACGTAGCTTACTATTTTTATTTAACTGCTTAAAGGGATACCTCATCGGGGGCAGACAGGCTCTTTAACCGTTGTGCTGTCCAATTTGGAAAAGACAGACATTTATTTGTCTTCAAGTATTTGACATTTTAACTTCGATAAACTCAGAACAACTCTGAGGGGAGAGAGAGAGAGAGAGAGAGAGAGAGAAGTCAAAGAAAAGCTATAGCTGACCACCGTGCACACATCGTTTATCTGGGACCTTTGATGATGGAGCGAGTATTCTTTCTGCGGTGTCAGAGTACAGCAGCGGTCGGGAGGCAGAGACACACACAGAAAGCTAATGAGACAACAAACGGCAGCTGAACCCCATCAGCTCTCTTTTCTGCTCTGGATGTTCCTCTTAGGTTGTGTCAGTTTTCAGCTGAGTGTTCGGAGATGAAAGAGGCGCGCTGAGATGCCACAGAAGCGGCGCCTGGAGAGTCTCTCTTTGTATTATAAGTTGGCTGTAACTTCCAAAGGGGGGAAAAAAAAAAAGAAGACGGCACCTCATCTGAACTCTGTCCTCTCCGGTTCACCGGCTCCTTTTTCCTTTCCCCAAGTTCACTGCTGCATGTGTCGTCCTGCAACTCCATCACTTTGTGGATGAAGCACTTTTAATTCGTCATCAGAACGGACGCCGTGTTAGCATGTTTTGATGATTATGTTTAGCATCCTCTGATTGCACGCGAGTTCAGGCTTTGTTACTTCAGATATCACTTCACAGCTTCTGACAAGTTGATGCATACATTAAATCAGGAGGGAAATCAGGTCGTATTTCAAGATAAAGAACACATGTCGTAAACTGTTAGCTAGGCCACAACAGCTAATGTTAGCATTTAAACAGCTGAAGTCACCGTTTGCTCGGCTCTGCTACGTTTTAAATAGAATATAGAATTAGAAAACCTGGAACAGCGACGCGACATTCTAACTTTATTTAAGCTCCCCACCCTGATCGTGACATCACAGGTAAACAAACGGCTGCTGTGCGAAGACGGTTACTAACGAGATCTCACCGTGGTGGTTCCTGATCTCATCCATTCCATTTTCCACCTCCTTTAAGAATATAACCTTCGGGTGACATGAATTTTATAGATCGTGAAGGAATACCTCCGTCTCTGCAGAGATCAACTGTCAGCTACATTAAAAAAAAAAAAAAAGGACACCTCTTTATAAATATTACACGCTGGTCCTCATGTTAAATTAAGTACCTTCAGCTCGTCCCCAGTCCTCCGCCGCGTATCTCTCCAGCCCTGCTTTCTCTCTTAATCCCTCTCAGGGCAGCATTAGTGGAACTAAAATGAGGTCTGCTGCAATTCTTTTTTTACCCCAGGACCCTGGAAATGTGATCCAGTACAGAACGCAGATATCAAACATTTTCCCGACATGCACACGACTCTGACATTTTACTTTTAAGAGCCATGTAAGCTTGTGGCAGGGGAGGCCACTATCAGCTCTTAGAATAGATGCTACCCTGCAGGGAAACAGTGTTACTGCTGCACCAGGAGACAAAGAAGTTTACCACCGGAAAGAGGGAAATGATTGAAATAAGAGCGAAGAAATGTCTCATGCATTACACACTGCTTTAACAGAGACGGATCACAGAGTTTCATCTCTCATGGTCCGACTCTCTCTTCTATATTTCTCTGCTCTTTACGCCTCCCTTGTGTGTCTTCCTGTTGGCTTTGTGTGTTTGTGTGAGGATGATTGTCATTCCTCTTCATCACGCCGCGTTCAACCTGCCGGCTCTACACTGTACTTTTCCTCCGCGGCTGGCCGGTCAAACTAATATTCTCGTCGTGTGTTTGCCCAAAGATTCTCTAATCCTGAGTCTGTCTGCGCCTCAGGTTTGTCTCCAGATACCTGCCCCGCTCAGTGTTTGCAGGTCTGCCTTTAGTTCAGCCTGCCCGCTCCCCCGTTCTGACCCACATCAGCTCCTATAACCTTTGCCTACACAGGTTTGCAGTATATCTTTATTGAGCTGGTTTTTTTTTTCACGTGTGTCTGAGTCCATTTTCTGCAACCTCGTAGAATCAAATGAGAGGAGACGGTTGTCTTTTGGTTTCTTGAATTCTCTTTGAAATACGCAAAAATGCAATAACCCGAAATCTTCACTGGATCGGTGTGCGCCCGGGATCCGTCAGGGCCAGGCACTGCGGACCGGATCGCTCCCTCTTTAGTCGGTTATGTGTTTCCACAGCACGCACCGTGGTCCGTCTCCAGAGGAAGCCAGCAGAGCCACGCCCAGTCTATATTTGACGTAACCTCTGCGACTAGATCGACTTGGACAGGAAGTCGTCCCAGAGCATGCAGTCAATTTCAAAATAAAACACAATAAACAGACCCTCTATCATTTATCCGATCAAGCTGTGAACATCACGTCCAAACAGATCAACAGTGAATCTTGTTTGAACGATGTTCTCTTTATTCCCGCGTGAGTATGGCTTCTCTCACGCTCCAGAATCGGATCCAGTGGGGTAGGCAGAAGCCGCCAAACGGAGCAAAACGGCAGAGATGGTTAGCATCGTGCATTGACCCGCTGCATATTTGTCACCCTGCTTTCCGTTTTGTTTGAATGAAACGGTGATGCAAAATGTTTTTTGAGAGCCGCACTGACAGGACGAAGTCAACAGGAGAGGCACGATTATCACAATACTCCTCAAGACACCTAAACCATCAAGCATTTCTGCCAATACAGTCATAATTGAGAACAGGTTTTCTTATTGTTACTGTGTATAACACGAAGAATTTCCTGAAACTTTCCTAATATTCTTCATGTTATATTTGTACTTTGTTGTTGCTATCATTGTGAAGCATTCAAGACGAGCACTTATGATCCAGTCGCTCTGTTTCCTTTTGTTTGAACATTTTGACTCGCATGGTTCTGTGTTCATGAAGACAGACCTTTTGTGCAGGTGATTTCAAAGTGGGAAAGTCGGCGCCAAGTGACCAGAAACTGCTCCGAGTTCAGATTTGAGAATCTCATTTGTCTGTATCTCTATTGAACACCTGCTGTTTGCTCGCTATGGTCCGTCCTCCGGTGTCTTAGTGTTGATTTTTGTTCCCTGTGTGCTCTGAGTCTTTATTTTCCTCGTTAAGCGCCCTTCTTTGTGTCTGTCCATCTGGGCTGCACCTCGTGATTAAACATTGATTCATTTCTATTGCCTGTGCACATCACGTTAGCTTAGCATGTAGCTGTTAGCAAGGTGTCCTGCAAACCTCCCTGCAAACAGCAACAACATGCACACCTGTCACTCAACTCAGCCATGACCATTATTATAGAAATTGATGCACACGTGTGTTCCAATAAGGATGCAGATGTTTGCCTCTGCCCTCCAAATTGGCCTTTTAACGTGGAGGTCAATGGGACTTCCAGGGCTTCTGGAGCAAGCCTCAAGTGGACATTTGAGGAACTGCAGGTTTTTCCACTTCTGCATTGGCTCTATTTTTCCATACAGGGGTGAGATGTATGAGAAGTGTTTTAAGATTAGAAATCATGCAGAGCTACTAAGGAGGTTTCACACCATGGAAATATAAAACATGAATCTAATAAGAACGCTTACAGGAAAGCAACTCTCTGCAAACCGTCCGTCCATCATGTGGCTTCTTCAATGCATTCTGGGTCCAGTTAAGAAAAGAAGCAGATGCACTGAAAAGCTTTTAAAGACTTGCAGGTGTTGTTCGTAGAAGGAGCTCAAAGCAACTGATTGGGATTGTGTGAAAATGATTAGAGTCATTTCTGAAATGTTTCACTTTTTCTCATGAGCTCATTCATCCTTCAAATACAGAGAAGGGATCTGTGACCAGACTGAAGTGATCACAAGACGTTTTGTTACCATTAGGGCTGTAAATGAGCACCTCGGAGGATCACATCTCATCCATACCTTTCAATCCATCTCATTTATCTCACTTTCTTTCTCACTCACTCCCTCGGTCCCCTCTCCAATTCCACCTAAACTCCCCGTCTCGCCCCCGTCGCTCCCTCCTCCGTCACAGTTAATTGTTTTTAACAGTTTTTTCTCTCCTGTTTTTCCTTCATGTTGTCTGTTTGATCGAATCGGGAGGACTTCTCATCGTCACTGCCGAGGGGCTAAACAGGGAGCAGAGTGCCAGGGATAAGGATGGCAAGCCGGAGGGTGACTCAGACTTCCTCATTTTCTCACACTCACACACACACACTCACACACACACTCACACACACATATACGCACACATATGCACACACACAGGAGATAACACTGATACAAGTAGTTTGACACGTCCAATCATACCTCTGCAGACCCTCACAACATATTTAATATATCTGGAAATGAAAGTAGACCCCCGTCTTCACTCTTTGACCCCTGCACCTCTAATGATGAACTCACACAACCTGATACACGTCGACCCAAAACAACACCACACACACGCTCGTACACACACACCCTCACCAGAGAAACTCCCCACTTTAATCTCTTTCCAAATGTTGTTTCCTTCCCTGCGGGGCTGAGCCCGTTTTTCTATTTATGGAGGGGTGTTGAGCTGATGTGAGATGATCGGAAAGTGCCTCTCTCCCATTGTGATTCTCCTTGAGGTGTGTGTGTGTGTGTGTGTGTGTGTGTGTGTGTGTGTGTGTGTGTGTGTGCGTGTGTATGTGTAGTCCTGGCATGTGTACAGGGGATGTTTGTGTGTGTGGGTGTGCATACCTGCTTGCTCTCAGGTCTATAAGGTGGTATCAAATGTTTGTGCAGCACTGTTTTCATAAATGTGTGCGTGTGTACGTGTGTGCGTGTGTGCGTGTGTGTGTGTGTGTGTGCGTGTGTGTGTGTGTGTGTGTGTGTGCATGCATTGTGGATGATGGGGATATAAACAGGAACCAGCTCTTAGAGAGCAGATGTGCCTTCAATAATGACTAAATGGAGATGCAACGAAGCACCACCAGGCAGACTAATCAACGGCTTCAAGTGCACAACTTTCCTGGCAAAGGGGTGGATGGATGTGTGTGTGTGTGTGTGTGTGTGTGTGTGTGTGTGTGTGTGTGTGTCTGTCCAGCGGCACACCAGTATTGAATGTATCTCTCTTTAGAGTTCATGTTTGCATGCTTTTATTAATAAATAGTTGTGGCATTCCAGTCCCTTACTCCCAAGAAGTCTGTCACCAGACACACACAAACACACACACACACACACACACACAAAGAAATACACTTATGTCTGCCCGGCTCCAGTATTTGGTCTATGAAATCTGGAAAATCTGTTCTGTTGCAAGCAAACAAAAGGAATTTGAAAAAAAAAAAAAACCTTTTTAGGGTAGTTTTTGTCATCAATAAGTCGGACAATGAAGATGGACAGGAAATGCTGGTAGAAGAGAGTTGGGGGCGACATGTGATAAGTATCGAGGGCCGGACTCGAACCCTGCATGGCAGCGAGGACCAGCTCATCCCGCACATTGGGGCGCACACTCCGGCGCCCCAAAGAAAGGCACTTTTAGTGACCAGGAGGAGGCGCTGCAGTCACTGAACTTGTTGCAATGCTTCATATTTATCATCCCACCTTACTGCGAGGACAAAAAGGAAAGAGAGCTGTCCAAAGGTATATAGGGAGAGGAATGTGACGGACTCTGACCCTGATGAGACATGCTACACTTACGAGGTTTCATCGCTCTAAGAACCTTCTAACTTTAAATCATGGCTTACTTCTGAGCATTCAGACTTGTGCTATCAGTGCTGACGATAACTACCATTTGTTTCCCACGTTTACAGTAATGCCTACAAAGTGATTATTTTACTGCACACAAGGAAAAACCTGAGTTGTCTTTTTCTTGCCGTTGCATTTGAACACATCGTGATGATGTTTTATTTCGGCAGGGCTTTCACACTTGCAGAAAACTCCCGATGTTTGCAGGAGGAGATGTGTGTGTAGGCGACTTCAAAACAGTTTTTCAACTTTGGATTTCTATTTTTAACTCACGGGTCTCGCTAAATGTTTGGATGTTTTGACATCTGCTGCCCTGAGTGGAGAGGAGGAGGATTGTGAGAGCAGAAGCGGCAGCCAATCAAACGCGCGCATGCTACTCGCAGCAGCGAGACGGATCTGAAGCCGACAGTCGAAGGTGTTGCATTTTAGTTTCGTTTTCCTCACAGTGGTGATGAGCTCACCCGTTTACTGGAACTTCAGAACGTAACGAGACAATCGATGTGTCATGACACGACTCGACCCGAGATACGACGTTACATTACAGGACTCCTGAGACTCGACAGCAGTATCGATAAGCTCAAGCGTTATTGGTTTTTCGGGTTTTGAAAATGCAGAACCAGGTTTGCCGTCGCTGTCCCTTTAAAGGACACAAATGAAAGATGAATGAACAAAATAAGTTTTGAATTCTTTGTGTGTTCCAACCTTCAGATTTTACATTTTTCCCGCTCGCTCTCTGCCAACATAAGATAAACTCAGAGCCACACAGGTTCCTACAAACAGCCACCAGTCTTGTGATATAAATCAAACTCACAGGAGAAACACTAATTAATGGGAAACCGAGTCTCAGACGTGAACCGTAATGAAGGTTTACAAGTCATCAGGTGCCATGGAGGGGAGACGGGGGAGGGGAGCATGCTCGGGGGGGGGGGGGGAGGGAAGAAAGAGATGCAGGAGGAGATGTAGGTAAAAAAAACAAAAAGACTCTTGATGCAAGCGAGATGAAAATACAGGATGAAAAGGAGAAGGAAAGAATCATCAGAGGACACTTGAAACAGGAAGGGAATGATAGTGAGAGTAGGCGTTGGGGGAAAAGGCGAGGATGTGATTCAAGCTCAGAAGAAAGGACTCAAATGAGCAACAGCAAAGGGAGGAGAAGGAAAAGTGATGGAGAGAGAAAAGAGGTATTTCTGGAGGTGTGAGAAGAGAACACATCATCCCTGGGGGCGCTGTGTCTTTCCAGACCTTTAATGTCTTTAATTAAAGCCAACAGTAATATCTGCGCGCTCCCTTGGAGTGCCATTAGCAAAGAAACACTCAGCTACACGGCCGGCTGATAGAGGAGGAGGGGAAAAGAGAGAGAGAGCGGAGGGGGGGGGGGGGGGGGGGGGGGGGGGAACACCTAATGATGGGAGGAAGCAGCGTGAGAGAGGGAGGGAGCGAGAGGGATGAGTCGAGGGGAGATATCAAAAGTGAGGGAGCGCTGGAGGTCAGGATGGACAGGGTTAGAGGAGTTATTAAGTCTGAGGGAGCACTGGAGGTCAGGATGATGGACAGACCGACACATGGGAGGAGGAGGAGGACGGACAGATGGAAGGAGGGAGGGAGGGGTTTGTGAGAAACTTCAAAAGGCCGAAGCTGGAGAGGAGAGACGCCGCCGTGGAGGAAGAATTACAGAGATAAACGTCCCGGCTGACTGATACGCGATCAAGTTTTGCCGGCAGCTTGTCTAATCAATCAGACTTCCTGAGTGTGCGGCCACGGGGACGAGCTCTCACGTGGCCCCGTGTCAGAGAGAGCGAGGGTGGCGATGACCGGGGAAAAGGGAAAAGAGGGACTGTGGGGGCGATCATTATCTCATGACATTTAAGAATGAAACCGTGTCTGCTCGAAGCCCTCATCAGGGTTTGCATTCTAAATGGGTTCAAATATAAGACGTGTCCTTGAAACACACCTTAAAAAAACAGGCGGTTGTACAGCGACCGCTCATGACTGAGGCCAGCTGTCACTCACAAGCACCCTGTGACGAGAGGCGTAATGGGGGGATGGAGTGATCCCCCCCCTCCTCCGTTCTGTCTTTGGAGGGTTTTGAGATAGAAATAGAGACTCCAGTGTTTTTATCTCATTTTCACACACTATAAAGAAACCTTTAAAAAAAAAACCTTCATCAGACCAGAGTGTGATGTCATAGTTTGCAGGTCACACAACACAGTCTCACAGAGGTGACATTTTACAGCGAGGCCTGGTGGAGGGTAATCACTTGATCACCCCGCCTCTTCTGTTGCACACGCCACCGACACATCACACACATGAGCTGCCCACATTCACCCTAATCTAAACAGCTCGACCTTACCCCGAAGCTGAGGTTAACACATCATTTAAGATGGCGTTTCCTTTTAACCCTCATCCTACCAGGCGAGATGCGGGGCACGAAAAGCCCGCTACTCCGTCCTGTTCGGTCTGATGTGACTTTACACGTCAGTGACTGAGACTTTCTCTTCTCAGCTTCTTTGAGTGATTTAAGCTTTTTTTTAATTTTTAATTTTTTTAAGATTTTCTTTTTGTCAGACGTTTTGAGCTTTTTTTTCCCTTTAATGTAGAGATAGTGAAGTGGATAGAGTTGGAAATCATGGAGAGAGAGAGAGAGTGGGAAACGACATGCGGGAAAGGAATCCACAGGTCGGATTCGAACCGGGGCCGCCCAGCCTCTGTACATGGGGCGAGCGCACTATCCAATACGCTAACAGTGGCCCTGAAGCTTTTTGTTTTTGATCCTAAAACGACGTAAAACACTTCCCCTGTTTGCCCCTTGGTGTCATGGCACCCTTCAGCGTATTGCACAACGTATTCTAAACCGGTAAAAAATCTGTGACAGAAAGGTAATGTTTCTACCTGTACAATACATATTTAAAACACATGCAACATTTTTTTTTTTTTACTTGTACAATATTTATTTTTTGTACCTGTACTTTCTCACCGCTATCACTGTGTGTCCTGACAGCAGCGTTTGATATCGCATCACGTCATGCAGCCTCGGACGCCCGGTGTCCACACTGCATCTGTTATACATAGATATATAGATATAGATATAGATAAATATAGATATTTACTTCTCTGCTCTGTGACTTTCACTTTCCCCTTGCAAACAGTTTGACGAGGAGCTTCTGTATTGACGAGCTGTTCACACCACTTTCCATGAGGTGATATGTAAGGAACCCTTAAGCATCTTCTGTTCAACTTTTTTAATATCTGGTTATTAACATGGAAAGCATGCCTTGGTTAAGTTTCGACACAACATTTTTGTAATAATTTGCCTGATAGATCAGCAGAGGTGCAGCTTCTAGTAAGCAGAAGATTCTCCAGGGAAGGTACGCACATGCCCAATGTAGTCATTAAAATCCCTGAAAAACCTCAGCAATCTTTCTCCTCCACATCGCTAATCCCGCTCAGCGTTCGAGAGCTGAGAGTTTCCACATTCCTCTCCGAAGTCACATCATTTTTCGTTCTTTCTTGTTCCTCCCTCGAATTCTTCTTGTTCTCGTTATTTTTCTTCTTAATCACTAACGGGACAAAAGCCTCTCCTCCTCACTGAGTGTCTGTCGAGACAGACATGTTTGATGGGTCATTGTGTTCATTAACGGGAGGAGAAGGATGTGGCCTCTGCAGGAAGGTATTTTAAAGTCCATTACTGAGTCCCTTGGATGCCAAAGTTAAAGTCTCTGTGACAATGAGGTGCTTTGAGAAAACTGTCAGTTATCACTCATAGCAAGTTAAAAAGGCAGCAGAAGAGTTATTTTCCAAATGTCACATCACGCAGACCGGATCGCACACTGGTTTCATATTCTCATTAACCCTTTAATGAGTCTCCTCTCTTTTTTTAGGAAAGGCAACATTTTAAGTTGCTGCAGCAGCAGTTAGCGCTGTCGCCTCACAGCGAGGAGGTTCCTGGTTTGAATCCCTGTCTGACAGGAGCCTCTCTGTGTGGAGCTTGCATGTTCACCCCGAGCATGCGTCCACAGTCCAAAGACATGCTTGTTAGGTTAATGTCCGTAGGTGTGAATGTGAGTGTGGCTGGTTGTCTATATGTCAGCCCTGTGATTGGCTGGTGAACAGTCCAGGGTGTAACCCCGCCTCTTGCTCAATGACAGCTGTGATTGGCACCAGCCTCCCGACACCCTGAAAGGGAAAAGCGGTGAAACATAATGGATGGAACATTTAAAGTTGTGGGGCCTTTTTTTAATTTGTTGATAAATTGGGGTTACTCTAAGACAAAGTCACACAAATCAAACTAAAAACCAAGTTGTAATCCCTCTGAAACTATTTTTATATCCTGATCCAAAAGGAACTCATAAATTCAAAACCACATTTTCCTTCTGCTTTGTATTCTTTAAGAGTCAGACTATTACAGTTTCCACACATACACAGCTGTGAGCTGGTCTAAATGTTCCTTTATGACTGTTTTATTATCACGTTCCTTTTAGGCCTCTGATACTATAAATAACTGAGTCCATTGCTCTTGGGCCTCGTCAGTGTTTCCCGTTGATTTAAAAGACTCTGAACAAATACACAAATATTCAGACAGCAACAAGACACGGTTTAAATGGAATGCAGACAAACGCAAAGGTTTGGTGTTTGTATTCAGAATTTCAGCAACACATTTCGATATCTCTTCACTTGCCACGTCTGGGGCTCGGATGTCCCCTCCTGCTGTCCTGATAAGAGGCTCCGGGGCTTCACTTTACAAATGATGCTCGAGAAGCTGTCCTTGTTGGCCAAAACCGAATGCACTTAGATGCGTGGCACGTCTTATTTGCAACATCAGAAGTCTCAGCTAGGAGCTTACCAGGATGACTTGAAGGCAGCATTAAGTCAGGCAACATGAAAGAGATCAACTCGCTGGGAAAAGAAATAAAAAATGGCACAAATACTACAACAAAAACTTGGCACAGTACCCCTCAATCACTCAGGGCTGTGCATTTCAAACGTACCATCTGCCCATTCCCGCCTGTTCTCTGCTCATTTTCTGAGCAGTTCTACTGATATATGATCATATAGGTAATAGAGTCCACTGTTATATCTTTTTAATATGACCCCTGAAATCTGAACCATGAACACTGCTAAGTGTTGCTACACGTCAGCCTGCAGCATCAGAGTTGGCACGTCCATCCTTCACACGGCTCCAGGAAACTCAGGAAATGTCCATCAGCTCCACATTTCTCTGGTATAACTCAGAGGTCTGCTTGCCTCCATGCTACAACTTGGCTGCAAAGCACTGGGAGCTGGCTGCGCAAGCTGTTTGGAGAGCTGTGATGGATATGTCGGGCTTGTTTTTTGGAGCTGCTGAAAGACGACAACTTTGGAAAAGTGCTTGGATGCAACAACGGGACCAGACTCACGCTGTGTTCGAGGTTTAGCAGGAAAGCTCGGGGATATTTAACATAAGTTTCTAGTGGATGTGCACGGTGGGAATGAGCATGGGGTGTACACAGTAAGGTTCTGTTTTCACTTTGTTGCAACACTGGTGGTAGAGCTTAGAGGAGATGTCGGTGTTGGAGCCAAAATGCACGTTGGTAAATTAACTGGAGCTTGTATATTTCATTTCTAGTCTTCTGACTACTCAAAGTGCTTTTACACCGCAGGTCACATCTACACACAAACACACACTGATGGTGGAGGCTGCTGTGTAAAGAGACCATCAGAGGTAAATAATCCCATTCATACACCGCCAACGAAGCAGTGGGAGCATCTTGGGGTTAAGTGTCTTTCCCCAAGGACACATCGGACATGTAGCTGCAGGAGCTGGGGATCGAACCCTCGACCTTCCTGTTGAGAGACGACAACTCTACCAACTCGTTTTTTATTCCATCTCTGCACGAGTCCAGTTATTAGGGGTGGCAGTATCAGTTTGTACTCGTAGCGACTTGGGTTGGGAACCAGAGGGTCGCCAGTTCAAGTCCCAGCATGGACCAAAGTATGGAAATTGATCTTGTTTCTGGACAGGTGTTAGTCCACTTTCCTATATACTGCCAAGGTTGCTGTGGGTAAGGCAGAGAACCCCCAACAGCTCAGGGGGCGCCCCCCTCTGTGCAGCCCCACACTCTGACATCTCTATATACACGTCCCCCAGATCCTGTTTGTGCGTGTGTGTGGTGTGGGTCCTCGTGTGTGTGTGAGCAGCATGTCTCTCAATAACAGGGATGAATTTCTCCTCAGAGGTGAATCAAGTGTTAAAAGAAAAATCATGATCTTTGGGGACGTTGGTAATCCCCTGATCTGTCCTCTACTGTAGAGCTCATTGGTAGAATATCTCTGTTTGTGGTAATCATTGATCTGTCCCTTTAAAAGTTTGCTCCTCTTAAAAACAAAGCGCTTGACAGCCTCACAGCACGGCACGGACGGCGAGAAGAACTCTGCTTTCTGTGAAGATTTAAAAAACTTGGCTGTAATTTTACACAACAAATTGGAGGGTTTTTCTGCTCGCTGCATTTGAATATGACAACTCTGAGGCCAACGACTTCAATAAATGAATGAAGGACCTCTTAGTTCCCAAACCCAAACTTGAGTCCTGGCCCTGGAATTTGGAAATATGAATTGGCAGAAAAGAAACCCGATCAGTTTACTGAGTGAATAAGATATGAAAACCCCCAGAGCTGAAAACATTTGGATTCTCTTTAAGAGAATATCTGGAGTCTTTGATTCCCTCACGTCACACCAGATGGACAGTTTACCGCCATTTCTGCTTAGCTTGAATCCTTAAAAGATCCCAAAAAGAGCTCAAATTCCTCGGCGCAAAATGCCACCTGATGTAAGTCCCCCCTCCCTCCACAAACCCCTAACCTGGGTTACCTCAGCGGGGACTCCTTACAGTGATTGACGGGCACCTCTCGCCCTCTGTTCCTCTGTGTCTAGAGACTGAAAGATTATCTACCCTCAGCTCGCTCTTTTTTAAGGGACCCAGGCCTTATCCATCCAACCATCCCCTCCCCCACCGCCTTCTCTCCCACTATAAAAACATACCAATCTATATCGGCACAAATCAAACCAACCGACTGTGTGCCAGCGCGAGTACACAAGTGTGTGTGTGTGTGTGTGTGTGTGTGTGTGTGTGTGTGTGTGTGTGTGTGTGTGTGTGTGTGTGTGAGTCCTTGTTGGCTTATAGCTAGGAGAATACGAGGGCTGTGGGAGTGCTGCATATAAAATTCATGGGCTGCTTGTGGAGAAAATAATAAGGGAGAAAGCTCTTACAGACCTGCTTCCAGCTCTTTTAATGCAGCTCAACAGATTGTGTGTGTGTTTGCTCGGAAGTATTCGGTGCAGATATGTGTGTGTGAGTATGTAGAGCTGACTGTGTTAGTGCTTCTGCAGGTTCATTTGGATCCGACAGCGGATCAGAGGCATGCCGGAGTAAATAACTCAGTAGGTGTCTGGGCCGGCCGGCCGGCTGTCACAGGGGGTAGTTGTTGATTTATTTTGCTCTCTGCGGTGACGGAGAGGTGAGGGGGGGGGGGGGGGGAGGGTGAGATCAAAGAGGGGATGGATGGAGAGGTCGGAGCGATGGATGGTGGAAGGGGAGAGGTGAAGGCAGCAGGAGAGGAGAGGTGATTGAAGAGCCAAGGCCAGAGGGACGGCCCGGTCCAATCTGTATACAAGGCAGAAGCATGAATACAGAGAGATGGATGACGACATGATTTGTGTGCGTGAGACGGGACGGAAGAACTCAGTAAACTAAACATCTACAGCCCGAGGACAGCAGACACGACAGTCTCTATAAAGCCACACGGACATCTACAGCCACATAAGTTGAATCTTGGAGATGATGAATGACACCTTCGTTTTATTCAGCAGAGAGAAAATGTGCCGCTGCAGAAAGTGAACTGAAAGTGTAAATAAGTGGAATCACCAAATCCAAAGTGGGAAAAGCACGTTGGCATTATTTCCTGGATCAGAACATGAAACTCGTTTGCCAGTTCTCCATCAGAGGGTTAGTTAGAATCATTGAGTTTGTATACTAACCATACTTTTTTCATTTTGACTATTTATAGACACATTTCCACAGGCTGCGAGTCTTTCCTTAAAGAGTCAGACAAACTCCCATCATGCAGTGCGGCTGCTGTCTTTAGCTGCATTGTACAGTTCAGTACTTACTGGTTGCATGTTCAACACTTTGCTCAAGGCTGATCAGCACTCAGTTACGACCGAGAACACAGTCCGACTTCTTTACTGAGGGACGTTTTTTTTTTACTCAGAAGGATATTTCTCCAGTGTCTGAAGCAGCCGATCTCGACCATTTGACTCTACAAGTCTGATTTAAAAAAAAAATAAAAATACATGTGCACTTTTGACCCCTCGTTTAAGCCGAAGCCAAAGAGCGAACTTCTTTTCAATGAAGGCGTCATCCTTAAAAACTGTGAAACTACCAGAGATTAGAGAAGAAGAACGATATTTAAGAGAAGTCAGAAAGGATAAATATGATTCTGTGTTTCAGAAATCTGTTTTTTGTCTTCTCTCCATCCTTTTAATCTCGTTGTGACCCCTCAGATTTATCTTGCCACCCTTTGGGGGGGGGGCGGGGTCCTGGCCTTTAAACTGCTGCAGCACAAAGTGCTCAGACATGAACTGTTGCCTGAATTATTCAAAGCCTTTTCAAAACCCTGCTGACTTCAGATTTGAAGTGAAATGTAACAAACCAAATAGCTCTTATTCTGCTTGGTTTGCAGAGTAGGTGGATAGATGGAGTGTTGTGTGTCAAATATGTTTGTGATTCTTCTTGAAGACGGGAAATAACCGATTTCCTCAGCATTCATCGCCGTCATAATTAAAGAAAAGAGTCCAGGGTGATTCTGTGCATCAACGTGAGCGAGATAAATTCTTCTACATTTACAGTCCTTGGCATCTGAAGTGATATAAAGCGATTCAGATTTTGTTTACAACATCATTACAGCAGCAGGAATTAATTTACTCACTTTCCTCTACAGGGCCAAACAGGCCCCGAGCCAGGGCTTACTCATTATTTATGTCACACAAATTTCCCCCAAATTGCATTTCTGTGGCCTTTCTGCTTTCCTGTGCCAAAAGAGATTATGCTCCAGTCGTGTGATGGTTTCAAATACACAAAGTGTGTGTTTTTTTAAAAGGTTGAGAATAAAAACCATCATAATAATGTTGGCATACGGCTGCAGAGAAGTCACATAGTGGCTGTAAGAGCGGCTCTCTGTGACGATCAGAGAAAACCGACTGAAGGAAGTGAAGAAACGTTGAAAGACAAACATGTCGGCCGTGAGTAAAAAGACACGTTTTAAACCTTTGTGTGCTACAGAGCAGCTCTTCAGCTTCAAACAAAGAAGGAACACAGGATCATTTAAGATGCACAAGTTTAAAGGTGCAGACAGATATCGATCTCCAATAACCAGCAGGTCGCTGACAGCCGCTGCATAACGAGACAGGTCGGGCTCTGCATAGTGATTTCATATTTTTTCTGCTTTTATCACCGCAGAAGGTAAACGACATCACAAAATGCAGGAGGGCCGACGTGGTTTAGAGCTCCAGTCATTACGCTGAGGCAGATCTTCTGCAGTCCTCGTCCATCATCGCCTGATAGATGAGGTAAACCTCTGGATGTGAATTAGTAAGA